>NC_134400.1:58594256-58940105 GCF_050003625.1 Haematobia irritans | reverse complement strand
GATGACAATAACGGCTATTGGATTGCTCCCAATTGATTAATTTATTGAATGGGCTGGACTACCAGTTAACATTTAAGAGAGAGAACATTTGGATTGCTCCCAATTGATTAATTTATTGAATGGGCTGGACTACCAGTTAACATTTAAGAGAGAGAACATTTATATTCTTAGATAAGACATAGATCGCTAAGAAAATGTACTTTATTTAATTATTTGAATGATAATTATAACGATATTTAAAAGAAATGGGAAATAAAACAAAGATAAAAAAACAATAACGGCTACATAGCTCAGTGGATAGTGTGTTGGCTTACAAATTGCATGGTCCGCGGTTCGATTCTCCGTCCAGGCGAAAGGTAAAAAAATTTAAAAATTTATAAAATCGTTTAATTTCTTCTACATTGTTTGTATTACAGAAAAAGGTGCTAAGAACTAAAAACTTCGTGGAAGTGAGAAAGATGTGAGGGGAAAATGCAATTAGCCAGAAATTTTTTTTTTTTTGAGTTAGTCTTTATGAAATTGTTTTTACATCTTGGAAAAGAATAAACGTTTATCACATAAAGTATATACTTTTCTTCCAAATACACTTCCTTTCAACGAAAAGGAAATGAGAAATGAACTTTGCTTGTCTAAAATTTCGTTTGGGAGGAAAGAATTATTTTTTTGCGTGTAGGTATGTCTTCAATAAAAAAAAAAAACGAAATGAAATGAAATGAAAGTATATCTCAATCTGCATATAAAATTTTTAATGCTTCGTTTAAAAACAACTTAAATATCAAGAGTCTAATTCTACTCCACAACATAATACAAACAAAGAAACCTGATTACTTATTTTGTCGCCTGAAATTTGCCCGCTCAAATAGGGGTATGAAACTTATTCCTCCCAGAATAAATTGTCTTAAATCTGAGAGACAATTCTTTGTAACAACGATACGTCTAACTGCCATTTGAAATACAACGCATAAGAAACAATACGACTTTTAAAACAGAAATATTCAAACATTTTCAAATAAATTACACACAAATGTACTGTTATTAAAATTAAATTCTATTGTAACTTTAATGTAGTAGATATAAGTCAATAATGTATAAATCGGTGTTTCCCACCAATGAAGCCAACATTCTCACATATAAGAGTAAATCTTGTGTTGGTTTAACAAAGACATAAATAAATACAAATACAATACTTTTTTCAGTGTTAAAAAAATATATGTTTGGACATGGTTGCCGTATCAATTTAACGCTTATCTAGAGCATTTAATTGTCGCGAAAACCATGTATTTGTAAAAATAATTTCGAGCAGAGAACAATGTATGCTGGCAATAAACATTTAAATGGTTCTCAAATGCCACAAACATGTTCTATTAATTAAATGATAGAATTTGATACCATTACATTGTCGGGAAAATCATGTACCTAACCATTCAATTTTTTTTTGCAGGGAAAAAAGTATTTTTATAGGTAACATATAGACATGTCTAGAAACATTACATGACCATACAGACAGACCATGTACATTGTTTTCGTGACCATTTAATTTTTAACTTTTTTGCAGCGAAAAGAATTTTATAAAAACATTGAGCAGGTACACACGATTTTCATTTTGCGCGTCAGTCGTGTGTTGATTGTTGCTTGGAATGGACGGAGAATACTGAAATGCTGTGTTTTGTGTTAATTTATTTATTCAGAAGTGGCAAGTGGTTTTTTGTGAATACAAAAAAGGAAAGTGTAATTGAAAAAATGTACCTGCTAAGTTTTCTATATTGTATAATTTAGTTGTATTGGCAGTTACATAATGTCTGCGTGTGTACATTTGATGGGCACGAAGTAAATATGAATACTTATTGTTGAAATTGAACCAAAATAGAGTGTGTAAAAATATGTGATGTTTGCTTGCACAATATTATGAATACAAATAGACCATGAATTAGTTTATAAATAAATAAAGTTAATTTTTTGTTTTCTTTTCTCAATTGGAGTCCTTTTTTCGACGACAAAAAAAGGTTTTTTCATAAAGATCAAAACATTTTAGGTTGTGACCATGTTCTTTTAACTGGAAGAAACCCATTTTTGATGGATACCATAACATTTTAGATCGTCACCATGGTCTTTTGATTCAAACAAAATTCTTTTTATCAATATAATAACTTTTAGATGAGGACAATTTTATTTTTCTTAGAACCATATACACTGAGCCAACATGGTTGCAGGTGAAAATGTTACATGGTCGCCGCAAAAATAGCTCCTATCATATTATTTTGCTCTTCGAATATGATTGTGACAATCATGTTACTTCTCTACGTGTTGGATATGGTCAAATATGACCCGTGTTTTCCAAAATATGGGTGTACATGTACATATGAAGTCTATATCTAAATTACTTTGGAAGAGTGTCCTTGTTTTCCTTTATGAAAAACTTCCAGTAATTCCAAGTAGAGATGTGTAGTATTTTAGTAGTATTTTACTCACGACGGAAAAATCTTACTTACGCACGATATTGTTTAGTAGGACTCACACTCACGAAAATTTGTACTCGTGCACGAAAATGTCGTGAATCACGAAAAATACCATGACTTACGAATAATTTTATGAGTAATTTACCTTAGGGACATGTCTGAAAACATGAGCATGATTAAAATCGAGAGCGTTATCCCTCTTAACATCCCAGGGGTCACTAAAATTATAAATGAATTCAACTCGTAAGTGTGTTAAGTCCATTCACGCTCACGCCGTTGCCATAAGCGTGACTCACGATCACGCGTGAGTCACGACAATTTCGTACACGTGCATGTGGCACACCTCTAATTCCAAGTGATATTTTTTACTCTTTGACCATCGAAGTGCCTATCGGGCCAAATATATATATGGTAGCTGGAGACGTATGCAACAGTATATATCACACACAAAATAAAAAAAGCCTTACGTCACGTGTAAGACGACTCACGACATGACAATTCTCGTGACTCGCGGAAAATATTGGGACTTGCCGCAAGTCCCAAGATTTTCTCTAACATCCAATCATCCAATAATTGAATTGTGTGATCGACTAAAACAATGAGAATGATCATGCCCCTGATTGGAATCTGAGTGTTCTTAAAATCGGGGAGCCTAATGCTTTTTTATCCTCCTTACGCGATTTAAAGTTATGTTTGCTTAAAAAGAATATTGTTTACGGACAAAAGAAATGATGGTTTCTTTAAAATGCGTTCCTGAAAAACAAATATCTTCGTTCAGTGCATTATATCGACTTAGATTTAGATATATATCAAATATATATAGTTGCCATATACAGTGAGACATCTCAGGAGTGGACACGCATAGTCGCCAAGAGGTGTTACTTTTAATGTAATGACAGGTCAAATGTCCCACGAATATTGTCCACTTTGGGAACTGTCAGCAGTACAGGGTGTCCAACTTTGAGATTCGCTGTAAATTGAAAATGGTTTCATTAAAAAGTAAAATGTTTCATTTCAAATGAAGTGTTTCGAACAGCAGAAAGCCTTTCTCAACTCAAATGAAGACTTTTCACATCTGGTGAAACCCATGTTGGCACAAATTCAAGAACGAAGTAGTTGGTGAACAGTATTTCAGATCCGTTTCCATCTTCAACAAGCTGACGTATATATGACATTTGTGTAAAACTATTCTCGCAATTTTTCATTCGGGTTTTTTTCTGAAATAAAAGAAAGTAATGCAGTGTATTAAGAATAAGAATTAAGACTTCTTCTTAGGATTCGTCGGTATCTATGGATACCACTAGCACAATTTGTTTAGATCAGTTCATCATCTCTCACCGGGTTGAATCCTTAATTCAATATAAATAACTCGTATAACATAAACAAAGGAAAATAAAATATTTGCAGATGTTGATGTAGGGCTAACTAGACCATGAGCAGTTTCGAGTGTAATTAACAAGGGGGGAGGTTCGACGAATTTTGTCTACTGATGAGGAATGTAGAAGTACTCGTGCAATGTAGTCGACATATGGTTTTAAGCTGAAATGTAAAAACAAAAAAAAGCGAATTAGATTTATGTCGTAAGACTTTGATATACTCAAAAAATATTTAAGAGGTATTAACGAGGTAAATTTAAGACAAATTTCTTTAAAATCATGAAATTTTAATTGAAAGAAAATTTTTAATCTTTGCTTCCATTTTGTTTTTTTTTTTTATTAAATTTAGGACATATATTTTAGAAATTTGCGTCCCTCCGATAAAGTCGTATGTAATATTGAATCTTTAGATTTCACATAAAAACACTTAAACTATAAGTAAAGATTTATTGTGAGGATTTTTTATCTTTGGTTTAAAGTTTTAATTTGGATTTTTAAACTAGAAATTTGGATTTTTAAATTATGAAATTTACTATTGAATGAAAACTTTATAAATGCGATCTGTATCCTAATTTTAATTTGATCCTAGATTTAAATCTATATGGGTCCATAAAAATGGCTTTGTTTTAAAGAAGCCGCATCTTTAGCTCGGAATCAATGCCAAAATCCTTTAGGCAAGGTCAAAATCTAAATGTTTTGGCCAACCAGAAATTGCTAGCTAAAATTTTTTTGTTTTTCTAAAGCACAAAAAAGCACTTCCTAGATGTTCTATATTTTAATTAACCACAGCCAGCAAAAAGTGCCTTCGAAACTAAAGGAAAAAATGTTCATCAATTAAGTTTAGCCAGTTTATTAAGTTGAATTTCTGTGTAATATAATAACATTTACTTATTTCAGTAAAGAAATCCTAAGCAGAAAGCAGTTTGAAATAGTTGATTAACTAGAATAAGGTATGTAATTTTACTAATCCGACAGCATGCATACTCGAAGGGCCGCATTACATGAACTAGTCGGCATTATTGAATGCTCACTATCTGTCAAAGAATACACAATCGTGGGGTTTCTAGACATCGAAGGGGCGTTCAATAACGTCCATCCGAACTCTATATTAAATGGACTGACAACTCTGAATGTTGATCCAGGTATACTTAGGTTGTTAGACGAACTTCTAAGGAAGAGACGCATTTCAGCCACACTAGGACAAGCAAACATAATGTGTGTGAAGATAAATTCGAATTTGAAATTTGCAGCAAAAGCTTAGCCGAGACACAAACCAGCACCAAAAAAATATTTTTCAAATTCGAATTTAGGATTTCAAATTCGAATTTGGATTTTTAGTATTTGGCTTATTATTTAAAAACTAAGCCGCGTGCGATATAGAGACTAGGCTCATTGGAAAGGGCTTGAGCTCAGCTTTCATAATCACAAAAGTCTTCATTAGAAAAGTATTTGTGAAAAGCGGAAATTTGAAAATGCTTTTTCAACAAATTTTTACAACGGAGCCCACTGTGCTTGAGCTCAGCTTTCATAATCACAAAAGTCTTCATTAGCAAAGTATTTGTGAAAAGCTCAAATTGGAAAACAAAATTTTGAACAAATTTTTCCAACGGCCCCATTATGCCAAAACTGAGCCGCGTGCGGTATAGAGACTATGCTCATTGGAAAGGGCTTGAGCTCACCTTTCAGACCCACAATAGTCTTCACCATATAGATGTAATTAAATTTTAAAGTTTTATTTAAAGGATAAACAATTTCTCAATATTGTCAATATTCTTTTTTGTATACACACAAAAATGTTTTTTTTTTCTGATTCAATCACGAAATTAATTGATACATTTAATTATTTAATTGAAATTTCTTAAATCACGAAAATGACATTAAAAAATTAATTGATATCAAGAGCAAATTTGAATTAATTTTTTAAATGACTAAATTAAGAATTTCATTGATGTTGATTGCAAAACTCAATTAATTTTTTCATTAAAAAGTTAATTGTATCAATTAGTTTTTTACTTAAAAATTTTGAGATTATTAATTAATTTAATGTTTCCATCTTGATTAAAAAGTTAATTGCATCTATTAATTTATTAATTGGAAAATTTTTCAACTTCTATCAACTTTTTCAAAGGAAATGTGTTGAAGATATTTTTTCTGCGTAGGACTCACACTTTGGGAACAGCTGATATTTATCAATAAACTTTTATTTTCACTGCGTTTGAATGCGAAAAACAAAATTTTGATATATCGCAAAATTAATTGTTCCAATCAATTTTTAATTAAATTTTTTTCTATCACGAAAATGATAATATCAATCTATAACAACTAAAAAAAATTAGTTGTTCCAATTCAATTTTGCAATTGATTTTTGTTTTAACTAAATAAATAATGAAATCAATTAAATTGTGATTAAATAGATTTTAAATTAAATTATTAATTAAAACTTTAATTTAAAATATATTCGCGGTTCCTAATCATTTTGTCCGCAAATTTAATTAATTCAATTCAATTAATTAATTCAATTAAAGTGTAATTGATTACGATACACCGAAAGAATTCCCTTCGTAGATTTAACGAAAAATTCTTCATTGACTATTCTACATAAATTCTTCATTAAAAGAACGAAATTTTCATTCATTTTCGTAATTTTTGTGAAGAACATTTTACGAAATTACGATTTTTTTACGAAAACTTCTACATTAACAATTCTTCATTGAAACTACGAAATTTTCATTCGTTTTCGTATTTTTTGTGAAGAACTTTTTACGAATCTACGATTTTTTTTTCATTAAAAGTTCTTCATATATATTTCGTTATTTTAACGAAATTTTCTTTATAATTCATAATTTTTGTGGATATAAATTTTACGAGCTTATGTATATTTTACGAAAACTAGCAAAAGCAATCGTAATTTTAAACATGATTAAAATTTTTAGATATATTGCATCAGATTTACTGAAAATGATTCCGTAGTTTCTTCATACATTGATGGTTTTAAGCTGAAATCAAAACAATAATGATGAAAATATTTATAATTATAAATATATATTATTATAGACTATTTCTGCATTCGAACCAATATGGGTAATATTTTCCCAATTTGATGGTACAACATTTGGAAAAGTTCGTTTAACCAATTTAAACAACATGACCGTATTTATTGACAGCGAGCGGTTCTAAAGAACAAATCGATAACAAAAAAAATAAAACAAAAACATTTCGGAAAGAAGTTTCATAACAATAGTGACCTAACTCACCTAATCCAACATGTTCTTTGCACATATGCATTGCAGAAACTTTTCTTTATTCCATCAAACTAATTTAAACTTTACAGCTATTTAATAGTAATCCTTGACTAGTATATCGATTTAAAATGTTCACAAAGCTACAAATGTGCGAAATTAAACATATATATCATATATTTTCTAATTTGAAATAAACAATGTGTCGTTAAGCTACTTCTGCGTTAAACTTAAATTGTGAAATTCGAGAATGAGGCAGAGAAGAAATCTTTTATTTTCTCTTTAACTCTCTTTTCATTTGCCTACTTTTTCTGAGAGTATACAACAACGTGTTAGTAGCAAATGCAACATAACGGTTCTCACATATTTTGTGCTCGGCTAAGTGTGTAAATATAACCATAGCGATAGGCGGTAGGCGAAACATTTTTGCCGCTACGGCAAATACAATAAGCTCGACGGCGAATAATTCCCTTTTTCACGTTTCCTAGCGTTTTTGTTGTCAATACAGCACGCTTTGACAATATTAAACAATGAAGTTGAATAAAAACATACAATGGCTTGTTATTTGTTGAGTTATTTCAAGAAAAAATAATCTACACTTCTCCAGGCAACAGCAATTCCTAGTGGTGAGTTAAAAAAATTGATAAGCGATGGCAACACTATACCAGTTTTCGCCAAGGAGTTAGAATAAGTTTTAATTTAGCGACACGCCGCTAGCCGTCACGGTATTCCGTCGCGGATTTTGGGCTTCCCATAAGAAATACACGTAAATAAGTGTTCGCCTACCGCCTATCGCTATGGTTATATTTACACACTAAGTTGATTTTATATAAAGTGTGTTCGCGTACTTTTCCAATAAAATGTAGTTGTACAATAAACGTTGAATAGAGTTTTGTATTTTGAAAATAATTTATTAAAAAAGCAAGTAGCAAATTAGGTTTCATTTAAAAAATAACCATAAAAATGAACTGAAAACTGAAGCTAAGTTTCGCGGTTATTTTTTTAAATGAATAAATTATTTTCAAAAGGCAAAATGTTATGTACTCAATGAGTTCGATGTTTTTTGTCGAAGTTTCAACAACCTTTCTTAATAAATATAATTGTCTTAATATACGCTGAAAAAATATTTACGTAATATTTAAGATTATGCAACCTAAATTTTAAGAAGCGAAATGTACAAAATATTAAGGACAAATTTCTTTAAATAATGAAATTTTAAGTAAATGAAAGTTTATAATCTTTGCTTCAATTTTTTTTTTCATTAAATTTAGGACACAAATTTTGTAAATTTGCTTCCCTACGTTAAAGTCGTATATCTGTGAACTAAAGCTAAAATTCCTTAAAGTAAAGAAAAACATTTTTGATTTAAAGAAATTGTCCTTAAATTACCTGAAATATTGACACTTTAGATTTAAGATAACATCGCTTCAAATATAGGCTTATTTGAAGATTTAGCGTCTTTGAACATTTTTTTTTAATTAAGAAAACATTTTTTACTTTGAATTATATAATTTGGATTTTTACCGGCATTTGTTTGAACGTGCACAGAAAAAATTTCACGAAAATTTTTCCAAATAAACTTTTAATTCAGTTTTAAAATATATTTAATTAAAAATTTAATTGATTCAGAAAAATTTTTTAATTGAAACAAAAATCAATCACAAAAATTAATAGTATCACTTAATTTTTTAATTGACCTTCAATTCATTTTTTAATTGAAACCATTTCTGTGATTGAAGACATTTCAATGCACCAATTACTTTCGTGATTGAATCAGAAACAAGTATATACGGCCGTAAGTTCGGCCAGGCCGAAGCTTATGTACCCTCCATCATGGATTGCTTAGAAACCTCTTCTAAACACTGCCATCCACAATCGAATGACCTAAGTTGCGGTAACGCCTGCCGATGGCAAGGTATCTTAAAACCTCCTAACACCATCTTCTAAATTGTATGAAAGTCCATACGTGGTATATATTAAATCAAAAAAGATCGATCCAATACGTATATAATTCAGTTTGAAAAAATAGAAATAAAATTTTAACAAAATTTTCGATAGAAATAAAATTTTCACAAAATTTTCTATAGAAATAAAAATTTTGACAAAATTGTCTATAGAAAGAAAATTTTGACAAAAATTTCTACAGAAATAAAATTTAAAAAAAAAATTTCTATAGAAATAAAATCTTGGCAGATTATTTTTGGCTCGAGTGGCAACCATGATTATGAACCGAATAAAATTTGAACAAAATTTTCTATAGAAATAAAATTTTGACAAAATTTTTTATAGAAATAAAATTCTGACAATGATGAAAATTTTATTATGAACCGAATAAAATTTTAACAAAATTTTCTCTAGAAATAAAATTTTGACAAAATTTTCTATAGAAATAAAAATTTGGTAAATTATTTTTGGCTCTAATGGCAACCATGATTATGAACCGATATGGCCCAATTTTTGTGTCATTGGACCAATTTTGGTATGGTTGTTAGCGACCATATAATAACACCACGTTCCTAATTTGAACCGGATCGGATGAATTTTGCTCCTCCAAGAGGCTCCGGAGGTCAAATCTGGAGAACGTTTTATATGGGGGCTATATATAATTATGGACCGATATGGACCAATTCTGGCACGGTTGTTAAAGATCATATACTAACACCATGTTCCAAATTACAACCGGATTGGATGAAATTTGCTTCTGTTGGAGACTTCGCAAGCCAAATCTGGGGATCGGTTTATATGGGGGCTATATATAATTATGAACCGATGTGGACCAATTTTTCCATGGTTGTTAGAGACCATATACCAATATAATGTACCAAATTTCAGGCGGATCGGATGAAATTTGCTTCTCTTTGAGGCTCCGCAACCCAAATCTGGGGATCGGTTTATATGGGCGCTATATATAATTATGGACCGATGTGGACCAATTTTTGCATGGTTGTTAGAGACCATATACCAACATCATGTACCAAATTTCAGCCGTATCGGATGAAATTTGCTTCTCTTTGAGGCTCCGCAAGCCAAATCTGAGATCGGTTTATATGGGGGCTATATATAATTATGGACCGATGTGGACCAATTTTTGCATATACTATATACCAACACCATGTACCAAATTTCAGTCGGATCGGATGAAATATGCTTCTCTTAGAGGCTCCACAAGCGAAATCTGGTGATCGGTTTATATGGGGGCTATATATAATTAAGGACCGATATGGACCAATTTTTGCATGGTTGTTAGAGACCATATACCAACATCATGTACCAAATTTCAGAGGATCGGATGAAATTTTCTTCTCTTTGAGGCTCGGCAAGCCAAATCTGGGGATCGGTTTACATGGGGGCTATATATAATTATGGACCGATGTGGACCAATTTTTGCATGGTTGTTAGAGACCATATACCAACACCATATACCAAATTTCAGCCGGATCGGATGAAATATGCTTCTTTTAGAGGCTACACAAGCCAAATCTGAGGGTCCCTTTATATGGGGGCTATACGTAAAAGTGGACCGATATGGCCCATTTTCAATACCGTCCGACCTACATCGATAACAACTACTTGTGCCAAGTTTCAAGTCGATAGCTTGTTTCGTTCGGAAGTTAGCGTGATTTCAACAGACGGACTGACGGACGGACGGACGGACGGACGGACATGCTTAGATCGACTCAGAACTTCACCACGACCCAGAATATATATACTTTATGGGGTCTTAGAGCAATATTTCGATGTGTTACAAACGGAATGACAAAGTTAATATACCCCCATCCTATGATGCAGGGTATTGAAAATTATATGTGTGAGTACATATATCAATAAACCCCGAAAAGAGAATGAAAAATTGATAAATGAGATCTGTACCTAATTTTAATCTTATTGGTCCTAGATTTAAAGCCAGATTGGTCGCTAAATAATTTCTTTATTTTAAAGAAGCCGAATATTTGGCTCGGAATCAATACAAAAATCCTTAAGGGAAGGTCAAAATAGTTGGATCCAAGTAAACTTTTTTTGAGTGTATATTTATGCACATTTATTTTGAATATTTTTGGAAACTCCTACATTAAATATTGACTAAATGATAACGACAATGTACATCAATTGAGTAAAATTATCTGCTTAAAGTTAATTATTTTATCAACGTTAATGCAAGAACTTCAATCCGTAAATCTGAAAAAGTAGTCACTCGAATTCTAATCAGATTGGGCTTTTATTTTTTCGAAATTTCGTTTTAATTAGATTTGTATACATTTTCCTTAGCTTTAAATACGAATGAAAGCTTTCGTAACACACAAAAAAGTGAACCCTCTATTTTACTAAAACCAAAATAACCTTATTTTAGTTCGTGGAACTGTTATGATTGGAGAAAATTTCTTTTACTCTAATAATTGTAGAAGTAGATAGCATTACACTGAAAAAAATATTGTCTTGACGTCAAAGATTTCATGTCTTTAAAATACGAATACAAATTTTGCTTAGCATAGAACACACATTTTTCTAAAATAAAGTTATTTTCCTTGTCCAAAAGTCGATAAACTTTTCAATGAAGTCGTATTGCACTTATAATTAAGTGATTTGACTTACAAATGGGTATCTTAATATGAAAGAAAAAATTTATAGGCTAAGGTCAACTTGACTTTAATAATTCAGAAAAATTCTTTAAATATATTGAAATTGTCTTTAAATTTGTTGTCTTTTTGCATCTTGACTACAAAGCAAAAAATCGTTCAAATATAGGACATGTTTTTCAAAACTTTATTTTAAAGAAGTTTTTTACTTCAAACATAGCATAATTTATACTGGAAGTCGAGTCCTAATTTGGAAAATAAAGTTTCCGTTATCTCGTTTTTAAAGGACTTTGATAGCATATGAAGAAAATAAGCTGAGAAAGCGAAAAATTAAAATTTGCTTCCTAGAAGCAAGTACACAAAACCTAAATTTAAAAGAGAATTGTGTCTTAAAAGTATCCTTACTTGTATTCTCCGCTTCTTTGTTTTCCAATTTGAGCTTTTCACAAATACTTTTCTAATGAAGACTTTTGTGATTATGAAAGCTGAGCTCAGGCCCTTTCCAATGAGCCTACTCTCTATATCGCACGCGGCTTAATAATAAGCCAAATACTAAAAATTCAAATTCGAATTTGAAATCCTAAGTTCGAATTTGTAAAATATTTTTAGTGCTGGTTTGTGTCTTGGCTAAGTTTTTGCTGCAAATTTCAAATTCGAATTTATCTTCATACACATCAATTTCACTAAGATCAGGAAAATTAAAAAAGATATTAAAATTTTAACTACAAACAAATAATATTATTGCAATAAAAATAAGTTAAATTTAGGGTTACTTTAATTTCGAATTTCTGTGTAGTTGCACCGAAAAAAGTAAACTGTTTTATATGAAGAATAAACGAACTCGTACGAAAATTGAACTAAATTTTACTTCACATTTTGAGATTTCCCCAAAGCGTTGTTAAAACCAGGAAAATGGCTCGGAATCAATACCAAATTTTTTAAAGTAAAGACAAAATCTTTGGAACCGAGTATGCTTTTTATTCAGTGTAATCACAAATTACAAAAATACTTAATTAATTCGGAATTTACAATCGATTCAATTAATTTTTAAATTATGCCAATAAACTGTCTATTGTATCATTACTCATTTATAATTAATTAAACTATAAATAAATAATAGTGTCGATTAATTTTTTAATTGGTTCAATTCATTTCGTGATAAAAAAGTAAACAAAATTTTTTGTGCAAAAACCTAAAAATAAATTAAAAACTCATAGTAGACCATACACAGAAAAAAAATACCACCAACGTATTTCCAATTAAACTTTTAACTCACGATAGTATTAATCATAGAAGTAATTAGAAATAAAAAATATTCTTGGTTAAAAAAGCAATGTTTTCTTCGGCACTTTCACTTAATTTTTAATTGCTTCAATTAAAAATTTGATTGATTTTTGTAGAAAATTAAATTTTTTATTAGAGACAATCAATTGTATAATTTTCGATTATTTATTTATTTATAATTATTTTACCAGTCGAAGAAATATTTTTTTGCAATTGTTTAAGAGTTTATATTTTTTATATTTATTATTATATAATAGGCTTAAATTATTTAATGAAATTATAAATAAATAAATAATAATTTTCTACTATTTATTTATTTATAATTATTTTACCAGTCGAAGAAATATTTTTTTGCAATTGTTTAAGAGTTTATATTTTTTATATTTATTATTATATAATAGGCTTAAATTATTTAATGAACTGCCAATTGAATTAAAAAATGAAAATAACATACATTTCCCTGTTGTACTTGCCCTGTTGTACTTTTTAACTGTGAACTACAGTTAAATTATACCCTCTTATAGAAGAAGAAATGAACTAAAATTTAAGAATAAAATCATTGGCCCCAAATCATGCCCATTTTAACCATACAGTAGTTCATTCTTACTATTTTTGAGAATCGTACGAAAATTTTCATTTGCTTTAGTTCATATTGAACTTATGCAAACGGTCATCGCACTTTATACACGCACAGAAAAAACATGTTTGGACATGGGTGCCGCATCCGTTTAATGCTTATCTAGAGTATGTAATTGTCGCGAAAACCATGTATTTTGTCTTTTTAAAAATAATTTTCGAGCGGAGAAAAATATATGTTGGCAATAAGCATTTGAATGGTTCCCAGATGACGCAAACATGTCCTATTATTTAAATGGTAGAATTTGAGACCATTACATGGTTGGGAAAATCATGTACCTGACCATTCAATATTTTTACTTTTTTGCAGGGAAAAAAGTATTTTTTATAGGTAACGTATAGACAGTCTAGAATCATTATGTGACCATAAAGACCATGTACATTGTTTTCGTGTCCATTTAATTTTTTTTTGCAGCGAAAAGAATTTTATAAAAACATTGACAGGTACACACGATTTTCATTTTGCCCGTCAGTCGTGTGTTGATTGTTTCTTCGAATGGACGGAGAATACGGAATTTCTGTGTTTTGTGTTTATTTATTTATTCAGAAGTGGCACGTGGTTTTATGTGAATAAAAAAAAGAAAGTGTAATTGAAAAAATGTACCTGGTTTTTGTTCTGCATTCTGATATATGGTATAATTTATTTTTATTTGTAGTTACATGATGTCTGCGTTGATACATTTGATGGGCACAAGTAAATATTGAATGATTTCTTATTATTGAAATTGAACCAAAATAGAGTGTGTAAAAATATATGATGTTTGCTTGCACGACATTATAACATAAATACAAATAAACATTGATTTAATTTATAAATAAATAAAATTAATATTGTGTTTTCTTTTCTCAAGTGGCGTCCTTTTTTCGACGACGAAAAAAGTTTTTTTTTCATAAAGATCAAAACATTTTATATTGTGACCATGTTCTTTTAACTGCACTGTTAGAAAAATATGTTTTTCATATGTTCCGATATAAACAAAATGTGTTTCGGGCACGATTTTAAACCACAATATATTTAAGTGCGAACATGTAATTTTCCTAAACTAACACTAAATGTTTGGGACATCTGTGTTAATATGTTAGAATATATTATGTTTGGGGCATGAATGTTTCATAAAAATCATATGTGTGAATACAAACATATATAAATTTACAAATTTCAACTAAACATACATATGTTGTGATATTTTATTCAAAGCGACAGAGAGAGTATAGAGAGAAATAGAGATGGAAACCGGGAGAGTTGACGAAAGATATCAATATAACACAGCAAAAGAGTCAAAAGAGAACAATTTCTGTGAAACCGCTTGTATGTTGTTTCGGAAAACTGTTTTATGATAAGGCCAAAAATTTGATATGTTTAAGTCTAAATATTATTTAATTTGAATAAAGAGAATATACATTCTGAACCAAGAGAATAGACATTTGAAAAACAAACAGCTTATGTTTTCGCCTTGAGAGCAGCATTTTATGTATGTGTGGACATGTGTTTTGTTTATCATTTTGGCATTATTTTTTTCTTGGTTCGTTAAAAGAAATCAGGGGTCTTCATAAAAATAACGAAAGGGCACTATACTCTTTTTAGAGTTGGGACGGTAAAATGAAATAAGGAGGAACTAGTGAAAAATTACACAGTAAAATGTAAAAAAACAAAGTTTAGTTTCTCTTTATTAAAAAGTAGTCCACGAGGAGTTAACGGACACCATCAAATATAAAAGCGGGCATTAAGTTCGACTTTTACAGCTAAAACAATTTAAAAAGTTTATTTTCTTTAAAATGAATTATTAAAGAAAAATAAAAGGAATTTAAGAGCGATGGTGTTAAATGCTAGTAAAAAACTGTTCACTCCTAAATAAATTTATGTTTATATTATAAAATTATGTATGTATGTGTATACTCGACTCCACGTTCTTCTTTTGTTAGTTTTTGAATTCCTTCACAATTTTAAAGTTTTGTACAAAAACAGTTTTTTATTACAAGATTGTTATTTTCGCAATAAAAAATAATATTTTATCCAAAAATCATTCAATTTCGTTTATATCAAGCACTGTTACTGACTATAAATCTTTAATAACGCACATTTCGATGTTTCATTTAAAAAAATTAATATAGTATAAATATAAATGTGTAAATTAAAAAAAAAAAAAAAAACAAAAAAAAAATGTTCGGTCGGAGCAGGGATTGAACCCACGACCCTTTGCATGCAAGGCAGACATGGTAACCACTGCTCCACGTGGCAAACAAATGTATGTTTCTGTTAAATAATGTTATGTTTGCATGGGCTCGTGGGCGCTGCAAACTATGCTATATAAATGTAACTTAAAACGATAATTATCTACTGGTGACTATAACAGCTACGTAGCCCAGTGGATAGTGTGTTGGCTTACAAACTGTATGGTCCTCGGTTCGATTCTCCGTGCAGGCGAAAGGTAAAATTTAAAAAATTTATAAAAGTGAATAATTTCTTCAACATTATTTGTATTACAGAGAAAGGTGCCCATAACTAAAAAATTTCGTGTAAGTGAAAATTACGAGTATGTTAGGGAATGAGCACAATCGTGTTTGGGAAAAATTCTTCCAAGCATATAATATTTTTGGCTCAAAATGCTTCCAAACATATAATATGTTCACATAAAACAAACATATTAATGTTTCGGCAGTATGCAATAATATATGTGCTTCCTGCAAAATATGTTTGGAACATATGTTAAAGAAGCGATTTTTTTTGAGGGTGTGGAAGAAAACCATTTTTGACGAATACCATAACATTTTAAGGTGGGTACTATGTTTGTTGGCACGAAAAAAACTTCACTTAACCATTCTTTCGCGTTGAAAAATGAGAGTGTTGACAATAGATTTCGAACGAAGAAAACAGCTATTTTGGAACTATTTTGCGTTTATTTCTCAGCAATTTAATTGACAACATCGCCAAACGTCATAATATTTTTACGTATACATACGCAGCAGCTGATTGTTTACATACACGCATTCATAATAATTTTTTTGAAGTGTTTTTTCTACCAGTTTTTGAATTGTTTTGAACCAAATCTCACAAAGCACTGGACAATAATAATCCAAATGGATTCCGTGAATTTGTTATGCAAACTTTTACATCCGAAGCAATTGCTGAACGGATTCAGCAACAAACTTAATTCAGCAACAAAACAATTGGTGAAAAACGCTACTCGTTCATTGGAATATGCCGAAAAGAAGACACATAAGGAACAAAATCATCATAGTTTGAATAAAGTCGAATATCTTAAAATCGTCGTTATCACACCACCATGGAAAGACAAATGCGTGTGAGAATTTTTCAAGCAAAATTTAAAAATCATACAGGATTTGAATGCAAATGAGCGTGGTAGTGCCAAATATGGTATCACTGAATTTGCTGATTTGACCAGTTCCGAATATAAACAACGTACCGGCATGTGAGATGAGGGTAATGCTGCTGAGGGCAACGAGATGAGGGTAATGCTGCTTTAACCCCTAAAACTGAAATTCCAGACATTGAATTGCCCAAAGAATTCGATTGGAGAGAAAAGGTCAATGTGGCTCTGGCTGGGCTTTTAGTGTTACCGGCAATGTCGAAGATTTGCATGATGTCAGGACTGATAAACTGGAACAATATTCCGAGCAGGAATTATTAGATTGTGATACAACAGATTCAGTTTGTAATGGTGGTTTGCCCGATAATGCTTATGATGCCATTGAGAAAATTGGAGGTTTAGGACTTGAACTTGAAATGAATTTCCCTATCATGCACGCAAAGAACAATGCCGCTTCAATACATCGAAAATCCATGTTAAAGTAAAAGGTCATTTGGGTAAATCAACAAAAACTCATACATGTGGTGGCTGTCTGTACAACTCTTTGAAAGGTTTTTGTGCAGCCATCATGGAAATACAAACCATACCATTTCTCATACTTAATACCACCACTCCATACCCAATAAATTTTCATCTAGTTTTTTTTTCTCACATATATATTTTTTTCTTCGTCTTACGATATTGTTACTTCCTTATTATTTTTTGTCAAACGAAAGTATAGCGTATAATGTAAAGTTCATATTCAAATTCAATAAACTTAAGCCCATAACTCACGTTCAAGGGTAGTTCCTAAGCCAAAGTCACTGTTCCCGACTTATAATTCGTCACAAAGGAATGTTAGAGTTGTGTACCAGAGACTATCTCAGTCACGTAATAAAACTGAATTGATAAAATGCAAGATATATGGACAATGAATGTCGCTGAGTGAAACTTAAAAGCAACAATTAAATCGCTTCATTCCAGCCTATCGCACTGATCAACATCAGTCCAAAATGATTGCAAGCATGAGTGCAATACATGAAAATTATTTTGCTATTTAAATAAAAACAAGTTAGAAAAGTCTAAAGTCGGGCGGGCCGACTATATATGCACCACTTTGTGATCTACATTTTCGATACCATCTGAAATACTCCAAATTTGTTGGGTGATATATAAAGGGTGATTTGTTAAGAGCTTGATAACTTTTTTTTAAAAAAAAACGCATAAAATTTGCAAAATCTCATCGGTTCTTTATTTGAAACGTTAGATTGGTCCATGACATTTACTTTTTGAAGATAATTTCATTTAAATGTTGACCGCGGCTGCGTCTTAGGTGGTCCATTCGGAAAGTCCAATTTTGGGCAACTTTTTCGAGCATTTCGGCCGGAATAGCCCGAATTTCTTCGGAAATGTTGTCTTCCAAAGCTGGAATAGTTGCTGGCTTATTTCTGTAGACTTTAGACTTGACGTAGCCCCACAAAAAATAGTCTAAAGGCGTCAAATCGCATGATCTTGGTGGCCAACTTACCGGTCCATTTCTTGAGATGAATTGTTCTCCGAAGTTTTCCCTCAAAATGGCCATAGAATCGCGAGCTGTGTGGCATGTAGCGCCATCTTGTTTAAACCACATGTCAACCAAGTTCAGTTCTTCCATTTTTGGCAACAAAAAGTTTGTTAGCATCAAACGATAGCGATCGCCATTCACCGTAACGTTGCGTCCAACAGCATCTTTGAAAAAATACGGTCCAATGATTCCACCAGCGTACAAACCACACCAAACAGTGCATTTTTCGGGATGCATGGGCAGTTCTTGAACGGCTTCTGGTTGCTCTTCACTCCAAATGCGGCAATTTTGCTTATTTACGTAGCCATTCAACCAGAAATGAGCCTCATCGCTGAACAAAATTTGTCGATAAAAAAGCGGATTTTCTGCCACTGATTTTGGTAATAAAATTCAATGATTTGCAAGCGTTGCTCGTTAGTAAGTCTATTCATGATGAAATGTCAAAGCATACTGAGCATCTTTCTCTTTGACACCATGTCTGAAATCCCACGTGATCTGTCAAATACTAATGCATGAAAATCCTAACCTCAAAAGAATCACCCTTTATAAAGGTTTATGTTCCCATATACATACTTTTAAATCTGAACCGACAATATATTTATGACTTCTTAGAAAATTTTTGACTTAAAATTTAAGTCGGTTAAATCGGTTAACGCCCCATGGCGATAGATATTTATTAGAAATAAAGTTGAGTTATTTTTACAAGTTTTCGACTAACAGTGACGATTTTACTATGTATTTTGATCATTTTTCTCGAAATCAGAAAAAATATATGTGGGAGCTATATCTAAATCTGAACCGATTTCAACCAAATTTGGCACGCATAGCAACAAAGCTAATTCTAATCCCTTTACAAAATTTCAACAAAATTCGAGTAAAAACTTGGCCTCTTTGGTCACATGAGTCTAAATCGGGCGAAAGATATATATGGGAGCTATATCTAAATCTGAACTAATTGTTCTCCTAGTGCAAAATTTTAAGCAAATTGCGCTAAAACTATGGCTTCTGTGATCATATAAGTCCAAATCGGGACTTAAATCTGAATCGATTTCAATAAAATTTAGCACACTTGACTTTACTGCTAATTGTAATCCTAGTGCAAAATTTCAACCAAATCAGGGTAAATCTCAGGCGTCTGGGCCCATATAAGTGCATATCGGAAGAATGATATATATGGGAGCTATATCCAAATCTGAACCGATTTCAATAAAATTTGGCACACTAGACTATACTACTAATTGTTCTCCTAGTGCAAAATTTCAACCAAATTGGGGTAAAACTTTGGCTTCTGGCCCCATATAAGTACATATCGGGCGAACGATATATATGGGAGCTATATCTAACTCTGAACCGATTTCTTCCAAATTCAATAGGGTTCTATTCTGATCCAAAACACATAATTGTGTCAAATTTGAAGTCGATTGGGCTTAAATTGCGATCTACACGGATGAAAAAGACTGTTTTTCATATGTTTGGCTATAAACATTATATGTTTGGAAAACAAATTTTTAAACACAATATTTTTGAGTGCAAGCATATAATGTTCATAAACTAGCATAACATGTTTGGGACATATATGTTAATATGTTAGAACATATTATGTTTGGGACATAAAATGTTTGTAAATATAATATGCTTGGATGCAAACATATATTAATTTAGAAATAGCCTATAAACATATATGTGTTTAGTAGCTTGGAGCGCTATTTAACAGGGAGCGATATTGAATTAAGTTGGTGGTTGTTGCTTGTTATTACAAAATTAACATTTTATTTTTCCTTGGGCAATTGATCAGCTACTTCTTTGATCCTTACAAACTGTGTGGTCCGCTGTTCGAATCCCCGTCCGGCAAAAGGTAAAATTAAAATAAAAAAATCATAAAATTGAATAATTTCTTCTAAAATGTTTGTATTACAGAAAAAGGTGCTAATAACTAAAAAATCTCGTGGAAGTGAGAAAGATGTGGGGGAATATACAATTAGGCAGAAACAAAATTTTGAGCATTCAGTTCGAAAACCTATGTTGTTAGCACCTATATTACCTGTTTATTTTCATAATTCATTATGATTGTAAATATATAAATAAATAAATAAAATGTTGAGCACAATATTGTTTGGGAGAATTTTTTTTAAGCATATAATATTTTTGGGTGCAAAATGCTTCCAAACATATTATATGTTCACATAATAACATATTGTTTTTTGGAAGACAACATTATTGAATTTGGATGCAAAAATACAAAATGTTTGGAAATTGACTACCCAAACATATATTGTTTAGACCAATATGCTTTCAAACATATTATATATTGGAAGAGATCAAACATATAAATGTTTGGGCAATAGCCAAAAATGTATATGCTTGAAGCAAAATATGTTTGGGAGTATATGTTACAGAAGCGATTTTTTGTGAGCGTGTAGACTTTGATTATAAAAATGTGTTCACAGACAGACGGACATGGCTATATCGACTCAGGAACCCACCCTGAGCATTTTTGCCAAAGACACCATGTGCCTATCTCGTCTCCTTCTGGGTATTGCAAACATATGCACTAAATTATAAAACCCTGAATAGGGTATAACTTTTTATTTATGTGGCATAAACATTTACCATTTATTTTTGGTATAACTTTGTTCAGAACAACTAATTTTATTTTTGGAACATAGCAAATTATTCTTGTGATTCCATTCGTTGCAACCATAGTACTGCATCATCAATAGCACTGCCTCCTTTATATTTACCATGAAATGACAGCATAATTTGTGTTTATTATCCCGATGCCCAGTAAAAAGAAACCATTGTAAAATGAACTTCGCTAAATAGAGCTTTATTTGTAACATTTTACTATAAATTTCATGTTATATACATTATTTCTATTCAATCATGTAGTAGGGGGCGGCTAGATGGTGGTTGCTAGTTTATTACGAAAATACTACTCTATGTTATTTTTATTTCGTCAATCGATCGTATAACAATTTTAAATAACAACGCGAAACACTTTTGCATTATAATTTAACACAAATCATTTGAATAAATAAATTATTTCTTAATTCACATTACAAATGGCGCCATGTTTTCAAACTAACTAATCTTAACATATGGAAGGATTTAACACGACCTAATTAGGGACTATGCGCTTTATGTCAGTTTTTCAACTCGAAAAAAACAAAGTACCACAAACGAAAAAATATTTCGGTAGTTTTTCGCATTTTTGGTTTTGTATGAGATTTCGCTGCGGAAACCGAACATAGTACCTACCTTTAGATCGTGACCATTTTCTTTTGATTCAAACAAAATTATTTGTATCAATATAATAATATTTTAGATGAGGACAATTTTATTTTTCTTAGAACCATGTTCACTGAGCCAACATGGTTGCAGGTGAAAATGTTACATGGTGGCCGCAAAAATAGCTCCTATCATATTACTTTGTTCTTCGAATATGATTGTGACAATCATGTTTCTTCTATGCGTGTACTCACGTTTAGTTCATAAAATATTTGAGACATACTTAAAAAAACGAAAATTTCATTGGTCTGTGGAAAATTTCGCAAAAAATAATAAAATTTAACTACTAACAAATATTTTTTTACAATAAAAATAAGTTAAATTTAGCGTTAGTTTAACTAAGGATTTTTTTTTCTGTGTGCATCCTGAATAGAACACAACGAAATATTTATTTAGAACCTATGTAAAGCTCACGAAATACTATGTTATGTTTGGTGTCTAAATAAATGTGCATTCACCCGCACTGGCAAAAATATTGACTTAAAACGAAATATATTTTAGGACAACATATTAGGGACACATTAAAAAAAGTTTGTAACCGTTGTTTTAAAATGTTCTTCATTATGTTTCAGTTAATCATTTGTAAAATTTAGATTCTTGGTTAAAGGGACATATGGGCTTGAAGTAAGACAAGGAAATCTATGTCTGTTTTTAAGAAAAACATCTTTAACTCTTTCCACCCTAAAGTTGTCTGTGGGCAACTTTTTGTGTTTTTAGACGCACTGTCAGCGTTGTTCTTGTTCATAAAACTGTAACAGTATCGAAAGCTACAATTGTTTTCTTCAAGTAGAATAAAAACCAGCTAATTTTGTTTTCAATTAGCAACATTTTTTCTATTAGTACGCACGTGCCTCAAGAAAAAAATATTTGCGAATTTGGAAAAAGGTTTTTATACATGCGACTTTATTCAAAAATTGCAACAAAAGTTTTTAAAGTATTAAATCTGTTGTAGAACATATCAAATAAAATATTTGTGGGAGTCGAATCTTAGAAAAAAACAAAAGGTGAGAAATTTTTAAAGTTGTATGTGGGCAATTGTGGTAGTAAAATTACATATTTTTGGACATGAGACCTAGAGAAAGAATGTTTGAAAAAAAAATGACTTTGAAAAAAATTTTAACTTTGATTGGGATGTTCCAGTGACGAGGAATGCGGCGATGATGCGGAAGACATATCTGTAGTGCTGGGAGGAATGTGGAAGGAATCGAAAAAAGGGAGGAAGCCATAGACATAGGCCTTCTTGGCAACATACTTGTGGATCAGCACGAATTTGGCGCTTCATTATACTTTGGTATTTTACACCGCCAATTAAAATGGCATGGGTTCAAAACCAAATAACAAAACATTTTCGTGATTCACGAAAAGCCATGAAAGGAATTTAAACTAAATCTCGTGAATGTGCGTGAACGGGACTAAACAAAAATGTGTCGTGCGTGAGCATGCGTAAAAATCAAATTGTGTTCGTGATTGTGAGTGAGTAATATTTGCGTTCACGATAAAATTCACACTCACGGTAAAACAGAGACACAGAAAAATCACACTCACGAACAAATTCACGTTCACGATTAAATGCAAGCTCACCGATTTTAATAACCTTCACGATTAAGATTTCAGTAGCGCCATTTGTTTGATCAGTGTTGCCAATTTGGTGCTTTTAGCACCAAATTTAGTGCTTTTTGATTTCTAAAAAGCACCAAATTGCCTTTTTGGTGCCTTTTCAAAAAAAGCACCGACTTGGTGCTTTCTGGCATTTTCATTTAGTGCTTTTGGTGCTTTTTTATTTTGAACAGTATTAAGTTTATTTGATACAAAAATTTTGATTAGACTTTCAAGAGCCGAAGAAACTCAAATTTATTGCCAAATATAGAATTTGATTGTTATGAAATTGGTATTGATTATTTTTTAATTAATATTGTTATTTAGGGAAAGTCGAGCGATGAGTGTCGAATTTTTGAATTTGGTAAAGATGTCATTAAAAACGTTTGTATTAAATTCACAAAAGCACGCACAACTGAAATAAGCAATAGACTCTTTCCATATATTAATATTTTGAAAGTTGAAAAACATCACTGATCAAAATGAATTGGACGAAAGCATTAAAACTGATCAAAGTGTATACTTGAATAGCGGTTCATAATGGTGAGTACTAAATTTGAGTTTTGCCGCTAAAGTGAAAACTATATCAGTAAAAATGGGCATAAAATTATGCATATTTGCTGCAAATTTTATTATAACTTGATGGAGAATAGCCAAAAGCAAATTTTCACAAAGTTTGTATTCCTTAAAATTAATTATTAAAGAAAAGTAATTGTGAAAAAATGACTATTTTAGCAGCAAAACTCGAACTTAATACCCACCTTAACTTCTTAAAATTCAATTCACAAGAGTTCTATAATACATCTTCGAAAGTTGTTGTTGTTTTTTATACCCTCCATCATAGGATGGGGGTATATTAACTTTGTCATTCCGTTTGTAACACATCGAAATATTGCTCTAAGACCCCATAAAGTATATATATTTTGGGTCGTGGTGAAATTCTGAGTCGATCTAAGCATGTCCGTCCGTCTGTTGAAATCACGCTAACTTCCGAACGAAACAAGCTATCGACTTGAAACTTGGCACAAGTAATTGTTATCGATGTAGGTCGGATGGTATTGAAAATGGGCCATATCGGTCCACTTTTACGAATAGCCCCCATATAAAGGGACCCTCAGATTTGGCTTGTGGAGCCTCTAACAGATGCATATTTCATCCGATCCGGCTGAAATTTGGTACATGGTGTTTGTATATGGTCTCTAACAACAATATATATAGCCCCCATATAAACCGATCCCCAGATTTGGCTTGCGGAGCCTCAAAGAGAAACAAATTTCATCCGATCCGGCTGAAATTTGGTACATGGTGTTGGTATATGGTCTCTAACAATCATGCAAAAATTGGTCCACATCGGTCCATAATTATGTATAGACCCCATATAAACCGATCTCCAGATTTGGCTTGCGAAGCCTCAAAGAGAGGCAAATTGCATCCGATCCGGCTGAAATTTGGTACATGGTATTGGTATATGGTCTCTAACAACCGTGCAGAAATTGGTCTACACAGGTCCATAATTATATATAGCGCCCATATAAACCGATCCCCAGATTTGGGTTGCGGAGCCTCAAAGAGAAACAAATTTCATCCGATCCGCCTGCAATTTGATACATGATGTTGGTATATGGTCTCTAACAACCATGCAAAAATTGGTCCACATCTGTTCATAATTATATATAGCCCCCATATAAACCGATCCCCAGATTTGGCTTGCGAAGTCTCCAAGAGAAGCAAATTTCATCCAATCTGGTTGTAAGTTGGAACATGGTGTTAGTATATGGTCGCTAACAACCATACCAAAATTGGTCCAATCACACAAAAATCGGTCCATATCTGTTCATAATCATGGTTGCCACTAGAGCCAAAAATAATCTACCAAAATTTTATTTCTATAGAAAATGTTGCCAAAATTTTATTTCTAGAGAAAATTTTGTTAAAATTTTATTCGGTTCATAATAAAATTTTCATCATTGTCAAAATTTTATTTCTACAGAAAATTTTGTCAAAATTTTATTTCTATAGAAAATTTTTTCAAAATTTTATGTCTACTTTGTCAAACTGAATTATATACGTATTGGATCGATCTTTTTTGATTTAATATATACCACGTATGGACTTACATACAATTTAGAAGATGGTGTTAGGAGGTTTTAAGATACCTTGCCATCGGCAAGCGTTACCGCAACTTAAGTAATTCGATTGTGGATGGCAGTGTTTAGAAGAAGTTTCTACGCAACCCATGATGGAGGATACATAAGCTTCGGCCTGGCCGAACTTACGGCCGTATATACTTGTTGTTTTTTTAGTAGAGCATTTAGTTTTCGATTTTGTGGTGGAAGGTGGTATGTTAGAATTTATAATATATTTTTGGTGCTTTTTGGCCTTGAGGAGTTGGCAACACTGTGTTTGATTGTGTTTTAATTGTGCTAATGGTTCCGTCGTGAGTTATGAGTGTTAATCACACCCTCAAAAAAATCGCTTCTCTAACATGTGTTGCAAACATATTTTGCAGGAAGCACATATATTATTGGATACTGCCGAAACATTAATATGTTTGTTTTATGTGAACATATTATATGCTTGGAAGCATTTTGAGCCCAAAAATATTATATGCTTGGAAGAATTTTCCCCAAGAAGATTGTGCTCATTCCCTAACATAATTTTCACTTCCACGAAATTTTTAGTTCTTGGTACCTTTTTCTGTAATACAAATAATGTTGAAGAAATTATTCAATTTTATAAATTTTACCTTTCGCCTGGACGGAGAATCGAACCGAGGACCATACAGTTTGTAAGCCAACACACTATCCACTGGGCTACGTAGCAGTTATAGTCACCAGTAGACAATTATTGTTATAAGTTACATTTATATAGCATAGTTTGCAGCGCCCACGAGACCAGGCAAACATAACATTATTTAAAAGAAACATACATTTGTTGGCCACGTGGAGCAGTGGTTAGCATGTCTGCCTTGCATGCAAAGGGTCGTGGGTTCAATTCCTGCTCCGACCGAACCAATTTTTTTTTTTGTAATTTAGACATTTATACTATATTAAACTTTTATAATGAAACTTCGAAATGTGGGTTATTAAAGATTTACAGTCAGAAAAAGTGCTTGATATAAACGAAATGGCTTTTGAATAAAATATTATTTTTTTATTGAAAAAATAACAATTTTATAACAAAAAACTGTTTTTGGTATAAAAGATTGAAATTTTAGAAGAAAATCAAAAACTCAAACAAAAGAAGAGTATAAACATACATAAATAATTTTAAAATGTACACATAAATTTATTTAGACGTGAACGTTTAGACGTTTTTTACTAGCATTTAACACCATTTAAATTCCTTTAAAACTTATCGTGTTTTGTACTTAATTTCATTTTTACTTTTAAGGCCGTTAAAATATGTGTGTCCATAATGCCAAAATGAGAAACAAAACACTTGTCCACACATACATACATAAAATTCTCCTCTCAAGGCGAAAACACATGCTGCTTTTTCAAATATCTATGCTCTATGTTCCGAATGTCTATTCTCTTTACTTCGAATAATCATTCTAATATTCAAATTAAATAATATTTAGACTTAAGCATATCAAATTTTTGGCCTTATCATAAAGCAGTTTTCCGAAACAACATACAACCGTTTCACAGAAATTGTAAACATATATATGTTTACTCGAAATTTGTAAATTTATATATGTTTACATTCACACATATTATTTTTATGAAACATTCATGCCCCCAACATAATATATTTTAACATATTAACATATGTGTCCCAAACATTTAGTGTTAGTTTAGGAACATTACATGTTGGCACTTAAATATATTGTGTTTAAAAATTGTGCCCGAAACACATTTTGTTTATATCGGAACATATGAAAAACATATTTTTCTAACAGTGCAGTATATGCAGCGAGTCATGAGATTTGTCGTGAATTACAAGAATTTTCGTGAATGCTAATTGTTGTGTCACGAACATTTTTGTGAATCAAAATATTGTTGTGACTCACGAGAAATTTTGTGAATTACGACAATTTTATTGAGCCACGAAAATTGTGAGCATTCGCGAGTATGACTTTTCATTTCGTGAGCATGAAATCATACCCAAATATTTCTTCGTGAATGTGCCTGAACGTGAGCGATTTTTCTCTCACGTGCGCATCCAAGTATATATTTACTGTAAAAATAACAACAACGTTTAAAAATACAATAAAACGCAATACGAATCATTACAAAATAAACTATTTTATAGCCACAATTGCCCAAAGTTGCCCACAGGCAACATTCTCTACAGCCTAAACGAATGGACGTGGCGACCCGAAATTTTGGCTAGGCGATTCTTAAATGATTTCAACATGATTAAAAGTAAAAAAAAAAAAACAAGTATATACGGCCGTAAGTTCGGCCAGGCCGAATCTTATGTACCCTCCACCATGGATTACGTAGAAACTTCTACGAAAGACTGTCATCCACAATCGAAATACTTGGGTAGTGGTATTTTAAAACTTCTTAACATCGTTTTCTAAATTGTGAGTTAGTCCATACGTGGTATATATTAGACAAAAAAGTTATGTATAGTTAAGTCTACAAATAATTACGAATCTATATGGACTTTTTGCACGGTACGTAGAGAGCCAGAATTGAAATTGGGGGTCGCTTATATGGGAACTTGATATGGACCAAATTTTATGAACTTGATATGGACCAATTTTTGTGTGATTGCAAATCAATTTATCTGAGGGATATATATAACTATAGACCGATATGGACCTAGTTAGGCATGGTTGTTGACGACCACATACTAGCTCAATGTACCAAATTTCAACTCACTCGGATGAAATTTGCTCCTCCAAGAGGCTCCAAAACCAAATCTCGTGATCGGTTTATATGGGGCTATATATGATATGGACCACTTTTGGCATGGTTGTTAAATATCTTATACGATCACCACGTACCAAATTTCAAGCAGATCGGATGAATTTTGTTTCTCCAAAAGGCACCGGAGGTCAAATCTGGGGATCGGTTTATATGGGAGCTATATATAATTATGGGCTGATAGGAAGCAATTCCTGCATGGTTGTTGGATACCATATACTTACATCACGTACCAAATTTCAACCGAATGGGAAGAATTTTGATTTTCCAAGGGGCTCTGGAGGTCAAATCTGGGGATCGGTTTATATGGGGCCTATATATAATTATGGACCGATTTCGACCAATTTTTGCATGGGAGTTTGAGGCCATATATTAACACCACGTACCAAATTTCAACTGAATCAGATAAATTTTGGTCTTCCAAGGGGCTCCGGTGGTCAAATCTGGTGATCGGTTTATATGGGGGCTATATATATTTATGGACCGATGTGGACCAATTTGTGCATGGTTGTTAGAGACCATATACTAACACCATGTACCAAATTTCAGCCGGATCGGATGAAATTTGCTTCTCTTAGAGGCCTCGCAAGCCAAATCGGGGGATCGGTTTATATGGGGGCTATATATAATTATTGACCGATGTGGACCAATTTTTGCATGGTTGTTAGAGACCATATACTAACACCATGTACCAAATTTCAGCCGGATCGGATGAAATGTGCTTCTCTTAGAAGCCTCGCAAGCCAAATCGGTTTATATGGGGGCTATATATAATTATGGACCGATGTGGACCAATTTTAGAGACCATATACTAACACCATGCACCAAATTTCAGCCGGATCGGATGAAATTTGCTTCTCTTAGAGGCTTCGCAAGCCAAATTTGGGGGTCCGTTTGTATGGGGGCTATACGTAAAAGTGGACCGATATGGCCCATTTGCAATACCATCCGACCTACATCAATAACAACTACTTGTAACAAGTTTCAAGTCGATAGCTTGTTTCGTTCGGAAGATAGCGTGATTTCAACAGACGGACGGACGGACGGACGGACATGCTCAGATCGACTCAGAATTTCACCACGACCCAGAATATATATACTTTATGGGGTCTTAGAGCAATATTTCGATGTGTTACAAATGGAATGACAAAGTTAATATACCCCCATCCTATGGTGGAGGCTATAAAAAATTGCGATATCTGTAAAAATTCTGGGTCGAAAGGGTTAAATATAAATCTATGATTTAAAGTTATAAAGCTAAAGATATTTATTTTGAGGATGTTGTGCCCCTTACATATTTTTTTTTTTGTTAATTCAGAATATGTGATTTTCTTTTATGTCTTTATTTTAATCGTCTTTAGTTTGGAATCAATACAAAGGTCAAAATCTTTGTATCCAACTCCAATTTTTGTGAGTGCGATTTTACCTCTTTAATTCATGTTTAAATTGCATTGTTCAGTAAATCGAAAAAACGTTTTATTTCTTCATAATTATATCCACATTCACCTATATAATGTATTTTAGTTATTGGTAATAGACAAATTCTAAAAACTATAACACCGAAATGCAGAGTAGTAAAAACACATGAACCCTTGCATTAATTTCCAATGCGCATGTTAATGTCAAGTGTTGTGTATTCTAAAGAATATAATTTGAACTGCGAATTTATCTTGATAAAATCACAAATATTAATTGCATCTTTTCGTTGCCATCGGTAATTGTTATGATAATTTTGGTCGTTGAAGTAATATCAATTAAAATGAATTGGTTTAACCAATCTCGCGATTGAATTCAAAGCATTCTCCATTCTACGATAAAAGCCAGGTTTTTTGAGAAAAATTTCGTTTCAAGCACAATTCAAGTACCACACAGAAAAAAAATATTTTTTGTCCTCAACAAGAAATTAATTTGAAGTGAAATTTCTTCAATCACAGAAATGATACACTCAAACAACAGTAAACCAAGAAACGAAATTTTGGTTAATTTTAGAAAATTGAGGTTAATTTAAGAAAATTTTAACTATACAGTATTACAAATGCAAATGTTAAGCCGATTTCACAAAAATAAGTAAATATTTTTCGACAAATTCAAACAAGTTTTTTTGACAAAATTATTATTTTTAACTTGTTAAGGAAAAAGTTTGAAGGAAAAAATTATAGTAAAAGTTTGCGAATATGTCTTTAGTGCCATACGAAGTTTATGATGGGCGCATTATAGGTAAAAGTTACAAATTTTAAGAAATTCTGACTTATTTTGTGGGAGACGCGAATTTAGTAAACCTTTATGCATCATTTCTGCGCTGAAAAAATATTGTCGTGAAGCCATGTCCTTAAAATACGTATGCCTTTTTTGCTAAGTATAGAAGACGCATTTCTCTAAAATAAAGTTATTTTCCTTGTCCAAAAGTCGATAAACTTTTTCAATGAAGTCATATTGTCCTTATAATTAAGTGATTTGACTTAAAAATGGGTATCTTAACATGAAAGAAAAAATTTATAGGCTAAGGTCAACTTGAGTTTAATAATTCAGAAAAATTGTTTAAATTTAATGAAATTGTCTTTAAATTTGTTGTCTTTTTGCATCTTGACTACAAAGCAAAAAATCGTTCAAATATAGGACATGTTTTTCAAAACTTTATTTTAAAAAAGTTTTTAACTTCAAGCATAGCATAATTTCTACTGGAAGTCGAGTCCTAATTTGGAAAATAAAGTTGCCGTTAACTCGTTTTTAAAGGACTTTGATAGCGTATGAAGAAAACAAGCTGAGAAAGCGAAAAATTAAAATTTGCTTCCTAGAAGCAAGTACACAAAACCTAAATTTAAAAGAGAATTGTGTCTTAAAAGTATCTTTACTTGTATTCTCCGCTTCTTTGGCTCGGAATCAATACCAATTTTTTTAAAGTAAAGACAAAATCTTTGGAACCGAGTATCCTTGTTTTTCAGTGTACGAAGTGATGCAAATTCAGTGCAACGGCTGTTAAAATGTTGGACATCCGTTCTATGACAAGCCCATGTTAAATTCATCGCTTCTGCGCCAATTTTGCACTACTTCCGGATCCAAAAAGAACAAGTTCACTACTTTTTTGGCGACGCTTTCTTTTGCTGGGCATTTAAATGGTTCTCAAATGCCGCAAACATGTTATATTATTTAAATGCAGTGTTGCCAGTATTTTTCGGGTTCTTGTCCCCAAAAAAAGACGCTTTCATCCCCAAAAATCCCCAATTTAATTTAAAATTCCCCACAAAAATCCCCAATACCGTGTTTGGCAAGTTTTTTGAAAAGAAATAGGCTCTGCTGTAAAAAATCAGTCATAATCTAAAAATTGTAAAAATATGAAATTTTTGTTATACCAGTTTACGAGTTACAATAAGATTACGGTTTCAAAATCCAAAAAATTAGACGGGTACTCAAAATATTATCTGATACAATCCCTCATCAGAGAAAAAAAATAGGAGTTATGAATCAAATAGTTCTGAATAGCTAAGAAATAAAATTGGGTGATCGACCAAAAGGCGTTGTTGCCCTCATATGAACTCTATTATAAAGGGTGATTCTTTTGAGGTTAGGATTTTCATGCATTAGTATTTGACAGATCACGTGGGATTTCAGACATGGTGTCAAAGAGAAAGATGCTCAGTATGCTTTGACATTTCATCATGAATAGACTTACTAACGAGCCACAACGTCGAATTTTCAGTGAATGGGCCCTAGAAAAGTTGGCAGAAAATCCGCTTTTTTATCGACAAATTTTGTTCAGCGATGAGGCTCATTTCTGGTTGAATGGCTACGTAAATAAGCAAAATTGCCGCATTTGGAGTGAAGAGCAACCAGAAGCCGTTCAAGAACTGCCCATGCATCCCGAAAAATGCACTGTTTGGTGTGGTTTGTACGCTGGTGGAATCATTGGACCGTATTTTTTCAAAGATGCTGTTGGACGCAACGTTACGGTGAATGGCGATCGCTATCGTTCGATGCTAACAAACTTTTTGTTGCCAAAAATGGAAGAACTGAACTTGGTTGACATGTGGTTTCAACAAGATGGCGCTACATGCCACACAGCTCGCGATTCTATGGCCATTTTGAGGGAAAACTTCGGAGAACAATTCATCTCAAGAAATGGACCGGTAAGTTGGCCACCAAGATCATGCGATTTGACGCCTTTAGACTATTTTTTGTGGGGCTACGTCAAGTCTAAAGTCTACAGAAATAAGCCAGCAACTATTCCAGCTTTGGAAGACAACATTTCCGAAGAAATTCGGGCTATTCCGGCCGAAATGCTCGAAAAAGTTGCCCAAAATTGGACTTTCCGAATGGACCACCTAAGACGCAGCCGCGGTCAACATTTAAATGAAATTATCTTCAAAAAGTAAATGTCATGGACCAATCTAACGTTTCAAATAAAGAACCGATGAGATTTTGCAAATTTTATGCGTTTTTTTTTAAAAAAAAGTTATCAAGCTCTTAACAAATCACCCTTTATGTTTTATATATATTTTCCAAATTAGTGATGTATACAGATGAGGGGCCAACACTTCGACCCAAGTCCTTACGAAATAATTTCACAATAGTAAATAATTTCTTAGAAACAAAGTAAATTGTAAAGTAGTTCTTGGAATATTTTTTTTTTCATATTTTGAAGATTCTCTGTACTTCTTTGAGCCCCTTTTTAAGCATGTAGAAGTAAAGAATTTCATATAAACCATAACTCAAACCTAATTTGTTATACTGATCAGAATTCCCCACTAAAATCCCCAAATTTGTGGAAATTCCCCACCAAATCCCCAAGTCCCCAACTCAAAAATTTTGTCCCCATCCTCGAAAAAGTATCCCCGATTTGGGGAAAAATCCCCAATACTGGCAACACTGTTTAAATGATAGAATTTGAGACAATTACATGGTCGCGAAAATCATGTACACACAAAAAATTATCACCAAAATTTTTTCAATTAAACACTTAATTTTATTTGGAAACGGATTCAATTAATATGTTAATTGATTCAATTAATTATTTAATCAAATCCGAATAAAATCCAATTAAAAAAATGATTGATATTTGTTACGTTTCCAATTAAAATATTAATTGATTCAATCAATTTGTTAATCAATTCGGAAATAATTTTCAATTACAAACGTGATTGAATTTTTTTCCGTTTCCAATTACATATGTGATTGATCCAATCACCTTTGTGATTGAAACTGAATAATTTTGAGCAATGGAAAGAGCGAAAAGAGAACAAGAGAATGGGTATTTATTCAACAATGTATGATGGAGAGATCAGTCTGTGGAAGTAACTCGTAACGAACGGTTGGGTTTTTGTTTTTCGCGTAAATTGAAAAACACGATTGGCGACATTCTGTCTGCTCCATTCAAAATGTGTGCATAAATATTTTGAACACAACAACAAATCATAGCAAAGGGTTGAAATAAATAAAGTGTGCAACAACAAACGGACACGTGGTGAAGGTTTGAAAAAAATATATGACAGAACGCATTTGAAATTACCTGTGTTTGTGTTTTGTGGTATTGTAAAAATGGAAAACAATCTACGTTTATTGAAGGTAAAAAATTGTGAAATGTGAATACCGTTTTCCATTGAAGCCTGTTTACATTAAACGGACTAAAATAATATATTTTTTATTCATTTCTTTTAGTGACCAATTTTATTTCGTGAAATTGACCAATCAATCCCATCAACTCCATCATTTTATCAAATATATAATAATATGTTTGCAATAAAAAAGTGGGTACCGTATTGATCATTTAAAATTATAAATTTTGTTCACTCCTAGTTTTCTTAAAACCAAGAGCGGTATGGGTTTGTTGGAAGATTCACCTTGAAGTTGCGAAGTAGCGTTGGCATTAAATTGCATTTTTGTTTTACCTGTCTTTTTCAGTTTGAACCCAAGCAGAGAGCAGTATATCTGGTATATAAACTAATGAGCTGAATTATGTAATGGTAAAAAAGTTCTTTCTTTTGGATATAAAAATATGAAAAATATCCGATAATAATAAAAATATGTATTTTCCATTTATATTTTTTCTATTTCCAGAATTTGCAAAGTATCATCAATATAATACCAAATATTACATTGCTTTCCAATTATTTTTGTCTTTGATTGGTTCAAATTTTAATAGACGATTTTAATGTGTGGAAATTTTGGAAAGGAATTGTTACTAAAATTAAATTACCGAGCTCCTTAATACACCTTTTTATGCTAAAAAACAACAACTGCAAAAGAAGATTATAAATCTGCAACCTGGAACTAAGAATTGAACTTGATATTCTATGCAGGTAATGTTTAACAAAATTAACTTTTAATTGAACAAAATTAAATTTGAATTATTCTGTTTACTTTCAGAAAAACTAATTTAGCTTACAGGCTGCTGAATTATTGGAAATCTAGGCGCAACTACATATAAGAAGGAACATGCTAAAATGGTTATTATTATAAGGAAGATAATGATTTATATAATTTATTTTTTCACCCTATAGTTGTTATTGACAGTAGTTGTATTTGTAAGTTATGTTAGAACAAAACACAAATGACAAGAACCAAATTTATTTGTCTATTGCATAATTCAAAAAATAATAAAATATTAAATATGTTTTATAAGAAACACATATTTTCTTTTATTTCAAAAGAAAAAAACTAAATACGATTTTGGGTTCGCAATATATAAATTTTTTGATCGAAATTTATAGCCAATTTCAATTAATTATTTAATTGAATGAATCAAATAGTTGATTGATTTTTGTCGCGAAATTAAAATTTTAATTGATTCAATTAAAACTGCGATTGAATTTTATGTTAAAAATCAATGACGTTTTTAATTGATTCAATCACACAATTAATTGATTCCGTGACAAAAGTCAATTAAATTTTTAATTAAAAATCCTGTTGGTTTTCAATCAAAATGGGTGATTGATACTATCATTTTCGTGATTGAAGACATTTCAATTAAAAAAATGATTGAATCCGCGATTTTCGTTATTGAAATCAAAAAAATTTTTTTTGTGTGTACCTTTCAATTAATTTTTTTTTTTTACTTTTTTGTAGTGAAAAAAAGTATTTTTATAGGTTGCGTACAGACATTGTTTTCGTGACCATTCAATTTTTTGCAGCGAAAAGAATTTTATAAAAACATTGAGCAGGTACACACACACACAAATTTGGTTTGACGGCGACTATGTAACATTTTCACCTGCAACCATGTTTGCTCAGTAAACATGGTTCTAAGAAAAATGAAATTGTCCTCATATAAAATGTTATTATATTGATAAAAAGAATTTTGTTTGAATCAAAAGACAATGGTCACGATCGAAAAGGTTATGGTATTCGTCAAAAATGTTTTTCTTCCAGTTAAAAGAACATGATAAAAACCTAAAATGGTTTGCTCTTTACGAAAAAACTTTTTTCGTCGTCGAGAAAAGGACGCCACTTGATAAAAGAAACCACAAAATTAACTATATTTTTTTGTTTTTATTATTTATAAACTAATTCATTGTTTATTTGCATTTTTATAATGTCGTGCAAGCCAACATCGCATATTTTGTTACACACCAAATTAATACAATACGCAGTACTTCCGTATTATCCGTCCATTCCAAGTAACAATCAACACACGACTGACGCGCAAAATGAATATCGTGTGTAACATACCTGCTCAATGTTTTTATAAAACTCTTTTCGCTGCAAACAAATTAAAAAATTAAATGGTCACGAAGACAATGTATGTATGTAACCTATAAAATACTTTTTTCCCTACAAAAAAAGTCAACAAAAAAATTAAATTGTCAGGTACATGATTTTCCCGACATGTAATTGTCTAAAATTCTATCATTTAAATAATAGAACATGTTTGCGGCATTTTGAGAACCAAAGTAGTGAAATGTTCGCAATATGGGTTTAGATTTTTTTTCGACAAATTTTAAATAATTTGGACTATTATACTAAAGCTTACTCCGTTTTTAACCTTTTTGAAACAAAAAAAAAAAATAAATTTATTCATTGTGCTAAATTAGAGTAAGATCGGGCACTAAATAAGGCTATTATGATCAGAAATAAAGTTATAAGGAGTACATTTTTCAAAAACTGGCGATACATATATATGGAAGCTATCTCTAAATCTGAACCGATTTTGATTATATGTTGCAGGTTTTGTTGATATTACAGGAGATAACCTTGTGCGAAATTTGAGTACGATCGGTTAATAAATGAGACCACTATGGTCAAAAATAAGGTTATAAGAGGCGATGTTTTGAAAATCGGGCGCTACATATATCTGGGAGCTATATCTAAATCTCAACCGATTTGAATGATATTTTGCACTTATAGTCAATACTATAGAACATTAGAGTAAACCAAACTTGAGTAAGATCGGTTGATATATAAGGGTTTTATGGCCAAATTTGTGAAAATTGGGCGATACAAATATATAGGGCTGCTATAGCCAAATCTGAACCGATTTCGATGATTTTGTGCACATATAGTAAGTGCTATAGAAAATTAAATTTGGCCGACTTTGAGTCAGATCGGTTGATAAATAAAGGACTTATGACCAAATTTGGGCCGATACATATAACAGGCTGATAAGTCCCCGGTCTGACACATAGATGGCGTCGCTAGTATTAAATGTATATTATTTTTATATAGTACCAACCCAATAAACACAGGATGAGCGTTTTTCAAATGCAACAACTTTTCAGTTTGATGGTAAATATAATTTTCAACATAAATTCAACTTGACTTGAAATAGCTCATCTTCAATACATCTTCAAATTGTTTGCGAATTACTTCCAATTTGCCAAAATGTTAACAAAATCTTTGAAAAGGTGTTGAAGATAATATGAGAAAACTTTGACAAAACACTACCCTAAAATGCAACGAAAAAACCATGTGGTTTTCAAAATATGGAAAATTTTAGACAAATAACCAAATAGTTTATAAAAATAGGTAAGTGAAAATAAAAAATGAAATAAAACTTTAAGGAAGTCACTAAATGTATATCTCTTTGCAGAAAACTAAAATTATGGATTCTACGTTTTTGAAAACATTGAAAAGCTGACCGATGAAAAAATGGTGGTCAATTAACTGGAACTGCTTCAAATAGTTTATAATATTGGTACGTCAATATGAAAAATTAAATAAACACTTTAGAGAAGTCACTAAATTTAAATCTCTTTGCACACCCAGAAAAAAGTGACCCCTTCTTTAAGTTAAAATGAACTCATTGTGAAGAAAGTTGAACTTCGTATAGCGCCAAAGCCATTTTTATTTGTTTGAACGATGTGATTTTCGTAGAAATTAGGAATAATGTATTCCATATATTAGTTAACATTTTCCTATATTTATGTTTTTATGTACCACTATACTACAGAATGAAAAAATTTAACTAATTTGAATTCATATATGGAATGATTTTATTGAAATTTTTTCATTCATTTGGACAAATCTTACAACTTTTGCTTCATAATTAGAACTGCTTACCTTCGTTTTTAAATACAATTTTATTTATTTCTATAAGCAACTTTATCTTCAATAAAAGACATGTTTTATTAATATATTGAATATATTTATTAAGAATCAACAGCATCGAATCTCTTTGAAATATTAGTTTATTATTCCACTATTTCCAATTTCCGTGTGATATTATCAACTGTAAAACGCACTTTTTCTTCTTCTTGTACTTTTCACTTTTAATAAGTTGCTGCCTAACGATTTTGTCCTCCTTTTACAATTTCAATACCTACAAATATAAAAAATCATAAAACATTTTTGTTGCAAAAGGTTAGCGTCACTGAATATTACCTGATAATTGAAGATTCCAAAATGAAGACAAATGAAAGGGTTGTTATTCTGCTGGTGTTTTCTTTCTTTATACACTATCACGAACATTGATAGATTTATTTAAAAAAAACGAAAATTTTTCTCACTAATTTAAAATAACAAATATTTTATATATTTTATTTGTTATTTATTATATTATTTTACCATATTATTTTTTAACAATCTCTCCGAAACAACGCGATTCCAACTAAAAAACAACCGACGCGCAAATATATCGATTACACCCACGCGCAAACACATCGATTACGATGACAGGTATCGATTACAGGTAGACAATAGAAATTTAGGAAAATTTCCTATATTTTAACAAGTGTGTTTCCTTAAGTTTTGAAAGGATTGCATACTTCTTAGTACGAATGAACTAAAATATTTTTCTATGCCAAGTGTTGTTCGTATGTATGAAAAACTTTCTATTATAAAGGAACTCGCAATTATCATTTTATAAGAAATTTTACTAATTTTGAAGAAACTTGGTTTTAGTGCGGTTTTTGTTTATTTTTACGAATGCTTTGTTATCGGTGAATAAAATTTTCTTTTTCAGTAGTAAATTCTTATACCCAGCGAAGAAAATAGTATGAGTAAAATTCCATGCCATATTCTAGTTAATGAACTATTCCTAACTGCTTACAGTTTAGGATTTTTTTACTGAAACGAGTAAATTTTATTATTTTTCACAAAAATTTACCTTAATGGGAATAAAATGGATAAACTATATTGATGAAAATTTTTTCCTTTAGTTTCAAAGGCACTTTTTTCTGGGTGCAGAAAACTAAAATCTTTGGATGCTACACTCTTGCAAACATTAAGAAGCTGACCAATGAAAAATGAGTGGCTTATCGACAAGAAAAAGTTTCCAGAAACAATCAACAACTTCTGGATGAAAATGTGCATCACATCGTCAGTTTAATTCATATGCTGTTATGAGTTTACAATGGATATTTTGTGAATTCCTTCTACTGGACATCAATTCTAACACGCGGTCCAGTACGTGCCTAATTTCAAATTGCCGGCATGTTAATAAATTTTAATGCTGTTTTATGACACCAAAAGGAAGGAAATCGAATTATCAATGCAAAAGTGTTTACTAATAAAGTTTAAGATATTCAAAGTTTTGTTGTTTTTTTTTTTGTTCTTATTCGTTGATATGTTCAATAAGATTATTAAAGGGTGATACGGTCAAAATTTGGTCAAGGGAAAACGCGTGTAAATCGGTGAAATCGTTTATTTAGGTTAGGTTAGGTTAGGTGGCAGCCCGATGTATCAGGCTCACTTAGACTATTCCGTCCATTGTGATACCACACTGGTGAACTTCTCTCTTCGTTTATTTAAAAAATCAAATTAAATTTCTTTTTCATGTTCAATTAGTATAAAATTCAGGAAAAATATTCAGTTAGGCTTTCGCTTTTCCAAATCCGAATTGCCGGGCCTCACGCTTGACACCTGCCATCAGATTTTGTACAGCCACCTTGTCCACATTCTTCGCCGCTGAAAGCCAGTTTGCCTTGAACTGCTGCTCGTCTTTAGCAGTTTTTTTGGTCTTCTTTAGGTTCCGCTTGACAATAGTCCAGTATTTCTCAATTGGGCGGAGCTCTGGCGTGTTGGGAGGGTTCTTGTCCTTGGGAACCACCTGCACGTTGTTGGCGGCGTACCACTCCATGGCCTTTTTACCGTAATGGCAAGATGCCAAATCCGGCCAAAACAGTACGGAACAACCGTGTTTCTTCAGGAAAGGCAGCAGACGTTTATTCAAACACTCTTTCACGTAAATTTCTTGGTTGACAGTCCCGGAAGCTATGAAAATGCTGCTTTTCAAGCCACAGGTACAGATGGCTTGCCAAACCAGATATTTCTTTGCGAACTTTGACAGTTATGTGCTTGAAAATATCTGCTACCTTTCCCCTTCCTTTTGCCGTATAAAACTCCTGTCCCGGAAGCTGCTTGTAGTCGGCTTTGACGTAGGTTTCGTCGTCCATTACCACGCAGTCAAACTTCGTCAGCATCGTCGTGTACAGCCTCCGGGATCGCGCTTTGGCCGTCGTATTTTGTTTATCATCGCGATTTGGAGTCAATACCTTCTCGTAAGTCGATAGTCCGGCTCGTTTCTTGGCTCGATGCACGGTTGTAGACGATACACCCAGCTTATTTGCGGCATCTCGGAGAGAGAGGTTAGGGTTTCGCTTGAAACTACCGGCAACTCTCTTTGTCGTCTCAGCGGCTTCCGGTTTTCGATTTCCCCCCGATCCAGACTTCCTGGCTGTCGACAAACGTTCCCCAAACACTTTAATTACATTTGTAACGGTCGATTTGGCAACTTTTAGCGATTTTGCAAGCTTTGCGTGCGAGTAGCTCGGATTTTCGCGATGCGCGAGCAAAATTTTGATACGCTGCTCTTCTTGCTTGGACCGCATTTTGACAACTGAAGAGTGAATTCCAAAATCAAAAAAGGAGCAATATTCTACACACACACACCTTCAAAATGAGGGGTGTTCAGGTTTTTTAAATGCTAAATTGAAAGAAATACGTCAAGTTTATATTGACCAAATTTTGACCGTATCACCCATTATTTATCAGTTGATATTATAGTGTATTATGTAGTGTAGTGTATTATTATATATTTTATTTTGATGAAAATGAATAAATTATACAAAATTCACAGAATTTTGGCATTGACTTTCAATTTGAAGTGGGGATATCATTCATACAAATTTAGGTTGAAAAGTATTTGCAACGATGTTAATTTTGAATTTGACTCGCATCGAAAATTGTTTGACAAATTATTGAGTAGCGATGCATTTCAATTTGAGGATAACACTTGAGATATTATTTCTAATGTGTTAAATTTTACTGTTGAGGGTAATGTCTGCTTTTTGTTGAGAACGCGATTTTCTCAACAATTTCTCAACTTGAATATTACCCTAATCCTTTGAAAAAATGTTTGAAAAATTGTTGAAATTTAGCATTTGTCAAACGTTTGTGTTTATTGGGAACCTTCAAATGATTCAAAATTTGACGTCTGTACGTCAATTAGTTTGTGAGATAGAGCGTCTTTTGTGTAGCAACTTTTGTTATTGTGAAAAAAATGGAAAAAAAGGAATTTCGTGTTTTGATAAAATACTGTTTTCTGAAGGGTGGAAGCAAAAACTTTGCTTGATAATAAGTTTCCGGACTCTGCCCCAGGGAAATCAACAATAATTGTTTGGTATGCAAAATTCAAGCGTGGTGAAATGAGCACGGAGGACGGTGGACGCCCACAAAATGATTTTGAATGACCGTAAAATGAAGTTGATCGAGATAGCAGAGGCCTTAAAGATATCAAAGGAACGTGTTGGTTATATCATTCATGAATATTTGGATATGCGGAAGCTCTGTGCAAAATGGGTGCCGCGCGAGCTCACATTTGCCCAAACAAAACAACGTGTTGATAATTCTAAGCGGTGTTTGCAGCTGTTAACTCGTAATATACCCGAGTTTTTCCGTCGATATGTGACAATGGATGAAACCTGGCTCAATCGCTACACTCCTGAGTCCAATCGACAGTCGGCTGAGTGGACAGCGACCGGTGAACCGTCTCCGAAGCGTGGAAAGACTCAAAAGTCCGCTGGCAAAGTAATGGCCTCTGTTTTTTTGGGATGCCCATGGAATAATTTTTATCTATTATCTTGAGAAGGGAAAAACCATCAACAGTGACTATTATATGGCATTATTGGAGCGTTTAAAGGTCGAAATCGCGGCAAAACGGCCCCATATGAAGAAGAAAAAAGTGTTGTTCCACCAATACAACTCACCGTGCCACAAGTCATTGAGAACGATGGCAAAAATGCATGAATTGGGCTTCGAATTGCTTCCCCACCCACCGTATTCTTCAGATCTGGTCCCCAGCGACTTTTTCTTGTTCTCAGACCTCAAAAGGATGGTCGTAGGGAAAAAATTTGGCTGCAATGAAGAGGTGATCGGCGAAAGTGAGGCCTATTTTGAGGCAAAACCGAAGGAGTACTACCAAAATGGTATCAAAAAATTGGAAGGTCGTTATAATCGTTGTATCGCTCTTGAAGGGAACTATGTTGAATAATAAAAACGAATTTTGACAAAAAGTTGTGTTTTTCGTTGTTAGACCGGGGACTTATCAGCCAACCTGTTATATGGGAGCTATATCTAAATCTGAACCGATTTCGACCAAAATTGGCGCTCTTAAAGGGTGGTCAATTGGATTACTTTGTGGAAAATTTGACGCCGATCGGTTAGTAAATTAACGACATCTGGCTCCATTTGTCGAAATCGGGAGATACATATATACACTGAAAAAATATTATCGTGGGGTTAAATATTTCATGTCTTTAAAATACGAATGCAAATTTTGCTTATCATAAAAGACGCATTTCTCTAATATAAAGTTTTCTCATTAAACTTTTCAATGAAGTCGTATTGTCCTTATATTTAAGTGGTTTCACTTAAAAATGTGTATCATAACATGGGAGCCACCGTGGTGCTATGGTTAGCATGCCCGCGGGTTCGATTCCTGCTTCGACCGAACACCAAAAAGTTTTTCAGCGGTGGATTATCCCACCTCAGTAATGTTGGTGACATTTCTGAGGGTTTCAAAGCTTCTCTAAGTGGTTTCACTGCAATGTGGAACGCCGTTCGGACTCGGCTATAAAAAGGAGGTCCCTTGTCATTGAGCTTAACATGGAATCGGGCAGCACTCAGTGATAAGAGAGAAGTTCACCAATGTGGTATCACAATGGACTGAATAGTCTAAGTGAGCTTGATACATCGGGCTGCCACCTAACCTAACCTAACCTAACCATCATAACATGAAAGAAAAAATGTTTGGGCTAAGGTCAACTTGACTTTAATAATTCAGAAAAATTCTTTAAACTTAATGAACTTGTCTTTAAATTTGTTGTCTTTTTGCATCTTGACTACAAAGCAAAAAATCGTTCAAATATAGGACATGTTTTTCAACACTTCATTTTAAAGACGCTTTTTACTTGAAACATAGCATAATTACTACTGGAAGTCGAGTCTTAATTTTTAAAATAAAGTTGTCGTTAACTAGTTTTTAAAGGACTTTGATAGCATATGAAGAAAAAAAGCTGAAAAAGCGAAAAATTATAATTTGCTTCCTAGAAGCAAATACACAAAACCCAAATTTAACAAGTATATACGGCCGTTAGTTCGGCCAGGCCGAAGCTTATGTACCCTCCATCATGGATTGCGTAGAAACTTCTTCTAAACACTGCCATCCAGAATCGAATTACTTAAGTTGCGGTAACGCTTGCCGATGGCGTGGTATATATATATTAAATCAAAAAAGATCGATCCAATACAGAAATAAACTTTTGACAAAATTTTCTATAGAAATAAAATCTTGGTAGATTATTTTTGGCTCGAGTGGCAACCATGATTATGAACCGAATAAAATTTGAACAAAATTTTCTATAGAAATAAAATTTTGACAAAATTTTCTATAGAAATAAAATTTTGACAATGATGAAAATTTTATTATGAACCGCATAAAATTTTAACAAAATTTTCTCTAGAAATAAAATTTTGACAAAATATTCTATAGAAATAAAATTTCGGTACATTATTTTCCGCTCTAGTGGCAACCATGATTATGAACCGATATGGACCAATTTTTGTGTGATTGGACCAATTTTGGTATGGTTGTTACCGACCATATACTAACACCACGTTCCTAATTTGAACCGGATCGGATGAATTTTGCTCCTCCAAGAGGCTCCGGAGGTCAAATTTGGAGAACGTTTTATATGGGGGCTATATATAATTATGGACCGATATGGACCAATTCTGCCACGGTTGTTAAAGATCATATACTAACACCATGTTCCAAATTACAACCGGATTGGATGAAATTTGCTTCTCTTGGAGACTTCGCAAGGCAAATTTGGGGATCGGTTTATATGGGGGCTATATATAATTATGAACCGATGTGGACCAATTTTGCATGGTTGTTGGAGACCATATACCAATATCATGTACCAAATTTCAGGCGTATCGGATGAAATTTGCTTCTCTTTGAGGCTCCGCAACCCAAATCTGGGGATCGGTTTATATGGGCGCTATATATAATTATGGACCGATGTGAACCAATTTTTGCATGGTTGTTAGAGACTATATACCAACATCATGTACCAAATTTCATCCGAATCGGATGAAATTTGCTTCTCTTTGAGGCTCCGCAAGCCAAATCTGGGGATCGGTTTATATGGGGGCTATATATAATTATGGACCGATGTGGACCAATTTTTGCATGATTGTTAGAGACCATATATCAACACCATGTACCAAATTTCAGGCGGATCGGATGAAATGTGCTTCTCTTTGAGGCTCCACAAGCCAAATCTGGGGATCGGTTTATATGGGGGCTATATATATTTAAGGACCGATATGGCCCACTTTTTGCATGGTTGTTAGAGACCATATTCCAACATCATGTACCAAATTTCAGCCGGATCGGATGAAATTTTCTTCTCTTTGAGGCTTGGCAAGTCAAATCTGGGGATCAATTTATATGGGGGCTATATATAATTATGGACCGATGTGAACCAATTTTTGCATGGTTGTTAGAGACCATATACCAACACCATGTACCCAATTTCAGCGGATCGGATGAAATTTGCTTCACTTTTAGGCTCCGCAAGCCAAATCTGGGGATCGGTTTATATGGGGGCTATATATAATTATGGACCGATATGGACCAATTTTTGCATAGTTGTTAGAGACCATATACCAACACCATATACCAAATTTCAGCCGGATCGGATGAAATATGCTTCTGTTAGAGGCTTCACAAGCCAAATCTGAGGGTCCCGTTATATGGGGGCTATACGTAAAAGTGGACCGATATGGCCCATTTTCAATACCATCCGACCTACATCGATAACAACTACTTGTGCCAAGTTTCAAGTCGATAGCTTGTTTCGTTCGGAAGTTAGCGTGATTTCAACAGACAGACGGATGGACGGACATTCTGAGATCGACTCAGAATTTCACCACGACCCAGAATATATATACTTTATGGGGTCTTAGAGCAATATTTCGATGTGTTACAAACGGAATGACAAAGTTAATATACCCCCATCCTATGATGGAGGGTATAAAAAAGAATTGTGTCTTAAAAGTATCCTTACTTGTATTCTCCCCTTCTTTGGCTCGGAATCAATACCAACATTTTTATAGTAAAGACAAAATCTTTGGAACCGGGCATGCTTTTTTTTCAGTGTATGGGAGCTATATCTAAATTTGATTCGAATTCTTCCTAATTTCGTCATTGTGCCTAAGTAATGCTCTGTACCAAATTTCATTAAAATCAGTTAATAATTGCGACCGGAATCCTGTGAACAACAAATACATGGACAGACGGACGGACGGACACCAAGGGCTAGATTGACTCAGGAGGTGATTCTGAGTCGATCGGTATATGAGGTCAATAATCAAGGCACATTCAAGATCAAAGTTATTATACTCTGACCACTATGTGGTTTAGTGTATAAATAGGAGATGTTTATTGATTTTTACTTGAAACATAGCATAATTTTCACTTAAAGTCAAGTCTGAATTTGAAAATGTAAGTTCTCGTTAAGAATGAAAAAAAAAACAGAAAAAACTAATAAACTAAAATTTGCTACCTAGAATCAAGTACACAAAACTTAAATTTTAAAAACAATTCTGTCTCAAAAGAGTCCTTGCTTCAATTCTCCGCTTTTTGGAATCAATACCAAAATCATTAGTGTAAGGAGAAAATCTTTGGAACCGAGCATGCTTTTTTTCATTGTGTGTAATTTTTTCGCCTTTTTTAGTTCATTTAACTAACGTAAACACACCCAGAAAAAAGTGAACCCGCCATGAAAGAAAATTTTAACTAAAATATTTTAGTAATTACCACATGATACTAATAAGTTAATAATTTTTGTCAAATTGAATAATATTTGTTAAAAATAATACATTTTTTCTGGTGTTTAATAAAATTTCATAATTTGGAAGAAAAATGGGAATTAAGCATTGGAATTAAAAATTGTTAAAATGTTTTTAGCGTTATATTAAGTTCTAGACAGACACAATTTAATTAAAATTTACTCATTTGAGAAATTTATGAAGTCAATATCAGCAAACTTTACCCATTTTAGGAAAATATGAACTATTTTCATATTTAGCAAAATTGTGTACTTCATTTGTATACAACTTTTTTCTCATTTTTAGTTCACGTCATTAAAGCAAGCACAAAATAATTAATATATGAAAAATTCTCACACATTTGGCTAAATTGTTACTAAAATCATGAACTAAAATAAAGTTAAATCGGCTATAAAAATTTTCGTTGTCTTTTTTCTGGGGGCAAAACATTATTAAAGCCAAGGACAAAAATAAAATAATTCCATAAACTAAAATAGAATTAAAATGGCTTTAGTGTCATATAGGGTTCAATTTTTTGAGTGTACACCCAAAGAAAAAATTCTTTCCTCAGGAACGAAAATTTCGAAGCGAACGAAATTCCCCTTTCTTATAAAGTATTTTCTTGTAGAGAAGATAAACTTGAATTTCTGATAAATGATTCAACGATTGTCTCTAATCTATTTTATTTGTTTTTAAAGAAAATTGTTTAGCATCAACGAAAACTTTGCTTGTCTGAAGTTTCATTCCTCAGAAAAACTCTTCTATCTGTGTAGTATCAATCACCAACGTCAATTAAATAATAATGTTATGCAATTATTTTCTGTCATTGATTTCTCTTTTAATTTAAAAATTTGTTGAATCAATTAAATTTCTAATTGAATTTTTTAAAGTCAATTAAAATTTTAGTTGGAAAATTTTGGTAACAATAGTTAAAGTGAAATATTTAGTAATCGAAGAATTAGAAGTAAGTGGAAACCTGTGACCAAGAAGGAAAGCACTTTCGCACAACCCAGTAGTATGTTATAACTAAAGGCGGGTACTAAGTTCGTGTTTCACACAGAAACACATAATTTATTTAACGAATACTTACTGATGCTTTCGAAAAGATATATTTATATCCTTTTTTGGATTTTAATTTTTATTTTCAAAATTGAAAAAATAGAAAATAATTTGGTATATAGAATACAGTTCAAGCTAAACTAGTTGCACAAATACAACAAATTTTGGATATTTCACAATATGTTTTATCACATGATTATCTTGTCTTTATTATATGTGAAAAATTATGATATTCTATGCAAACAATAAGAATTGCACAATTTCAATAGCAATAACTGAGCACACTTCACCAAATAATGTGTCTAATCGAAATATAAAGAAACCCTCAACTAGATTCATACTGTATATATACATATAGTCCAACTTGAATAAGGGAAAGTTTGCAATTGCCATTAAGATTTGTTGGTGATTTTATTGCGATACATTTGCAATTTTGAATGTATCGCAATCAAATGTAAGATATACACCCTCAAGCAATCGGTTCTGTAATATATACTTCCAAACACATTCTGCTTCAAGAATAAATATTTTCAAAATGTGTTCAAAGGAACTAGTACACCCAAAGAAAAAATATTTTCCTCCCGAACGAAATTTTAGACAAAGGAAATTCTCCTTTCTGATAAAGGATTTTCTTTAGGAGCAAATAAAACCGAATTTATAATAAGCGATTTAACCATTTCCTTTAATCTTTTTTGTTTGCTTTTAAAGAAAATTTGTTCAAAAGAAAACTTTGCTTGTCTAAAATTTCGTTCCTCAGAAAAGAAAACTGTTCTTTCAGTGTACTTGTATATATAACATACTTCATCCGAAATAGACCTTATTTTTAGGATCCAAGGATTAAAATCCCGTTATTTACTTGCATTGAATTCACTGAAAAAAGAGTGAACCCACAATGAAAGAAAATTTTAGTTAATTTTAGATTTTTTTTTTATAGAAATTTTTAACTAAACCGTATTAGAAACACAGATGTCACGGCGATTTCACAAAAATAAGTAAATAATTTTCGACAAATTTATAAAAATTTATTAGACATAATTCATTTTGAAGTTCAAAGTAGCAAAAATGTCTTTAGTACCATACGAAGATTGGCTCGTTATTGGTAAAATTTACAAATTTTAAGAAACTCTGTACTATTTTGTGGGAGACCTGAATTTAGTTAATCTTTATACTTCATTTGTGTATAATTTTTTCTCTGTTTTAGTTAATTTAACTAACGTACACAAAAACTTATTAACTTCCATGACGTTAATAAACTTTCTTAAAACGTCATAATTTCATGAACTAAATTAGAATTAAATCGGCTTTAGTGAAATTTAGGGTTCACTTGTTTTTATACGCTAAACCACATAGTAGTCAGGGTATAAAAACTTTGATCTTCCAAAAAATGTGCCTACCAGAAATATTGATTTTAGACCCTCCTGAGTCGGTGGTGTCCGTCCATCCGTCCATGTATTTATTGTTCGAAGGATTCCGGTCGCAATTATTAACCGATTTTGATGAAATTCGGTATATGGCGTTTTTCTGGACCAAGGACGAACGCTATTGAATTTGCAAAAAATCGGATCAAATTAAGATATAGCTCCCATATATATGTATCGCCCGATTTCGATAAATGGGGTCATATTGCGTTCATTTACAAACCGATCGGCGTCAAATTTGCCACAAAGTAATCGAATTGACCACCCTTTAAGTGTGCAAAATTTCATGGTAATAGGTTCAAATTTAGATATAGCTCTCATATATATAAAGGGTGGTTAAAATTTCAAGGGCCGATGTTGATTTTGAATAAAACACAAACTATTTAGGAAATTATTGTAATTTTATTTTATTATGATATATTGGTATTACTCAATTATGTATGGAACAAAATATCGGCCAAATGGGCGCCGCGACCTCGGTGGCACACCTTCATCCGATGGTCCAAATTTTCGATGATGCTGAGGCATAATGGAGGTTCTATGCCGTTAATGTGCCGAATTATCTCATCCTTTAGCTCTTGAATTGTTGCTGGCTTATCGACGTACACCTTTTCTTTCAAATAATCGCAAAGAAAAAAGTCCAACGGTGTCAAATTACATGATCTTGGCGGCCAATTGACATCACCATTACGTGAGATAACACGGCCATTGAATTTGTTGCGCAAAAGAGCCATTGTTTCGTTAGCTGTGTGGCAAGTGGCACCGTCCTGCTGAAACCACATATCGTCCACATCCATATCTTCCAATTCGGGCCATAAAAAGTTCGTTATCATCTCACGCCTGACCGGCCTCATTTTGGAAAAAATACGGCCCGATGATGCCACCAGCCCATAAACCGCACCAAACAGTCACTCTTTGTGGGTGCATTGGTTTTTCGACAATCACTCTTGGATTCTCATTCGCCCAAATGCGGCAATTCTGATTATTGATGAATCCACTGAGGTGAAAATGTGCCTCATCACTGAAGATGATTTTCTTCGAAAATTGATCATCCACTGTTGCCATTTCTTGGAACCATTCTGCCCATTCATTCAAATTGAGTAAGTCTGAAATAGAGAAATGTCAAATAAAATTCGGAAAAAAAACTTGGCGTTTAGGTGTGGTTCACATTCAACATCGGCCCTTACAATTTAACCACCCTTTATATGTATCGCCCGATTTTTCCAAATTTGGCCGATCTTACTCAAAGTTGGCCAAATCTAATTTCTATAGTTCTTACTATATGCGCAGAATCTCATCGAAATCGGTTCAGATTTAGCTATAGCTTCCATATATATGTATCGCCCGATTTTAACAAATTTGGTTATAAAGCCATTATTTGTCAACCGATCTTACTCAAATGTGGCTTACTCTAATCTTCTGTAATACTGACTATATGTACAAAATATCATCCAAATCGGTTCAGATTTAGATATAGCTCCCATATATATGTTGCGCCCGATTTTGAAAAATTTGACCTTACAACCTTATTTTTGACCATAGTGGCCTCATTTATTAACCCATCTTACTAAAATGTAGCACAAGGTAGTCTCCTGATATATCAACCAAACTTGCAAAATATAATCCAAATCGGTTCAGAGTTAGATATATCCCCAATATATATTTATCGCCCATTTTTCAAAAGTTTTCCATTATAATTTTATTTCTGGCCATAATAGTTTTATTTATTACCCGATCCTAATCAAATTTAGCACAATGTAATCTTTTATGGTTTCAACCAAACCTGAAAAATATCATCCAAATCGGTTCAAATTTAGATATAGCTCCCATATATAAACATCGCTCGATTTTCCCAAATTTGGCCATAATACTCTAATTTATTAACCAATGCTATTCAAGTTTCAAATTCTTATATATTATCCGATCATATTTAGACTTACATGTAACTCTTACATTATAATATTGCCTGATTTTCACGAATTTATATTTATTACCCACATTAATTGAACGATTTCTTCTTTTTTAATAATGAACTCAATATTAGTTATATACGCGCAAAAAAATAATACTTTCCTCCCAAACGAAATTGTAGACAAATAAAGTTCGTTTCTCATTTGCTTTTCGCTGTAAGGAAGTGTATTTGGAAGAAAAGAATATACTTTTTGTGATAAACGTGTATTGTTTTCCAGGATGTAAAAAACAATTTCATAAAGACTAACTCAAACAAAAAACATTGTTTTCTTGCTAATTGCATTTTCGCTCACATCTTTCTCACATCCACCGGTTTTTTAGTTCTTAACACCTTTTCCTGTAATACCAACAATGTAGAAGAAATTATACGATTTTATACATTTTTAAAATTTTTTTACCTTTCGCCTGGACGGAGAATCGAACCGCGGACCATGCACTTTGTAAGCCAACACACTAACCACTGAGATATGTACCTGTTATGGTCATCAATAGATAAATATCCATATAAGTTATATTTATATAGCATAGCTTGCGGCGCCCACGAACCGAATAAACAAAGTTTATTTAACAGAAACAAACATTTAGTCGTGGGTCGTGGGTTCGATCCCTGCTTCGACCAATTTTTTTTGTTTTGTTTTGTTTTTTTTTTACATATATTCCAGATATGTTCGGAAGATTCCGAAAAAATGTTCAACATTACATTGTACTATATTAAATTTTGAACTGTAAAATGTGTCTTATTAAAGACCTAAAGTCAGAAAAGAACAATTTTTGGTATAAACGAAATGGACTGTGTTGTTATTTCAAAAATTACTTTTTTTATTGAAAAAATAAAAATTTTGTAACAAACGAATTTTTTTGGTGATAAAAGTATAATATTTTCGAAGCAATTAAAAAAACTCTAACAAAAGAAAAACGTTTTCGGTACACGTTTTCCAAACGTTTTTTTTTTCTTTGCGTGTACTAACTCTGTAGGCGCAAAATCAACTATAGCTACAAGTATATATAAAATCAGACATTTCTGCTCAGATTGTGACAAAAATCCCATAAAAATTTACCCCTTAATGTTCTTAAATATGGAAATGCGGTTTATCTCTCAAACCTATACCAATGTTACCCCACAAATTCTTATGCTTACTATTTCGGTAGGGATGGTTTAGGGTATGATATAGTCCCCTCCCCCTTTTTTTTTTACTCACTTGCTTTTTATGTATGCATAAAATTTTTATACCCTCCACCATAGGAGGGTATAAAACACATCGAAATATTGCTCTAAGACCCCATAAAGTATATATATACTGGGTCGTGGTGAAATTCTGAGTCGATCTGAGCATGTCCGTCCGTCCGTCCGTCTGTTGAAATCACGCTAACTTCCGAACGAAACAAGCTATCGACTTGAAACTTGGCACAAGTAGTTGTTATTGATGTAGGTCGGATGGTATTGCAAATGGGCCATATCGGTCCACTTTTACGTATAGCCCCCATATAAACGTACCCCCAAATTTGGCTTGCGAGGCCTATAAGAGAAGCAAATTTCATCCGATCCGGCTGAAATTTGGTACATGATGTGAGTATATGGTCTCTAACAACCATGCAAAAATTGGTCCACATCGGTTCATAATTATATAGCCCCCATATAAACCGTTCCCCCGATGTGGCTTGCGAGGCCTCTAAGACAAGAAAATTTCAACCGATCCGGCTGAAATTTGGTACATGGTGTAAGCATATGGTCTGTAACAACCATGCAAAAACTGGTCCACATCGGGTCATAATTATATATAGCCCCCATATAAACCGATCACCAGATTTGATCTCCGGAGCCTCTTGGAAGACCAAAATTCATCTGATTCAGATGAAATTTGGTAGGTGGTGTTAATATATGGCCTCAAACTCCCATGCAAAAATTGGTCGCAATCGGTCCATAATTATATATAGGCCCCATATAAACCGATCCCCAGATTTGACCTCCAGAGCCCCTTGGAAGAGCAAAATTCTTCCCATTCGGTTGAAATTTGGTACGTGATGTTATTATATGGTATCCAACAACCATGCAGGAATTGGTTCCTATCAGTCCATAATTATATATAGCTCCCATATAAACCGATCCCCAGATTCGACCTCTGGTGCATTTTTGGAGAAGCAAAGTTCATCCGACCTGCTTGAAATTTGGTATGTGGTGGAAGTATATGATATTTAACAAACATGCCAAAAGTGGTCCATTTCAGTCCATAATCATACATAGCCTCATATAAACCGATCCCGAGATTTGGTTTTGGAGCCTCTTGGAGGAGCAAATTTCATCCGATTGAGTTGAAATTTGGTACATTGTGCTAGTATATGGTCGTTAACAACCATGCCTAACTAGGTCCATATCGGTCTATACACGCTCACAAAAAATCGCTTCTGTAACATATACTCCCAAACATATTTTGCTTCAAGCATATACATTTTTGGCTATTGCCCAAACATTTATATGTTTGATCTCTTCCAATATATAATATGTTTGAAAGCATATTGGTCTAAACAATATATGTTTGGGTAGTCTAAGTTCCAAACATTTTGTATTTTTGCATCCAAATTCAATAATGTTGTCTTCCAAAAAACAATATGTTATTATGTGAACATATAATATGTTTGGAAGCATTTTGCACCCAAAAATATTATATGCTTAAAAAAAATTCTCCCAAACAATATTGTGCTCAAAATTTTATTTATTTATTTATATATTTACAATCATAATGAATTATGAAAATAAACAGGTAATATAGGTGCTAACAACATAGGTTTTCGACCTGAATGCTCAAAATTTTGTTTCTGCCCAATTGTATATTCCCCCACATCTTTCTCACTTCCACGAGATTTTTTAGTTCTTAACACCTTTTTCTGTAATACAAACATTGTAGAAGAAATTATTCAATTGGATGATTTTTTTATTTTAATTTTACCTTTTGCCGGACGGGGATTCGAACAGCGGACCACACAGTTTGTAAGGATCAAAGAAGTAGCTGATCAATTGCCCAAGGAAAAATAAAATGTTAATTTTGTAATAACAAGCAACAACCACCAACTTAATTCAATATCGCTCCCTGTTAAATAACGCTCCAAGCTACTAAACACATATATGTTTATAGGCTATTTCTAAATTAATATATGTTTGCATCCAAGCATATTATATTTACAAACATTTTATGTCCCAAACATAATATGTTCTAACATATTAACATATATGTCCCAAACATGTTATGCTAGTTTATGAACATTATATGCTTGCACTCAAAAATATTGTGTTTAAAAATTTGTGTTCCAAACATATAATGTTTATAGCCAAACATATGAAAAACAGTCTTTTTCATCCGTGTAGTTATATATGGCCCTCAGATAAATCGATCCCCAATTACACAAAAATTGGTCCATATCAAGTTCATAATTGTATATAGCCTCCATATAAGCGACCCCCATATTTCAATTCTGGCTCTCTACGTACCGTGCAAAAAGTCCATATCGATTCCAAATTATTTGTAGACTTAACTATACATAACTTTTTTGTCTAATATATACCACGTATGCACTAACTCACAATTTAGAAAACGATGTTAAGAAGTTTTAAGATACCACAACCCAAGTAATTCGATTGTGGATGTTAGTCTTTCATAGAAGTTTCTACGCAATCCATGGTGGAGGGCACATAAGATTCGGCCTGGCCGAACTTTCGGCCGTATATACTTGTTATTAAATCTTTTTTTTAGAAACCAATAAGAATACCTTTAGATATAAACATAAAAATAAGTTACAACCAAAATAGGAATAAGAATAGTCGAAGAAATAATAGCGAACAAAGAAGGCAAACGCGCAGGAGGCGACAAGAAGAAACTGGAAGAATAAGTAGAAGGCAGCTTAAGAGGCGTTTACAAGAGATGACCGAAGAATTAAGATTGCTAAAGCTGCAACAACAGCAACAACACCAGGCAAGACCACATTCCAATAGTTATACTACACAATTTGTGCCTTACCCATACATAAATCCAATAAATCAATATAATCCACGTCCACCAATACACAAATAACCCAGTACCCGTTAATCCAACCATAAATCCGTCCAATAATGCACCTTCGGATCCATACATCAAAAGATAGGTAATGACTCCCACTTTGATGTCCCATAAGCAGAATTTTGAACGAAGTCCGTTCCTGGCTTCCATGGTAGGATCCAGCTACTGACCCATAGTGGAAGAAATAAAATCTCCGGCTCCGACTCCAGCATTTCTTACTAGCCTCGACTCCGGAGTCGACTCCAGGTGTTGTACCTAAATCTCATATTAACAGTATTCCGATTGTAATTTTAAGGTGTAGTGTTCCAAAAATAGACCGATATAAGTATCCTATTTTGCCATATGTGTTTATATGTCCAAAAGAACACTAATTTTAATTTTTGATACAACTCGACGACAATTCTCAGAATTTTAGGAATGGAAAGAACTCTACATTTTAATTTCAGGCCAATAAATTAAACAACGATACAAGACTATATAGAGACCACATCAAAATATGGGTAGATAACAACAATCTTCAGAATATGAATTTATAAAAACGCAACATTTCAAAAAATAATTAGGCTTCCAGAAGTTTAAGAAGTAAAATCCTGGTATTGTTCTATATAAGCATTTTATAAAAAATAAATCTTTATAAAAAAGAAAAATACACAAAAATAAAAATGTCAGATAGACAGTTTATATGTTAAAAAAGTGTTATATGTCGGATATATAAAACAAACATAAACTGTCATAAATTACGATGGGCGGAATTTTAAATAACCACTACCATACAACAGATGACAGGAATAGCTGGACAGTTACGAATATTGCTTCTATAGAAGTAAAATAGTGAAACATCGATTTAAAGAGGCCATTAATTTAATGTAAAGAATTTCGAGTGACATTGATGAAACAAACTTTCTCCCAAAAGTCCGCCTCAGATGGCACGTTGGCAGAGGTTTAATTTAAAATTACAGCTTCCAAGGACACCGGGTATATGTGGAGATTTCTCAAATAATTATCTCCATATATAAAATCTGGGCCGACGGGAAATGTCCGCATTTATTTATGGATCTCAAATAACTCAAAATTTCTGACAAATCTTATGAACATTTTAGACAATGCATGGCTTTAAGCTGAAATCAAAAACAAACCCAGCCAACTACATTCAAATCGATGATTTGAGTTTGGCAAAGGAAAAGAGATATGCGTGCAAATTTGTAGACGACTATCAAAACTTTTTTCGGAAGGTTGAAGTATAATTGAAGTATAGTTGAGTGAATTACCCGAATTTATTCTGATAATTGGTTGATACACTGAAAAAAAGCATGCCCGGCTCCAAAGATTTTATCTTTACTTTAAAAATGTTGGTATTGATTCCGAGCCAAAGAAGCGGAGAATACAAGTAAGGATACTATTAAGAAACAATTCTCTTTTAAAATTGGGTTTTGTGTTCTTGCTTCTAGGAAGCAAATTTTAAGTTCTCGTTTTTCAGCTTTTTTTATATACTATCAAAGTCCTTTGAAAACGAGTTAACGACAACTTTATTTTCAAAATTCAGACTCGACTTCAAGTAAAAATTATGCTATGTTTCAAGTAAAAACGTCTTTTAAAGGAATTGTTGAAAAACTTGTTCTATATTTGAACGATTTTTTGCTTTATAGTCAAGATGCAAAAAGACAACAAATTTAAAGACAATTTCATTAAGTTTAAAGAATTTTTCTGAATTATTAAAGTCAAGGTTGACCTTAGCCCAAACATTTTTTCTTTCATGTTATGATACCCATTTTTAAGTGAAATCACTTAAATATAAGGACAATACGACTTCATTGAAAAGTTTAATGACTTTTGCACAAGGAAAAAAGCTTTATATTAGAGAAATGTGTCTTCTATGATAAGCAAAATTTGCATTCGTATTTTAAATCAGGGATCCGGAGCGGTCCATTTTTTTCGCTCCGCTCCCGCTCTGGAGGAAAAAAACCGCTCCGCTCCGAGAAAAAAATCGCTCCGCTCTGCTCCACGCTCCTCTTCGAGAAAATTATAGTACACACATTGTATTATTTGTTCACTGTGGAACAGGGTATTATAAGTTAGTGCATATGTTTGCAACACCCAGAAGGAGACGAGATAGACACATGGTGTCTTTCGCAAAAATGCTCAGGGTGGGCTCTTGAGTCGATATAGCGATGTCCGTCTGTCCGTGAACACATTTTTGTAATCAAAGTCTAGGTCGCAGTTTTAGTCCAATCGACTTCAAATTTGGCACAAGTATGTGCTTTGGCTCAGAATAGAACCCTATTGATTTTGGAAGAAATCGGTTCAGATTTAGATATAGCTATATATATATTTCGCCCGATATGGTCTTATATGGCCCCAGAAGCCAGAGTTTTACTCTAATTTACTTAAAATTTTGCAGAAGAAGAACAATTAGTACTAGAGTCAAGTGTGCCAAATTTTATTGAAATCGGTTCAGATTTAGATATAGCTCCCATATATATCTTTCGCCCGATATGGACTAATACGGTCCCAGAAGCTAGAGTTTTATCCCAATTAGGTTGAAATTAGGGGTGCAATTAGTAGTGTAGTCAAGTATGCCGAATTTTATTGAAATCGGTTCAGATTTAGATATAGCTCCCATATAAAGCTTTCGACCGATTAACACTCATATGACCACAGAGGCCAATTTTTAACTCCGATTTAGTTGAAATTTTCCACAGGGAGTAGAATTAGCATTGTTGCTATGCGTGCCAAATTTGGTTGAAATCGGTTCAGATCTAGATATAGCTCCCATATATAACTTTCGCCCGATTTACACTCATACGACCACAGAGGCAAGTTTTTTGCTCCGATTTAGTTGAAATTTTGCACAGAGAGTAGAATTAGCATTGTAGCTATGCGTGCCAAATTTGGTTGAAATCGGTTCAGATTTAGATATAGCTCCCATATATATGCTTTTCTGATTTCGACAAAAATGGTCAAAATACCAACATTTTCCTTGTACAATCGCCACTGCTTAGTCGAAAAGTTGTAAAAATGACTCTAATTTTCCCAAACTTCTAATACATATATATCGAGCGATAAATCGTAAATAAACTTTTTCGAAGTTTCCCTAAAATTGCTTCAGATTTAAACGTTTCCCATATTTTTTTACTAACATTGTGTTCCACCCTAGTGCATTAGCCGACTTAAATTTGGAGTCTATAGATTTTGTAGAAGTCTATCAAATTCTGTCCAGATCGAGTGATATTTAAATGTATATATTTGGGACAAACCTTTATATATAGCCCCCAACCCATTTGACAGATGTGATATGGTATCGAAAATTTAGATCTACAAAGTGATGCAGGGTATAGTATAGTCGGCCCCGCCCGACTTTAGACTTTCCTTACTTGTTTTATTTAGAAAAATTGGGTGGTACATATATGGAAGCTATAGCTAAATCTGAACCGATTTCGATGATTTTTTGCACATATAGTTAGTGCTATAGAAGATTACATTTAGCCCACTTTTAGTAAGATCGGTTGATAAATAAGGGTTTTATGACCTAATTTGGCAAAATCGGGCGATACATATATACCTATATCTAAATCTGAACCGATTTCGATGAAATTTTCAGACTTAAGGGTGATACAAAAGATTATTTTGTGCCAAATTTGACGACGATCGGTTAGTAAAAAAGTGCAACGTGACCCCATTTGTCGAAATCGAGTAATACATGTATATGGGAGCTATATCTAAATTTGATCCGATTTCTTCCAAATTCAATAGCGTTCGTCCTTGTGTCCAAAAAAAAAACTCCTTGTACCAAACTTCATCAAAATCGGTTAATAATTGCGACCGGAATCCTTTGAACAACAAATACATGGACAGACGGACGGAAAGACACCAAGCACTAGATCGACTCAGGAGGTGATTCTGAGTCGATCGGTATATATTTTATTGGGTCTAAAATCAATATTTCTGGTAGGCACATTTTTTGGCAGATCAAACTTATTATACCCTAACCACTATGTGGTTTAGGGTATAATGACTTTAAAACAATGTGTTTTTTTAATTTTATTAATTTTGAAGATTTTTTCAGAAATATTAAATCCATTTTGACTTCATTAAAACAAAATTTTCATTCATGTTAGGATACACATTTTTATGTCGAATCACTTAGCTATAAGGACAAACAGACTTCATTGAAAAGTTTAGAGACTTTTAGACAAGGAAAAAACATTATTTCAGAGAAATATGTCTTCTATTCTAAACAAAATTCGTATTCGTATTTTAAGCATGTGAAATATTTGGCCTCCCGACAATATTCTTTGCGGTGCACCATCTACTATTTAATATGTGCACGCAAAAAAATAATTCTTTCCTCCCAAACGAAATTTTAGACAAACAAAGTTCGTTTCTCATGTGCTTTTCGCTCTAAGGAAGTGTATTTGGAAGAAAAGTATATACTTTTTGTGATAAACGTTTATTTTTTCCAGGATGTAAAAACATTTCATAAAGACTAACTCAAACAAAAAACCTTGTTTTCTTGCTAATTGCATTTTCGCTCACATCTTTCTCACATCCACCAGGTTTTTTAGTTCTTAACACCTTTTCCTGTAATACCAACAATGTAGAAGAAATTATACGCTTTTATAAATTTTTAAAATTTTTTTACCTTTCGCCTGGACGGAGAATCGAACCGCGGACCATGCACTTTGTAAGCCAACACACTAACCACTGAGCTATGTACCTGTTATGGTCATCAATAGATAAATATCCATATAAGTTATATTTATATAGCATAGCTTGCGGCGCCCACGAACCGAATAAACAAAGTTTATTTAACAGAAACAAACATTTAGTCGTGGGTCGTGGGTTCGATCCCTGCTTCGACCAAAGTTTTTTTTTATTCTTTTTTTTTACATATATTCCAGATATGTTCGGAAGATTCCGAAAAAATGGTCAACATTACATTGTAGTATATTAAATTTTGAACTGTAAAATGTGTCTTATTAAAGACCTAAAGTCAGAAAAGAACAGTGTTTGATATAAACGAAATGGACTGTGTTGTTTTTTCAAAAATAACTTTTTTTATTGAAAAAATAAAAATTTTGTAACAAACGAATTTTTTTGGTGATAAAAGTTTAAAATTTTCGAAGCAATTCAAAAAACTCTAACAAAAGAAAAACGTTTGCGGTAAACGTTTTTTTTTCTTTGCGTGTGATAGAAACCAAATTTATGAAAATGGACCAAATTCTGTTTGGTCCGACCATCGGACCAAATTTAAAAATTAGAAATCTTTTGGACCAATTTTGGTCCGATCGGACCAAAACGGCAACGCTGATTGGAATTGAAAGTCTATACACAGAGTAGAAGTAACTACTCTCCGAAAGTTTTTTTGTTTTGCAACAGACGTAGAGAAGAGGTTTTGTTATATTTGTAATGTGTGTGTGTATATTTATGTTTGCAACAACCTCCATCGAAATCAGTCTGTGGTATACCTACGAATATTCTTACTCAGATCTAGTGTTACCTAATTTCGCTTTTTTCCCCTTTATTGTAAAAATACATTTTCGAACAGCATTTTTAAGAAATTTTCGTTCTCAAAAAAAAGTAGATAACATGCAATAATACAAATCAAGTCATTAGTTTTCAATTAAAAAAAAATGAAAATAAATGTATATGCGCACATTTTTCAACCAAAATTGAAACTATCCATAATTTTAATTAAATTTTCGAGAACTAATATCAGAAATAAGAGAATGCTAGGATATAGTACAATAGTAAAGCAAATATGAATGTCCTTGCACTGAAAAAAAAAGAATTTTTTTAATTATTAAAGTCACGTTGACCTTACCTCAAAAATGTTATCTTTCATGTTATGATACACATTTTTAAGTAAAATCACTTAATTATAAGGACATTACAACTTCATTCAAAAGTTTATTGACTTTTGGACAAGGAAAAAACTTTATTTTAGAGAAATGCGTCTTCCATGTTAAGCAAAATTTGCATTCTTATTCTAAGGACATGAAATCTTTGACTTCACGACAATATTTTTTTCAGTGTAGAAAACTAAAAAATTAAATATATATAAGATCGTTTAATTGCATTTATTTGACGTTCATTACAAACATCTTTTTAGTAATACGGGATGAAATTGATCGAAAGTACTGTTGTTACTTTTACAACACATACTAGAGATATATTTTGACATTTGCCGTTTTTGAAAACAATTACTAAAAACACGTTGTGTTTTCCCCAATGTACGTACGTACAAAAATACATATCGTACATTTTAAACGTTTACTCACACTACGCTAAGTACTAGCTATATTTGAAATTACCTACACAGTGTAATTTCAAAGTTACACATTTCATTCAAGTAATATTTTATTCGGAGCGGAGCGGTTTTTCATTCGGAAACCGCTCCGCTCCGGATTTTAGAAATGCCGCTCCGGCAAAACAGGGCTTGCTCCGCTCCGCTCCGTATCCCCGTTTTAAATACATGAAATCTTTGACCTCACGTCAATATTTTTTTTCAGCGTAGTTTTGCTGCAAGTAGAGAATGCTGATGAGGAATGTGGTAATTCTGAAACAGCTGTACATCCAACCATCTTGCAGTCTATAGGGTTTTGCCCAAATAAATTTGACAATCATATTTTTCCTCTGTTGGTTAAGCTACACTTGTAGTTTAGTCAATGCACGGTTTTAAGCTGAAATCAAAAACAACAATAATGACTGGGAAAATTTTCTTAAAACAAATCGGAGATGGGTTTATATGTAGGTGCTAACAGGTTGGCTGATAAGTCCCCGGTCTAACAAAGAAAAGCACTTTTTTGTCAAAATTCGTTTTTATTATTCTACATGGTTCCCTTCAAGAGCGATACAACGATTATAACGACCTTCCAATTTTTTGATACCATTTTGGTAGTACTCCTTCGGTTTTGTCTCAAAATAGGCCTCAGTTTCGGCGATCACCTCTTCATTGCAGCCAAATTTTTTCCCTGTGAGCATCCTTTTGAGGTTTGAGAACAAAAAAAAAAAATCGCTGGGGGCCAGATCTAGAGAATACGGTGGGTGGGGAAGCAATTCGAAGCCCAATTCATGAATTTTTGCCATCGTTCTCAATGACTTGTGGCACGGTGCGTTGTCTTGGTGGAACAAACGCTCCAATAACGCCATATAATAGTCACTGTTGATGGTTTTTCCCTTCTCAAGATAATCGGTAAAAATTATTCCATGCGCATCCCAAAAACAGAGGCCATTACTTTGCCAGCGGACTTTTGAGTCTTTCCACGCTTTGGAGACGGTTCACCGGGCGCTGTCTACTCAGCCGACTGTCGATTGGACTCAGGAGTGTAGTGATGGAGCCATGTTTCATCCATTGTCACATATCGAAGGAAAAACTCGGGTGTATTACGAGTTAACAGCTGCAAACACCGCTCAGAATCATCTACACGTTATTGTTTTTGATCAAATGTGAGCTCGCGCGGCACCCATTTTGCACAGAGCTTCCGAATATGCAAATATTGATGAATGATATGACCAACACGTTCCTTTGATATCTTTAAGGCCTCTGCTATCTCGATCAACTTCATTTTACGGTCATTCAAAATCATTTTGTGGGTTTTTTGATGTTTTCGTCGGTAACCACCTCTTCCACTGAGTTCACCGTCCTCCGTGCTCATTTCACCACGCTTGAATTTTGCATCAATTATTGTGGATTTCCCTGGGTCAGAGTCCGGAAACTCATTATCAAGCCAAGTTTTTGCTTCCACCGTATTTTTCCCCTTCAGAAAACAGTATTTTATCAAAACACGAAATTCCTTTTTTCCATTTTTTTCACAATAACAAAATGTATGTAGTTAATGGTTTCCACTTTGTGATCCTATTTGCGGAATTTTGAACGAAGTTCGTTCCTTGCTGCCTGTAACATATACCCCAAACACATTTTGCTTCAAGCATATATATTTTCAGGATTGGTGCAAACAAAATATTGTTTGTATTGTTAAAACATATTATGTTTCACATTAAGGCATACACTGGTAGTACAAAATTTTAATGACATTTTCTTTGTGTGGATATATTTTTAAGGTGCCAATTGGTTACGTCCATTATTTTACTTGCAGCATACTCTCTAGGTCTCTCATTCTAAACACATATGTGTTTATAGGCTATTTCCAAATTAATATATGTTTGCATCTAAGCATGTTATATTTACAAACATTTTATGTTCTAACATATTAACATATATGTCCCAAACATGTTATGCTAGTTTATGAACATTATATGCTTGCACTTAAAAATATTGTGTTAAAAAAATTTGAGTTCCAAACATATAATTTTTACACCCTAACATATGAAAAACAGTCTTTTTTGCCCGTGTATGTACTGACCCCCAGTGGCAAAAATGGAATCCGCCATATCTTCGTCCAAAAACACTGCTTGAACTCATTGCATACATCAAAATGTATGTAATGACTTCCACTTAGATGTCCCATTTCCGGAATTTTGAACGAAGTCCGTTCCTGACTGCCACGATAGAATCTATGTACTGACCCCCAGTGGCAAGAATGGAATCCGCCATATCTTCGTCCAAAAACACTGTTTGAACTCATGGCATACATCAAAATGTAGGTAATGACTTCCACTATGATGTCCCATAAGCAGAATTTTGAACAAAGTCCGTTCCTGGGTTCCATAGTAGAATCTAATAAAAAATAATACTTTTTTAAAGTTATCTGCGTTGCCTATGCGTTGATTAGCGGTTGGGAGAGAGTTCCAAAGACGAGTAAAAAATTTTAGTAAAAATTTGCAATTCAGAAGCAAATAGTGGTTACGATTTGTACACAATAAGTACACGTCTACTTGATCTTCCGAATTGTAATTTCATATAAAGATAACTTGGAGTTTTTGTATATATCAGTTTATGCATCACGATGAGTGCTTTTATATTCATATAATTTACAATATCGACTCCGTATAAGCTCTTGCGGAAAGCTGAAGAGCTTTCGAATCGTTTAAGACCGTAAATATATCTTAATATGGATTTATATGTTGATTCGAGACGATGTTTACTGTTAACATCAGTTTTACCAAAGAGTTCACTGCCATACAACATTACACCCTCAAAAAAATCGCTTCTCTAACAAATGTTCCAAACATATTTTGCAGGAAGCACATATATTATTGGATATTGCCGACACATTATTATGTTTGTTTTATGTCGACATATTATATGTTTGGAAGCGTTTTGAGCCCAAAAATATTACATGCTTGGAGGAATTTTCTCCCCAAGAAGATTGTGCTCATTCCAATCTTCTTGGAAAGAACCGTGCAATTTGTAAGCCAACACACTACCACTGGGCTACGTAGCTGTTATAGTCACCAATATACAATTATCGTTATAAATTAAATTTATATAGCACAGTTTGCAGCGCCCACGAGCCGATGCAAACAAAACATTATTCAACAGAAATACATATTTGTTGACAACGTTGAGCAGTGGTTAGCATGTCCGCCTTGTATGCAGCACGTCCTGGGTTCAATCCCTGCTCCAACAATTTGGCAACAAAATAATGGCTTTGGTATAAAAGTTTGAAATTTTCGAAGAAATTCAAAAACTCTTCCAAAAGAAGAACGTGAATTCGAGTATAAACATACATAATTTTACAATATACATATACATTTATTTAGGCGTGAACTATTTGTACTAGCATTTAACACCATTTTAAATGAATTTGAAATATCTTGTATTTTGAAATACAAATAAATACGAATAATTTTGTACTTAATTTCATTTTTACCTTTAGGGCCGGAATTCAGTTGGCATTATCACGCTTAAATGGCCATGTTTTCACGTTTGGTTTTCTTTAATAATTAATTTTAAAGCAAATAAACTTTTTCAATTGTTGCTTTGGATCGAGTTTTGCCGCTAAAATGGAAAATAATTTTAGCGGCAAAATTCGAACTTAATGCCCGCTTTTATTTTTGAAAGTGTACGTACACTCATCTTGGACTACTTATTAATAAAGAGGAACTAAACATATTTTTTTTTTGAAGATCCCTTTGTAATTTTTATATATTTTCCACTGTTTTTTTTTTTTTTTTTAATTTCCATTCTTGCTAAATATTTTGTACTCGTCGTACGTTCCGATTTCTTTTGACGAACAAAAAAAAAATGTGCCCATAATGCCAAAATGATAAACAAAACACATGTCCACACATACTTAAATTGATTTTAAATGTCTATTCTCCTGGTTCCGATTGTCTATTCTCTTTAGACTTAATCATAACCAATTTTTGGCGAAGCCTTACATGGCAAGCATATAATCAAAACAAATGAACACGTAAAACAACATATGCTCATTAGCGTAGCTAGACAATTTTCCTAGAGGGGGGGGCTATAGCCCCCCTAGCTAAAACTTTATAGACTGAACTTTTAGGTTCAACTAATGTTTTATTTCATAAAATTTAATAAAAAATAGGCATCAAAATAACTCGACAATCAATTTATAATAAAGCAACTAAAAGTACCCTACGGGAAATTGGTGCAAATTGCCACTGACGGACCTATCACAGAACTGGTACCTGTGCTCCAGTTAGTTGCAATTTTCATATTTAGTGAAATAAAATGATCAGAATAACCTTTTGTTCGACATATTTCAAAAGTTTTTTTTTCATTTCGGGTTCGATTAGGAGCCCAAATTGAAAGAGATTTCTAAGAGTTTGTCCGAGACTGGTTCCTGAGGACCTGTTTATGGGTTGCTCCTGCTAAATTGTCCCAGGACGTGTCCTTTGGGATGAGTCCAAGACGCATCCTAAAATGTAAGTTTACTCCGTCAATGACAAACCCATGTTAAAGTGGACGGTCCCTTCCATACGTTTTGATCAGAACTGGGACTGGTCCATACACACCAGGGACTAGTCCTGTACCAGTTCTGAGGTTGATCCATTTCCCGTAGGATAGTTTCACACTTTTCCCAGCAAAAAATTGGGAGTTGTTCTAAAGGCACAACTTTAAAAGCACTTCCAAAAATGTCTTCACAAAGAAGTTAACTATTTTAACTACACAGGAAGTTTTTTACGTCACTTTTTTATATTTTAATGTGTAATTTATTGTTTTCTTTTTTCAAATAGTTAAAAAAAAGTATGATTAAATAAAATGGTACAAATTATTCAAATTTTGCCACAAAAATGCTAAATCCATTATAGAAAAATCAATAATATTTGAAAATATTCGAGGGAAAACGTTTCAAACAAGCGTTAGAATGCATTAAAAATCATAAAAAAGTATACAAATTATTTATTTGGGAAAATATCACAAAATTTTTAATTCACATTCAAAACAATGAATTCGGATCACACCTTAAGAAGTGATGCAAATTCATTACAATGGTTGTTGAAACGGTTGACATTCGTTCTATGACAAGTTCATTACATATTACATTCATCGCTTCTCCAATCAATCAATTACTATTTTTTATTCAACAAAATCATAAGTTCAACCACAGCTTTATTTCATAAATATCAAACTTCTACCACAACCCAAGTAATTCGATTGTGCATGAAAGTCTTTAGTGGAACTTTGTGCGTTGTACGAGTATATACTTGTTTAATTTTTATAAAAATGTAAAATCGTAAATAGGTTTTCAAATTGTGGGGGGGGGCTAAAATTTTTCTCCCCAGAGGCCTTCCTACGCTCATGCATATGTTACAAGCAGTTTCAAAAAATTGCTCTCGTTTGATTTTCTCGCTGTGTTATGTTGATATCTTTCGTCAACCCTCCCGGGTTCTTTCTCTATACTCTGTCTCTGCCGCTCCCTGAATAAAATATCACAACATATATATGTTTACTCGAAATTTGTAAATTTATATATGTTTACATTCACATATATATATATATATATATATATATATATATATATATATATATATATATATATATATATATATATATATATATATATATATATATATATATATATATATATATATATATATATATATATATATATATATATATATATATATATATATATATATATATATATATATATATATATATATATATATATATATATATATATATATATATATATATATATTTCGCCCGATATGGACTTATATGGCCCCAGAAGCCAGAGTTTTACCATAATTTACTTAAAATTTTGCACAAGAAGAACAATTAGTACTATAGCCAAGTGTGCCAAATTTTATTGAAATCGGTTCAGATTTAGATATAGCTCCCATATATATCTTTCGCCCGATATGGACTAATACGGTCCCAGAAGCCAGAGTTTTACCCCAATTTGGTTGAAATTTTGCACAGGAAGTAGAATTAGCATTGTAGCTATGCTTGCCAAATTTGGTTGAAATCGGTTCAGATTTAGATATAGCTCCAATATATAGCTTTCGGCCGATTTACACTCATATGACCACAGAGGCCAATTTTTAACTCCGATTTAGTAGAAATTTTGCACAGGGAGTAGAATTAGCATTGTAGCTATACGTGCCAAATTTGGCTGAAATCGGTTCAGATTTAGATATATCTCCCATATATAGCTTTCGCCCGATTTACACTCATATGATCACAGAGGCCAATTTTTAACTCCGATTTAGTTGAAATTTTGCACAGGGAGTAGAATTAGCATTGTAGCTATGCGTGCCAAATTTGGTTGACATCGGTTCAGATTTAGATTTAGCTCCCATATATATGTTTTTCTGATTTCGACAAAAATGGTCAAAATACCAACATTTTCCTTGTAAAATCGCCACTGCTTAGTCGAAAAGTTGTAAAAATGACTAATTTTCCTAAACTTCTAATACATATATATCGAGCGATAAATCATAAATAAACTTTTGCGAAGATTCCTTAAAATTGCTTCAGATTTAAATGTTTCCCATATTTTTTTACTAACATTGTGTTCCACCCTAGTGTCCAGATCGAGTGATATTTATTTATGTATTTCGGACAAACCTTTATATATAGCCCCCAACACATTTGACGGATGTGATATGGTATCGAAAATTTAGATCTACAAAATGGTGCAGGGTATAATATAGTCGGCCCCGCCCGACTTTAGACTTTCCTTACTTGTTATACCCTCCACCATAGGATGGGGGGTATATTAACTTTGTCATTCCGTTTGTAACACATCGAAATATTGCTCTAAGACCCCATAAAGTATATATATTCTGGGTCGTGGTGAAGTTCTGAGTCGATCTGAGCATGTCCGTCCGTCCGTCCGTCTGTTGAAATCAAGCTATCGACTTGAAACTTGGCACAAGTAGTTGTTATTGATGTAGGTCGGATGGTATTGCAAATGGGCCATATCGGTCCACTTTTACGTATAGCCCCCATATAAACGGACCCCCAAATTTGGCTTGCGAGGCCTCTAAGAGAAGCAAATTTCATCCGATCTGGCTGAAATTTGGTATATGGTGTTAGTATATGGTCTCTAACAACCATGCAAAAATTGGTCCACATCGGTCCATAATTATATATAGCCCCCATATAAACCGATCCCCCGATTTGGCTTGCGAGGCCTCTAAGAGAAGCAAATTTCATCCGATCAGGCTGAAATTTGGTACATATTGTTAGTATATGGTCTCTAACAACCGTGCAAAAATTGGTCCACATCGGTCCATAATTATATATAGCCCCCATATAAACCGATCCCCCGATTTGGCTTGCGAGGCCTCTAAGAGAGGCAAATTTCATCCGATCCGGCTGAAATTTGGTACATGGTGTAAGTATGTGGTCTCTAACAACCATGCAAAAATTGGTCTACATCGGTCCATAATTATATATAGCCCCCATATAAACCGATCCCCCGATTTGGCTTGCGAGGCCTCTAAGAGAAGCAAATTTCATCCGATCCGGCTGAAATTTGGTACATGGTGTTAGTATATGGTCTCTAACAACCGTGTAAAAATTGGTCCACATCGGTCCATAATTATATATAGCCCCCATATAAACCGATCCCCCGATTTGGCTTGCGAGGCCTCTAAGAGAAGCAAATTTCATCCGATCCGGCTGAAATTTGATACATGGTGTTAGTATATGGTCTCTAACAACCATGCAAAAATTGGTCCACATCGGTCCATAATTATATATAGCCCCCATATAAACCGATCGCCAAATTTGACCTCCGGAGCCTCTTGGAAGACCAAAATTCATCTGATTCAGTTGAAATTTGGTACGTGGTGTTAATATATGGCCTCAAACTCCCATGCAAAAATTGGTCGAAATCGGTTCATAATGATATATGGCCCCCATATAAACCGATCCCCAGATTTGACCTCCGGAGCCCCTTGGAAGAGCAAAATTCATCCGATTTGGTTGAAATTTGGTACGTGATTTTAGTATATGCACCCTCACAAAAAATCGCTTCTGTAACATATACTCCCAAACATATTTTGCTTCAAGCATATACATTTTTGGGTATTGCCCAAACATTTATTTGTTTGATCTCTTCCAATATATAATATGTTTGAAAGCATATTGGTCTAAACAATATATGTTTGGGTAGTCTAAGTTCCAAACATTTTGTATTTTTGCATCCAAATTCAATAATGTTGTCTTCCAAAAAACAATATGTTATTATGTGAACATATAATATGTTTGGTAGCATTTTGCACCCAAAAATATTATATGCTTAAAAAAATTTCTCTCAAACAATATTGTGCTCAAAATTTTATTTATTTATTTATTTATATATAAATATATTTACAATCATAATGAATTATGAAAATAAACAGGTAATATAGGTGCTAACAACATAGGTTTTCGATCTGAATGCTCAAAATGTTGTTTCTGCCTAATTGTATATTCCTCCACATCTTTCTCACTTCCACGAGATTTTTTAGTTCTTAGCACCTTTTTTAATTTTACTTTTTGCCGGACGGGGATTCGAACAGCGGACCACACAGTTTGTAAGGATCAAAGAAGTAGCTGATCAATTGCCCAAGGAAAAATAAAATGTTAATTTTGTAATAACAAGCCACAACCACCAACTTAATTCAATATCGCTCCCTGTTAAATAGCGCTCCAAGCTACTAAACACATATATGTTTATAGGCTATTTCTAAATTAATATATGTTTGCATCCAAGCATATTATATTTACAAACATTTTATGTCCCAAACATAATATGTTCTAACATATTAACATATATGTCCCAAACATGTTATGCTAGTTTATGAACATTATATGCTTGCACTCAAAAATATTGTGTTTAAAAATTTGTGTTCCAAACATATAATGTTTATAGCCAAACATATGAAAAACAGTATTTTTCAACCGTGTGGTATCCAACAACAATGCAGGAATTGGTTCATATCAGTCCATAATTATATATAGCACCCATATAAACCGATCCCCAGATTTGACCTCCGGTGCCTTTTGGAGAAGCAAAATTCATCCGATCTGGTTGAAATTTTGTACGTGGTGGTTGGTAGTATATGATATTTAACAACCATGCCGATAGTGGTCCATATCAGTCCATAATCATATATAGACCCCATATAAACCGATCCCGAGATTTGGTTTTGGAGCCTCTTGGAGGAGCAAATTTCATCCGAGTCAGTTGAAATTTGGTACATTGTGCTAGTATTTGGCCGTTATATATAGCCCTCAGATAAATCGATCCCCAATCACACATAAATTGGTCCATATCAATAATTGTATATAGCCCCCATATAAGCGACTCCCATATTTCAATTCTGGCTCCCTACGTACTGTGCAAAAGTCCATATCGATTCGTAATTATTTGTATTATTTTGTATCACGTATGGACTAACTCACAATTTAGAAAATGATTTAAGATACCACAACCCAAGTAATTCGATTGTGGATGACAGTCTTTCGTAGAAGTTTCTACGCAATCCATGGTGGAGGGTACATAAGATTCGGCCTGGCCGAACTTACGGCCGTTTATACTTGTTTTTTACTAACATTGTGTTCCACCCTAGTGCATTAGCCGACTTAAATTTTGAGTCTATAGATTTTGTAGAAGTCTATCAAATTCTGTCCAGATCGAGTAATATTTAAATGTATGTATTTCGGACAAACCTTTATATATAGCCCCCAACACATTTGACGGATGTGATATGGTATCGAAAATTTAGATCTTCAAAGTGGTACTGGGTATAATATAGTCGGCCCCGCTCGACTTTAGACTTTCCTTACTTGTTTTTTCATATAATTTTTTTTTTGATTTTTGATTTGTTTTTATTGTTTATAACTAAATTCTACATACAAAAATAATTTTTTCAATTTTTTTTCTTGAATTTTCTTAAGACTATTATAAAAAATTTAAAAATTATTGTTGTTGAGCGTGTACTTCTTGTCCCCTGCCTTGTGCGCAAGTGTTTCAGCGATGTAAAAGTGTGCTATGTTTTCCGCAAACAGCGTTGCGGCAGCCGAAGCAGTATGCCCGCGTTTTCCGCTGCCGCCCGTACTCAGAACGGCAAAGCCTACATGACGGTCTACTTGACCTAGCCGCAAACGACGGTAAATTGCCTTCCATCGGTCTTGGTAATACCTGAAATGAAAAGAAAAAAACAAATAAAAATATATTCTATTCTTGAATTTGAAGATGTTTTTTTTTTACCCTGACATCGAATGTTTCCATCGCATTGCGTATCCTTGGATATGAGGTTATATGGTTGTTCAGGGCACGTTCTTCGATATTTGGTGTGGCCAATTGTTTCGTTAGCAGTAACAAGAACGACCGCCGTCTGTCACTCCTTTTTATAGGATTCATTTCGTTGTAAATCGTAAAAACAGCCAATGCAGCGACGTCCAGCATATTATAAAACATGGCCAACGGCCATTGTTGTGTTGCTCTTTTGCAGCTGTAAGTGCCTAGCATTTGATCCATGGTATCAACGCCGCATTTGTTGGCGTTGTAATCTAATATGGCATAGGGCTTCCGCTTCTCGGATTGCTCGTCAACGAGGCAGGTGTAGTGCATTGTGGAGAGCACGTTCACCACTTTATTTTTTTTTTTTGCACGTATGAGCATAACGATATATCCCCCTCGTTGAACCCAAATAATGTACTATTGATGGTGCGCTTCGGGTTCTTCTTGAACTCCTGTGGAATAAATGTTTTCTTGTAGCGCACTGCACCAACATATGCGGTCTTCCTCCTCAACAAAATACGCGCCAAGTCAAGAGTGGTAAAGAAATTATCCGCGTATATAGTACGGCCAGCATCTAAATATTTTTCCACAAGATCCAGCACTACGTTCTGCCCTTGGTTTATCTCCCGTTGTTGGTTTGGCAGTTTTCCAGAATATATCATTCCCTTCACAGGATAATAACTCTGTGAGTCACATAACCACCATACTTTCAAACCATACTTAGCTGGCTTTGACGGAATATATTGTGTGAAGCGGGTGCGGCCTCTGTAAGGGAACAACTGCTCATCAACTGTTACTGCTTCATGAGGAGTGTAAGCTGCTGCCAAGTTATGTTGCAACATTTCCCAAATGTCGTTAATAGCCGCAGTTTTGCTGTTGATGAGTCGCTGTTGTCGAGTGTTTCCATTGTCGAATCGAATAAATTGCTTTATTGATATGAATCGATCGTACGACAACGCAGCTTTGTATATTGGGCAACGCGTCGCGTCCCATAATTCCATATCTGGTTCATGGTTTGATCTTGTGAGTCCAGCATACAAAAGAATATGTTAGCTACAAAGGCGTCAAACTCTTTCACTGTCACTGGCTTCCACTCCTTTTTCTTCGTGGGATTCGCCAAATTCCATGCAGCTGTAACCTCCCTGCCTTTATCATCATCCCTAATGTCTTTGAGTTTAGGTCTTTGTGTTCAGAACAAGTAAATTATGTGTTGAAACAATAAAAAAATTACAATGATTCCCAAAAACATGCATTTATTAGTGAAATTCAGTACAAGGACCATAAGGACCTATTCACACGTCCGCGTACTATTCTCATTAAAACCTCAATAACTCCTAAAGTAATGATCCGATCGGCACGATTTTTTTTCCAAAAGATGCGCAATAAAATACTCTTGGAATACTCTTGAAAAGGCAAAAAGGACCTTCTCACTCATCGGAGGGTTAACATATGTGTCCCAAACATTTAATGCTAGTTTAGGAACATTACATTTTTGCACTTAAATATATTGTGTTTAAAAATTGTGCCCGAAACACATTTTGTTTATATCGGAACATATGAAAAACATATTTTTCTAACAGTGTAGTTACGACTTGGCCAATAGGATACGAATATTAAGGGGGGTAAGATGCTTCGTTTGATATAAAGTTCGTAACATACCAAACATTTTTCCTGTGGCAGCAATTATTTGATCGTTCCATGTTAGAGACTTGTCTGCTCGATTAGTTCACTTCCAATTTGTACGGCATACTCGCAAAAATGTTTTGTGCCCGACCATTTATTAAGAGAAATTCAGATTCTGAGTCCATAAATATATTTTGCCAAGGTCATAATTTAATTTATTTACGCCATCAGCTAGTTGAGATTTCTGACAACTCAGGTAAATTTGGACGTCGTCGGCGTAAGTATGTACTTTTGAGTGATTAAGAATATTGGCGAGGTCATTGATGTACATGCAGAATAATAATGGATCTAGTTTCGAGCCTTGCGGAATGCCAGCGATTAGATTTAGAGGCGTGAAAGATATGTTTTTTATAACAACAGACTGGATACGATATCATAAGTAATTCGAACTTTGTTTTACTGCTGAATTTGAAAAGTTGAAATAGCGTTCAAGTTTAAAGCAAAGAATATAGTGGTTGACGCAGTCAAAAGCTTTCGAGTGGTCTAATAAGACTAATTAGTCTTTTAATTTAGTCTTTAGTCCTTTATTGAGACTGGAGGTAAAATGTTTAAAACCTGTAGAAAAAAATGTTTATGAAACACCAATTGAAAACGAGCTGTGTGCTGCTATTCAAGTGGTCCATGTAGAGTGGCTTGAAAAGTCGTCTAAGGATCTGCAGTCGGAAGGTTCAGCTCTTTTGAGCGAGTTAACCGATGTGGATATCTTCGACATTCATATTGAAGTCCTCTTAGAAGAAAGTGTTAACGGAGCTTGCACTCAGATAAATAAAAATTCAGTTCCTTCCATTGAGCTTAACGCTGCTATTCAAGTGGTTCACTTAGAATGTCAAGAAAAATCACCTAATCTTCCACAATCGGAGAACGCAATTCTTTTAAACAAGTTAACTGATGTGGAATTTATCGATTTTCATAATGTAGTCGACTTAGAGCAAAGTCAAAATTATACTTGCCCACAAATGAATACAAATTCTGTTCCTCCCATTGGAATGCTACAAGATATCGTATTTGGGAATGGCAAGATAGATAATAGTACTTTGATTACATGCAATTCCACAACTGTTTTCGAAAAGGAAATGGAGCTATGCTCTACGAAGCAGAGTATAGATATAACTATAGAATCAGACAGCCGTATCGAGAAATGCAAATTGTTAAGGAAAAAGAGAAAATATACAAAAATTCATATCAAAAAAGTACATATTTTTAAAAATAGAATTGTACGAAAGTCGGGAAAATACCATCCATATTCGAAATTTAATCTCGATGAAGAGGACAGAATAAACCTTCAGAACGCATATCACGAAAAGGATCTCAAATATATAGAAGATTTCTTTAGAGAGGGATTCAAGGAAATTAATAACGTTTGTGGAATAAATTTCGAGATACACCCACATTAACTGTGTACTCTAGTTGTGTTTATGAGAAGGATGGTTGCAATAAATATAAATTTCAAATGTTTGAAACTTCGCCAATCCGCGTGCTAATTTACGCAACAAATTCTGAAATTAACCATCCATCAAATATCAAAAACACCAACTGAGAGGATGCAGACGGTTGCTCGCACGATATGAATTGAAGCATTTAAGAGATTCAAACTGGCGAGATATGAAATTACCTGGTTAAAGTGGGAAATAACCAGGAAATACCGACAAAAGAAGCCGCAAGAAAAATCAAAGCTGAGGAGGCCAGATGATTGGATCGGGACGAGGATAATTTTTTTGACATCGCAAAAATGTTTCGAGATAACAACTGGAACAAATTCGTACAATGTGTAAAGTTACCACAAGAAATATATTTGCATTCGTTGGGGCAATTAAAACTGACCCATATTCCCAACAAATACTTTTTGAAAATGAATAGAAATACCCTATTTCTAGATGGAACGGGAAGTAATCTAAGAAAGTTCAACAATGAATCAAAAAGTGTATTTTTATATTCCATTGTGCTACATATTGCGTATAGGGAAAAAACTGGTATATTGTTTCCAGTAGCTGAGGCATTTCTGTGCAGCCACTATAGTGGTGATATTGAAAGATGGCTAACCACACTGATTTTTTGTCTTGAAAATAAAATTCCGTGGCCCATTGCTCCAAAAATATGCACTGAGTGGAGCAACGCACTTATAAATGCTGTTTTGGGTGCCTTCAATAAAGAGCAAAAGATATGTACTATGAATAGCTACTTAAATTGCTGCTACAAATCATGCTTAAATAAGATCAAACCAAAATTCGTTGTAGTCCAAATATGTTGTGCACACTTTATGAAAGTAGTAGTAAACGATTTGAAGAAGTGCGAAGTTGACGACACGTCTTTTGATTTTTTCAAACGTCAGTTAAGTTTTGCCGTTGAAATAAGCGATCTTACTAAATTCTTTCAATAGATAGAAAGAATGTTTATCTTATGCTTGAATAAAGAATATAGCAAGACCGTAGCGGATTCGCTTGCGATTTTGACGCAAAAAACTTTAAAAGCGATATGGACGAATCGGATGATGCCATCGAGAAATCTGAAATATTCGGTCCAAATACAGCTTTATATAAAAAAAGTCCATTTTGTAAAAAAGCTAATCAAATTTTTGGACGCGTAAAGATCTGATTTAACAACATCGTTAAAAAATCAAAATTTTTGTCCAAAATTTGCAGATATTATTTTAAAGATATATGCCCCATATGCTCCATTTTGGACCAATTTAATGGGTATTTTTGTTGATAAAAGACTAGCATTGTAAATAGTCCTGCAGAGGGCTATTTCAATATCGTAAAAAACAATGTATTGGATGGAAATCTCCACATACGTGCGGAAATCATATATTTACATCACTGCAAAGTAGGCTGAAATAGAAGAAGATTATATTGATGGAAAATAAATAACGGAAGAAAAAACCGAAAAAATAAAATCCGTATTGATGAAGACATGCGAAGACGAACTCCGAAAAAAAAGAAACTGCAATTTAACAAAAATATGTGCTGCAAGAAAATGTTAAGCCGTTTTCTCCAGTTGCCGAGGGCCATTAAAAAGAAACGAAATTTTGTTCTCCTCAAGTATGAAAAAGCTTTTGAAAAATTAACAAGGACCTTACCGTTAAGTCCACAGTTAAATATTACTGGGTTCAAAAGCATAGAAGGAAAAGACCAGCTTTACAATTCAATTGTTGACATTTTTATCGCTGTCGCTATTACTCGCGCCGATAATTTCGGTGCAATAACAACAACCTGTGAAGAAGGTTGTAATTGTTTTTTCGGCAACGGAACAATTGATATTACACTTAATACTGAAGAATAAATGTTTATTCCAATCCTACATAATTGTCATTTCACACTTGTTTACCTCAACTTCAAGGATAAAGAATTTTCATACCTAAATCCAGCTATGAAATCTCAAAGGGAGGCACAAATGTTGTATAAAATTTTTCAAAACAAAATAACAGATTTTACATGGAGTTGCAAACACATTGAACACCCTGAACAGACCGACAATTATAATTGTGGCGTATTTATATGCCATTTTGCCTACGCAATAATGAACAACACCAATATTTTCAAATTTAATGCAGATAATTTTCGGGAATTTATCAAAAGAATTCTCAAATGTCTGCTTGCTTTACGGGGAATCAAAGTAACAGGATAATATTTGTCAACGTCCTATATGAACAGAGAATGTTCTTTTACAATGTCAATTGTGCAAACATAGCAACATGTAAGTATATCCGTTTCGATGTTGGTAAGCCTTGTAATAAACATAAATTGTTCTTGGAGTCAACATATACACATAAGCCGTATTTCGAAAGCTAGTCATCGTTTAGGATAATCCATTCTATGGTAAAAAAGGCTGTGGCTACATTTGAAACAAAAACTACTTTTTTACTTTTAAACTTTTTTACTTTAAAAAAAATGTCTCTTATTTAGTACAATTAAATAAAATTTAAAACGTTCTCCAACAATTTAGTATTGTTTTCACAAAAATGTCACATATTTTGATTTTATTGTTACTCACTAAAATTAATTTGAAGTTAATAATATAAAGTTCCCTAAAAATTAATCTTAACAATTTCAATCCCTTTTTCAAAAATCTACTTACTATACAGTAAACTGTGTTAAAACCATTGAAATACAATATCGAAAAAAAATATTATTAATCAAAGCCAAATTAAATTTTGTAAACTTAAAATAAGTACAATTTACAAGTCTAAAGTAAAGAGTTGATAGTAATTAAAGAAATTTTATCTTGACGAATACTGTATTGGAAAAAAATAAAATTTTAAGATATCGAATCCTAGATCCCTATTAAAATTAATATATCTATTTTATAGTAACTTATAAAATTTTAAATTATTCCTTTTTTAATCAGTTATATGTTGAATAATGCATAATCAAATCCTATTGCAACAATAAATGAAATGCAAATACATTTATATTATAAAATTTGTTTTTACTTTTTTTGGCACAGTGGCTCAAATACTTCAATCTGACTTTCAGCCTAAGAGCTGTCTCCACCAGTGCTTGGTATATTTCCCCCATGCCGATTTTTGACACAGTGGCTCAAATACTTAAATCGGACTAAAATCTAACTGAAGATCTCTTCACTCTCGAGTGGTAGTTCATGAAAATTGGAGCTCGAAGTCGATTGGAATAAAAACACGAAAATCTAAAATATTTCGTTTTTAATAATACACGGCTTCAACCGACTTTATTGTGAGTTATTTTGTAACTAACTTAAAAAACTAAAGAGGCACCAGGCCATAATATGAATTCAATATAATTGTAGGTCGCATAGAAAGACCGTAGCTATGGCAACGCAGTTTTCTCCATGTGGTTTTATTGTTGGACGGCGCTCGGTAGTTCGCCGTAGTAAATAGGATGGTTGAGTGGTAACCTGTGGTACTTTCTCAACCTGAGCACGGACTTCTTCTGAAATAGGAGTTGGCTCCTCATTGGCTATCTGTCGGTATGCTTTGGCGACTTCGTGAAAGCTGATAACACCCTGGACAGAGTGTTTGGTAATGGCTTCGATTGTATCCCCTTTGAGGTCTTGCGCTGTGGGATGCTGTGGGAGCTCTTCTAGGGTGGATGAGCTGGCGTTAATTTCGTCCCGGTGAATCATCGTGTGGTGACGAAGACCACACACACTGCATCGATTCTCCGATGTGCACTCACCTCGTTTATGCTAATCGGTGAAACAATTGAGACGACTTGCGACTTCTTGGCAGCCTCTCGTCGTTCTTCTGGGAGCATCCACCGGAATTGGGGGCATCTCTTGAAAAGGGGATTCTGTTGACACAGTTGGCATCTTCCACGACGTTCCATTATTCTAGTGAGAAATAGAGAAAACAAGTATATACGGCCGTAAGTTCGGCCCGGCCGAATCTTATGTACCCTCCACCATGGATTGCGTAGAAACTTCTACGAAAGACTGTAATCCACAATCGAACTACTTGGGTTGTGGTATCTTAAAACTTCTTAACATCGTTTTCTAAATTGTGAGTTTTTCCATACGTGGTATATATTAGACAAAAAAGTTATGTATAGGTAAGTCTCCAAATAATTACGAATCGATATGGACTTTTGCGCGATACGTGGAGAGCCAGAATTAAAATATATGGGGGTCGCATATATGGGGGCTACAATTATGAACTTGATATGGGCCATTTTTTGTGTGATTGGTGATCGATTTATCTGAGGGCTATATATAACTATAGAGCGATATGGACCAAGTTAGGCATGGTTGTTAACGGCCATATACTAGCACAATGTACCAAATTTCAAATGACTCGGATGAAATTTGCTCCTCCAAGAGGCTCCAAAACCAAATCTCGAGATCGGTTTATATGGGGGCTATATATGATTATGGAGTGATATGGACCACTTTTGGCATGGTTGTTAAATATAATATGCTACCACCACGTACCAAATTTCAACCAGATCGGATGAATTTCGCTTCTCCAAGAGGCTCCAAAACCAAATATCGGGATGGGTTTATATGGGGGCTATATATGATTATGGACTGATATGGACCACTTTTGGCACGGCTGTTAGGTTAGGTTAAAGTGGCAGCCCGATTAAATTTCAGGCTCACTTAGACTATTCAGTCCATTGTGATACCACATTTAACTAAAAGTACCTATTACATATGGGCACTTCTAGTCTTAACCACTGAACCTTCTCAATTATTTACTTTTGTGGAACCAACCAGATTGCTCCAAAAACATTAACAAACTGCTTAAGTTAACGTTTTCCAGGTCAGCCAGTAATCTAAAGCTATATGCTCCTAAAATTCGCCTTGAGAACACTAGCATATCTAGTGTGCGGTTTAAGTTTAAATGGGGCCATATTTGCTTGGTGTCGTTACAACCCTTGCAATTTTCCCATCGAATATTGGCCATCATAACAGCCTTCTCACGCAGTAAGAGCTTGCAGGTGGCCAGAGGCATACCAACAGATTCTAGTTCCCCTGGAATATGTAAGGTAGTTCCTAGCCTTGCTAACACATCTGCTTCACAGTTCCCCGGTATGTTCCTATGACCAGGCACCCATATTAGGTGAATATTGTACTGCTCAGCCATCTCGTTGAGAGATTTGCGGCAGTCTATGGCCGTTTTTGAGTTAAGGAACACAGAGTCCAAGGATTTTATTGCAGGTTGACTGTCTGAGTATATATTAATGCCAATATTTGTTGGAACATTACTTCTCAGCCAATACACCACCTCTCTTATTGCCAATATTTCAGCCTGAAAAACACTACAGTGATTAGGTAATCTTTTCGCTATTCGAATTTCCAGATCTTTAGAATATACTCCGAACCCAACTTGTCCATTCAATTTGGAGCCATCAGTATAGAAATCTATATATCTTTTATTCCCCGGGGTCTGTGTTAAATATCATATACTATTTTTGCATGGTTATTAGAGACCATATACTAACACCATGTACCAAATTTCAGCCGGATCGGATGAAATTTGCTTCTCTTCGAGGCTCCGCAAGCCAAATCTGGAGATCGGTTTAAGTGGAGGCTATATATAATTATGGACCGATGTGGACCAATTTTTGTACGATAGTTAGAGATCATATGCTAACCCTATGTACCAAATTTCAGCCGGATCGGATGAAATTTTCTTCTCTCAGAGGATTCGCAAGTTAAATCTGGGGGTCCGTTTATATGGGGGCTATACGTAAAAGTGGACCGATATGGCCCATTTGCAATACCGTATGACCTACATCAATAACAACTACTTGTGCCAAGTTTCAAGTCGATAGCTTGTTTCGTTCGGAAGTTAGTGTGATTTCAACAGACGGACATGCTTAGATCGACTCAGAATTTCAGCACGACCCAGAATATATATACTTTATGGGGTCTTAGAGCAATATTGCGATGTGTTACAAACGGAATGACAAAGTTAATATTCCCCCATCTTATGGTGGAGGGTATAAATAGAAAAGAGAGAAAAACAAATATATGCGATAAGTAACTAAATTTCTATATTGTGATCAGAGACAAGAGGGGATGTATCAGTTTTTACGTCGGATTGAGGATTTACATCGATATGTTGTGACGGTAATGCTCAAGGTTTAACGATCGGACGCGTTATTATCCCGTTTTGAGTCTTAATCTCAGCAACCCGAACATTATTATCCTTGCCGTAGTAAACTTTGGTGATGAGACCTAAACGCCATTCAGTTGCTGGTAAATGGTCGTCTTTCACAATGACGAAGTCATTTTCTTTTAAATTATTTTTTGTAGACTTTCACTTGTACCTGCGTTGCAGTTCAGTTATGTATTCCGACTTCCATTTCTGGCTGAATATATGTTGTATTGCTTTCAATCTTCTCCATCTGTACAAGTAGGACAAATTCTCGGTCTGAGGTTGATCTGGTGCATCAGGACTAGCAGTTATCGGTGCGCCACGTAAAAAATTGCAAGGTGTCAAAGGAAGTATTTCGGATATGTTGTCAGAGATAGCTGATAGTGGCTCTGAATTCATGATGGCTTCAATTCAGTATTAAAAGCGTACTGAATTCTTCATAAGTAAAATTAAAATTGATTGTCTGCTTCTTAAGGTGAGATTTCATAATTTTCACGGCTGACTCCCATAGCCCTCCCATATGAGGCGCATATGGGGGTATAAACGATCAGATGAAACCTTGAATACCAATATTGTTGGTCAGACACTTTTCAGCCGATTTCAAAAAATTATGATGAGCTTGTAGAAGCTTGTAACTGGCTCCAACAAAGTTCCTGCCATTGCCCGAAAACATCGTTTTCGTCAACCCTCTTCGACCGGTAAACCGGGTAAAAGCTGCTAGGAAGGCATCTGTCGAAAGGTCCGAACACACTTCTAAATGAACCGCTTTTGTTGAAAAGCACACAAAGAACGCGGCGTTTAGCGTTTCTCATAGTCGAAGTTTTAATGTTAAATGGACCTGCGAAGTCCACTCCATTATTCGTGAAGGGTAACGAGAATGTTGCTCTTCCGTCGGAAGCGATGCCATCATCTGATCTTGAAATTTTCGTTTGAAAATTGTACATGGTTTGCATGCCCTTATGCATTTCTAATACCGTTCTTAAGTCTGGTTATACAAAAACCTTGTCTAATTGCACCCAGCATTACATTGTACTCTGCGTGGCATAGTAGCTGATGTGTGTAGTTGATGAGAAGACTTGCGAAATGTGTTTTTTTCTGGAACTATAACTGGATGTTTTTTAGAAGACAATCATTCTCTGGGGTAGTATGATTTCTGGGCGATTATCAAAAGGCAGTTTTTAGTTTTCTCAAGTTCCAGAGTAGAGATGTCAAAATTAGGGCGAGAACAAGGCTTTTTAAACACTCGTAGAACGTAGCTTATTACTCGTAAAGCGCGAGAATATGAAGAAAATCTTGAAATCAAGCATTCATTTACAGTTATATGGAAGTTAGAGGATTTCTTTGTTTCAAGATCCGTTGGCGCAAAAGTTCTGGGCTCAGGCCACTCATTTTCAGGGGTTCGTAGCCATAAAGGTCCAGTCCACCATAGACTATTTTGAATCACATATTGTGGTAAGCTGCCACGAGTACCCAAGTCCGCTGGGTTATCTTCTGTCTTAACGTGTTTCCAATTTGTAAAAGGTTTGAATCTGCGATACTCGGTTGGCAACAAATGTCTTAAGTGCTTGCGGAGATTTTTGAAGCCATCCTAGCACTATCGACGAATCAGTCCATAAATGTAACTCAAATTCTCAAGTCAAGGATTCCATTCCCACTTTCACTAAGTTGGTGAGTAACACAGCTCCACAAAGTTCAAGTTTCGGTATTGTTGTCTTTTTAGTAGGGGAAACTCTTGTTTTGGCGACCAGTAAGTTGCTGAAAAAATTACCAGAATTTTAAATTCTAAGGTAGTGTAGGCAATATGCTCGCTCAGAGGCATCGCAGAAGCCATGAATCTGGACTTTTGATGCTGGTGAATTGTCAACCCATCTTTGTATTTTAAGACTTAAAAGGTTTTGCAAATTCTTCCCAAATGACTTCCGCTTTTCCAATAAATGCGGTATTAGTTTCCCAAAGCTACTGCATCATTAATTTAGCTAAAATCACGATTGAACCAAGCCAACCTAGTGGATCGAAAAGACGAGCGACAACTGAGAGTATCTGTCGTTTGGTAACAATCGCAAAATCATCTATAGGCCCAAAAACCTAGAAAAAATGATCATATTTCGCGTTCCAGCGAATGCCCAAAGTTTTAACTGTGCTTGAATCATCCAAATTCAAAAAGTCTTCGTCAAGAAGATCCTCCCGGGCTACATCTTTCAAAAGGAATTTGTGGTTCGCAGAGATCTTTTTAAATGGAAATGACGCTGAAGCTAAAGTTTGCATAAGTTATGCCTGTTTCTCCTTAGCTTCTTCCAAACGATATCCTCCTGAAAGAACGTCGTCGACGTAAATTTCATTGTTCAAGAGATCTGCTGCTTTTTGACTTGATATTTCACAATCACTGCCTAGTTGTTTTAAAGTTCTTATGGCGAGAAACGGCGCGCAATTAATTCCAAACGTAACTGTTTTTAACTCAAACGTCTTAATAGCCTCATCAGAATTAGGACGAAAGAGAATTCTCTGGTAAGCTCTATCCGGTTTTTGCACAATGATCTGGCGATACATTTTTTCTATATTACCAGTGAATACAAACTGATAACATCGCCAGCGTAATATGATTTTTACGATATCTGTCTGAAGTATAGGGCCGGGGTATAAAACATTATTTAGAGAAAAACTACTACTGCTTCTTTTAGATCCATTAAAAACAACTCTTACTTTGGTGGTTTTACTCTATGGCTTTACAACCGCATGGTGGGGTAGAAAAAACGAGTTTTGTTTATCTTCATTATTCTCGAAACATGTTACCTCTTCCATGTGATCAAGAGTAATATATTCTAGTAAAACCCGCTCATATTCCATCGTCAAGTATGGGGTTTTTCTTAAGGTGCTCTCCATACGATGATATTGCGCTAGGGCCATGTTTCTGGATGGGCCCAGAACACTGTCTCAGGATATTCTTTGCGGAAGGGTAACCGCACAACATATCTTCCATCTGGCTGTCGATAGGTTGTCTGACAATAGAACTCCTCGCAATAGTCATCCTCCGCGGAGATTGGTTTTAGGTGTTCAACTTCTTCGATTTCCCAAAATCGCTTAAGTTGAGCTGTCAGTGCGGTATCAGCTGATTCTTTGACTGAAGTTGAGAATATATTTATGGTATCGCTTGGTAGGGGGCAGACAAGTACCAGCCGAAGTGCGACTCTCTGGCCTCTAAACCATTTTCACGATATGATAGAACACCATTCAAATTAATAAGCGGCATGTAGTCGCTACCTATAATCATATCAATCACAGCTGGTGTGAAAAAGTTCGGATCAGCTAACTTTATATTTTTGAGGTTTGGTAAATATTAAACTCTTATTTTTTCTTGAGGGAAAGAAATGGGAAAGCTTGGGAACTGCGATCGATCGAATTCGAATTCTGAAAGAGGAATGAGTGGATTCTACGTTGATACAACACTGTTGACTCGAATTTCCAACCACAGTCCCTCCTATCCCCGAAATTTGTGTATGATGACAGTCCGTTGGTAGGTTAGGTTAGGTTAAAGTGGCAGCCCGATTAAGATTCAGGCTCACTTAGACTATTCAGTCCATTGTGATACCACATTAACTAAAAGTACCTATTACATATGGGCACTTCTAGTTTTAACCGCTGAACCTTCTTGATTATTTTTCTTTGTTGAACCAACCAGATTGTTCCAAAAACATTAGCAGACTGCTTAAGTTAACGTTTTCCAGATCCGCCAGTAATCTGAAGCTATATGCTCCTAAAAGTTGCTTGCGCTTTACACAAAATGCAGGACACTCACACAGAGGTGTTTTATTGATTCCTTTTCCTCCGCATCATGACAGCTCATACAATAGTCATTATACTTCGCACCAACAGTTTTTGCAAAATCGCCTATCAGGCAGCGACCCGTTATAGCAGATATCAGGAGTGATATCTGACGTCTCGAAAACATTAGCATATCTAGTGTGCGGTTTAAGTTGAAATGGGGCATATTTGATTGGTGTCGTTACAACCCTTGCAATTCTCCCATCGAACATTTGCCATCATAACAGCCTTCTCACGCAGCATGAGCTTGCAGGTAGCTAGGGGCATACCAACAAATTCTAGTTCCCCTGGAATATGTAAGGTAGTCCCTAGCCTTGCCAACTCATCCGCTTCGCAGTTCCCCGGTATGTTCCTATGGCCAGGCACCCATATTAGGTGAATATTGTACTGCTCAGCCATCTCATTGAGAGATTTGCGGCAATCGATGGCCGTTTTCGAGTTGAGAAACACAGAGTCCAAGGATTTTATTGCAGGTTGACTGTCTGAGTATATATTAATGTCCACATTTTTTGGAACATTACTTCTCAGCCAATTCGCCACCTCTCTTATTGCTAATATTTCAGCCTGAAAAACACTACAGTGATTATGTAATCTTTTCGCTATTTGAAGTTCCAGATCATTAGAATATACTCCGAATCCCACTTGTCCATCCAATTTGGAGCCATCAGTGTAGAAATCTATATATTCTTTATTCCCCGGGGTCTGTGTGCACCACGCCTCACTGTTGGGGATTAGAGTCTCAAACTTTTTGTCGAAAAGTGGACTCGCCAAAGTGTAATCCACTACGTTAGGCACATCTGGGATTATTTTGAGGACCGAACTGTGACCGTAACTTTTTTCCAACACAGCGATAGCTCGCGCAACCGCACAGCCGTTGTTGCAGCTGACTGTTTGGCCAAAAATGTCTAAAGGCAATAGATGCAGCATGGCATTAAGGAAATGTGTTCCTGTCTTGCTGAATGCGCCTGAGATACACAAACACGCCGTACTTTGTCTAAACTTGTTGGCTGGTGAAGTGCCGGCCACCAGACTACAACACCATATAGCATTATAGGTCTAACCACTGCCGTGTATAGCCAATGCACAATTTTTGGTTTTAGTCCCCACTTTTTTCCTATTGCCTTTTTGCACGAGTACAAAGCTACAGTTGCCTTTCTCGCCCTTTCTTCAATATTAAACTTAAAGTTCAGCTTCCTGTCCAAAATAACGCCAAGGTATTTTGCAGACTCACCAAAGGGAATTTCAATACCCCCTAAGGAAATAGGCCTAACCGTGGGAGTTTTGCGATCCTTGCAGTACATGACTAATTCTGTCTTTGCAGGATTTACCCCAAGACCATTGTCTTTCGCCCATTTCTCAGTCATCCGGGGGGCCCTCTGAATAATATCTCTGATTGTGGATGGGAATTTTCCCCTGACTGCCAGAGCCACATCATCTGCGTATGCCACCACTCTTATCCTTTCTTTTTCTAGAGTAACCAGAAGGCTATTTATAGCAACATTCCAAAGAAGAGGTGATAGAACTCCTCCTTGGGAAGTGCCTCTGTTCACATACCTTTGTATGTTTGCTTGTCCTAGTGTGGCTAAAATGCGTCTCTTCCTTAGAAGTTCGTCTAACAGCCTAAGTATACCTGGATCAACATTCAGAGTTGTCAGTCCATTTAATATCGAGCTCGGATGGACGTTATTGAACGACCCTTCGATGTCTAGAAATGCCACGATTGTGTATTCTTTGACAGATAGTGAGCTTTCAATAAAGCTGACTAGTTCATGTAATGCGGTCTCAGTAGACCTGCCCTTTGAGTATGCTATGTTGTATGACAGCAAACTTGAATCGACGCTAGTTCTAAGATAAATATCTATCATCCTCTCCAGAGTCTAAAGTAGGAATGAGGATAAGCTGATTGGTCGGAAATCCTTCGCACTCGAGTGAGAGGCTTTTCCCACTTTAGGTATGACTTTTGATTCCCTCCACATTCACATTCAAAACAATGAATTCGGATCACACCTTAATAAGTGGTGCAAATTCATTACAACGGTTGTTGAAACGGTTGACATTCGTTCTATGACAGTTCATATTACATTCATCGCTTCTCCAATCAATCAATTACTATTTTTTATTCAACAAAATCATAAGTTCAACCACAGCTTTATTTCATAAATATCAGACTTCTACCACAACCCAAGTAATTACCTACACAGTGTAATTTCAAAGTTACACATTTCATTCAAGTAATATTTTATTCGGAGCGGAGCGGTTTTTCATTCGGAAACCGCTCCGCTCCGGATTTTAGAAATGCCGCTCCGGCAAAAAAGGGCTTGCTCCGCTCCGCTCCGTATCCCCGTTTTAAATACATGAAATCTTTGACCTCACGTCAATATTTTTTTTCAGCGTAGTTTTGCTGCAAGTAGAGAATGCTGATGAGGAATGTGGTAATTCTGAAACAGCTGTACATCCAACCATCTTGCAGTCTATAGGGTTTTGCCCAAATAAATTTGACAATCATATTTTTCCTCTGTTGGTTAAGCTACACTTGTAGTTTAGTCAATGCACGGTTTTAAGCTGAAATCAAAAACAACAATAATGACTGGGAAAATTTTCTTAAAACAAATCGGAGATGGGTTTATATGTAGGTGCTAACAGGTTGGCTGATAAGTCCCCGGTCTAACAAAGAAAAGCACTTTTTTGTCAAAATTCGTTTTTATTATTCTACATGGTTCCCTTCAAGAGCGATACAACGATTATAACGACCTTCCAATTTTTTGATACCATTTTGGTAGTACTCCTTCGGTTTTGTCTCAAAATAGGCCTCAGTTTCGGCGATCACCTCTTCATTGCAGCCAAATTTTTTCCCTGTGAGCATCCTTTTGAGGTTTGAGAACAAAAAAAAAAAATCGCTGGGGGCCAGATCTAGAGAATACGGTGGGTGGGGAAGCAATTCGAAGCCCAATTCATGAATTTTTGCCATCGTTCTCAATGACTTGTGGCACGGTGCGTTGTCTTGGTGGAACAAACGCTCCAATAACGCCATATAATAGTCACTGTTGATGGTTTTTCCCTTCTCAAGATAATCGGTAAAAATTATTCCATGCGCATCCCAAAAACAGAGGCCATTACTTTGCCAGCGGACTTTTGAGTCTTTCCACGCTTTGGAGACGGTTCACCGGGCGCTGTCTACTCAGCCGACTGTCGATTGGACTCAGGAGTGTAGTGATGGAGCCATGTTTCATCCATTGTCACATATCGAAGGAAAAACTCGGGTGTATTACGAGTTAACAGCTGCAAACACCGCTCAGAATCATCTACACGTTATTGTTTTTGATCAAATGTGAGCTCGCGCGGCACCCATTTTGCACAGAGCTTCCGAATATGCAAATATTGATGAATGATATGACCAACACGTTCCTTTGATATCTTTAAGGCCTCTGCTATCTCGATCAACTTCATTTTACGGTCATTCAAAATCATTTTGTGGGTTTTTTGATGTTTTCGTCGGTAACCACCTCTTCCACTGAGTTCACCGTCCTCCGTGCTCATTTCACCACGCTTGAATTTTGCATCAATTATTGTGGATTTCCCTGGGTCAGAGTCCGGAAACTCATTATCAAGCCAAGTTTTTGCTTCCACCGTATTTTTCCCCTTCAGAAAACAGTATTTTATCAAAACACGAAATTCCTTTTTTCCATTTTTTTCACAATAACAAAATGTATGTAGTTAATGGTTTCCACTTTGTGATCCTATTTGCGGAATTTTGAACGAAGTTCGTTCCTTGCTGCCTGTAACATATACCCCAAACACATTTTGCTTCAAGCATATATATTTTCAGGATTGGTGCAAACAAAATATTGTTTGTATTGTTAAAACATATTATGTTTCACATTAAGGCATACACTGGTAGTACAAAATTTTAATGACATTTTCTTTGTGTGGATATATTTTTAAGGTGCCAATTGGTTACGTCCATTATTTTACTTGCAGCATACTCTCTAGGTCTCTCATTCTAAACACATATGTGTTTATAGGCTATTTCCAAATTAATATATGTTTGCATCTAAGCATGTTATATTTACAAACATTTTATGTTCTAACATATTAACATATATGTCCCAAACATGTTATGCTAGTTTATGAACATTATATGCTTGCACTTAAAAATATTGTGTTAAAAAAATTTGAGTTCCAAACATATAATTTTTACACCCTAACATATGAAAAACAGTCTTTTTTGCCCGTGTATGTACTGACCCCCAGTGGCAAAAATGGAATCCGCCATATCTTCGTCCAAAAACACTGCTTGAACTCATTGCATACATCAAAATGTATGTAATGACTTCCACTTAGATGTCCCATTTCCGGAATTTTGAACGAAGTCCGTTCCTGACTGCCACGATAGAATCTATGTACTGACCCCCAGTGGCAAGAATGGAATCCGCCATATCTTCGTCCAAAAACACTGTTTGAACTCATGGCATACATCAAAATGTAGGTAATGACTTCCACTATGATGTCCCATAAGCAGAATTTTGAACAAAGTCCGTTCCTGGGTTCCATAGTAGAATCTAATAAAAAATAATACTTTTTTAAAGTTATCTGCGTTGCCTATGCGTTGATTAGCGGTTGGGAGAGAGTTCCAAAGACGAGTAAAAAATTTTAGTAAAAATTTGCAATTCAGAAGCAAATAGTGGTTACGATTTGTACACAATAAGTACACGTCTACTTGATCTTCCGAATTGTAATTTCATATAAAGATAACTTGGAGTTTTTGTATATATCAGTTTATGCATCACGATGAGTGCTTTTATATTCATATAATTTACAATATCGACTCCGTATAAGCTCTTGCGGAAAGCTGAAGAGCTTTCGAATCGTTTAAGACCGTAAATATATCTTAATATGGATTTATATGTTGATTCGAGACGATGTTTACTGTTAACATCAGTTTTACCAAAGAGTTCACTGCCATACAACATTACACCCTCAAAAAAATCGCTTCTCTAACAAATGTTCCAAACATATTTTGCAGGAAGCACATATATTATTGGATATTGCCGACACATTATTATGTTTGTTTTATGTCGACATATTATATGTTTGGAAGCGTTTTGAGCCCAAAAATATTACATGCTTGGAGGAATTTTCTCCCCAAGAAGATTGTGCTCATTCCAATCTTCTTGGAAAGAACCGTGCAATTTGTAAGCCAACACACTACCACTGGGCTACGTAGCTGTTATAGTCACCAATATACAATTATCGTTATAAATTAAATTTATATAGCACAGTTTGCAGCGCCCACGAGCCGATGCAAACAAAACATTATTCAACAGAAATACATATTTGTTGACAACGTTGAGCAGTGGTTAGCATGTCCGCCTTGTATGCAGCACGTCCTGGGTTCAATCCCTGCTCCAACAATTTGGCAACAAAATAATGGCTTTGGTATAAAAGTTTGAAATTTTCGAAGAAATTCAAAAACTCTTCCAAAAGAAGAACGTGAATTCGAGTATAAACATACATAATTTTACAATATACATATACATTTATTTAGGCGTGAACTATTTGTACTAGCATTTAACACCATTTTAAATGAATTTGAAATATCTTGTATTTTGAAATACAAATAAATACGAATAATTTTGTACTTAATTTCATTTTTACCTTTAGGGCCGGAATTCAGTTGGCATTATCACGCTTAAATGGCCATGTTTTCACGTTTGGTTTTCTTTAATAATTAATTTTAAAGCAAATAAACTTTTTCAATTGTTGCTTTGGATCGAGTTTTGCCGCTAAAATGGAAAATAATTTTAGCGGCAAAATTCGAACTTAATGCCCGCTTTTATTTTTGAAAGTGTACGTACACTCATCTTGGACTACTTATTAATAAAGAGGAACTAAACATATTTTTTTTTTGAAGATCCCTTTGTAATTTTTATATATTTTCCACTGTTTTTTTTTTTTTTTTTAATTTCCATTCTTGCTAAATATTTTGTACTCGTCGTACGTTCCGATTTCTTTTGACGAACAAAAAAAAAATGTGCCCATAATGCCAAAATGATAAACAAAACACATGTCCACACATACTTAAATTGATTTTAAATGTCTATTCTCCTGGTTCCGATTGTCTATTCTCTTTAGACTTAATCATAACCAATTTTTGGCGAAGCCTTACATGGCAAGCATATAATCAAAACAAATGAACACGTAAAACAACATATGCTCATTAGCGTAGCTAGACAATTTTCCTAGAGGGGGGGGCTATAGCCCCCCTAGCTAAAACTTTATAGACTGAACTTTTAGGTTCAACTAATGTTTTATTTCATAAAATTTAATAAAAAATAGGCATCAAAATAACTCGACAATCAATTTATAATAAAGCAACTAAAAGTACCCTACGGGAAATTGGTGCAAATTGCCACTGACGGACCTATCACAGAACTGGTACCTGTGCTCCAGTTAGTTGCAATTTTCATATTTAGTGAAATAAAATGATCAGAATAACCTTTTGTTCGACATATTTCAAAAGTTTTTTTTTCATTTCGGGTTCGATTAGGAGCCCAAATTGAAAGAGATTTCTAAGAGTTTGTCCGAGACTGGTTCCTGAGGACCTGTTTATGGGTTGCTCCTGCTAAATTGTCCCAGGACGTGTCCTTTGGGATGAGTCCAAGACGCATCCTAAAATGTAAGTTTACTCCGTCAATGACAAACCCATGTTAAAGTGGACGGTCCCTTCCATACGTTTTGATCAGAACTGGGACTGGTCCATACACACCAGGGACTAGTCCTGTACCAGTTCTGAGGTTGATCCATTTCCCGTAGGATAGTTTCACACTTTTCCCAGCAAAAAATTGGGAGTTGTTCTAAAGGCACAACTTTAAAAGCACTTCCAAAAATGTCTTCACAAAGAAGTTAACTATTTTAACTACACAGGAAGTTTTTTACGTCACTTTTTTATATTTTAATGTGTAATTTATTGTTTTCTTTTTTCAAATAGTTAAAAAAAAGTATGATTAAATAAAATGGTACAAATTATTCAAATTTTGCCACAAAAATGCTAAATCCATTATAGAAAAATCAATAATATTTGAAAATATTCGAGGGAAAACGTTTCAAACAAGCGTTAGAATGCATTAAAAATCATAAAAAAGTATACAAATTATTTATTTGGGAAAATATCACAAAATTTTTAATTCACATTCAAAACAATGAATTCGGATCACACCTTAAGAAGTGATGCAAATTCATTACAATGGTTGTTGAAACGGTTGACATTCGTTCTATGACAAGTTCATTACATATTACATTCATCGCTTCTCCAATCAATCAATTACTATTTTTTATTCAACAAAATCATAAGTTCAACCACAGCTTTATTTCATAAATATCAAACTTCTACCACAACCCAAGTAATTCGATTGTGCATGAAAGTCTTTAGTGGAACTTTGTGCGTTGTACGAGTATATACTTGTTTAATTTTTATAAAAATGTAAAATCGTAAATAGGTTTTCAAATTGTGGGGGGGGGGCTAAAATTTTTCTCCCCAGAGGCCTTCCTACGCTCATGCATATGTTACAAGCAGTTTCAAAAAATTGCTCTCGTTTGATTTTCTCGCTGTGTTATGTTGATATCTTTCGTCAACCCTCCCGGGTTCTTTCTCTATACTCTCTGTCTCTGTCGCTCCCTGAATAAAATATCACAACATATATATGTTTACTCGAAATTTGTAAATTTATATATGTTTACATTCACACATATTATTTTATGAGACATTCTTGTCCTAAGTCTAGGTCGCAGTTTTAGTCCAATCGACTTCAAATTTGGCACAAGTATGTGTTTTGGCTCAGAATAGATCCCTATTGATTTTGGTTCAGATTTAGATATAGCTCCCATATATATATTTCGCCCGATATGGACTTATATGGCCCCAGAAGCCAGAGTTTTACCCTAATTTACTTAAAATTTTGCACAAGAAGAACAATTAGTACTATAGTCAAGTGTGCCAAATTTTATTGAAATCGTTTCAGATTTAGATATAGCTCCCATATATATCTTTCGCCCGATATGGACTAATACGGTCCCAGTAGCCAGAGTTTTACCCCAATTTGGTTGAAATTTTGCACAGGAAGTAGAATTAGCATTGTAGCTATGCTTGCCAAATTTGGTTGAAATCGGTTCAGATTTAGATATAGCTCCCATATATACAGACCACAGAGGCCAATTTTTTGCTCCGATTTAGTTGAAATTTTGCACAGGGAGTAGAATTAGCATTGTAGCTATGTGTGCCAAATTTGGTTGAAATCGGTTCAGATTTAGATATATCTCCCATATATAGCTTTCGCCCGATTTACACTCATACGACCACAGAGGCCAATTTTTAACTACGATTTTGTTGAAATTTTGCACAGAGAGTAGAATTAGCATTGTTGCTATGTGTGCCAAATTTGGTTGAAATCGGTTCAGATATAGATATAGCTCCCATATATATGTTGTTCTGATTTCGACAAAAATGGTCAAAATACCAACATTTTCCTTGTAAAATCGCCACTGCTTAGTCGAAAAGTTGTAAAAATGACTCTAATTTTCCTAAACTTCTAATGCATATATATCGAGCGATAAATCATAAATAAACTTTTTCGAAGATTCCTTAAAATTGCTTCAGATTTAAATGTTTCCCATACCATACCATACCATACCATACCACTACTGTGGTACAGGGTATAATAAGTTTGTGCATTTGTATGTAACGCCAAGAAGGAGTACTCATAGACCAACCTTTTAGTATACGGATCGGCTTAGAATTAAATTCTGAGTCGATTTAGCGATGTCCGTCTGTCTGTCTGTCTGTCTGTCCGTCTGTCTGTCTGTCTGTCTGTCTGTTGATGTATTTTTGTGTGCAAAGTACAGCTCGCAGTTTTAGTCCGATTGTCCTAAAATTTGGTATAGGGTCCTGTTTCGGCTCAAAGACGATCCCTATTAATTTGGAAAAAATCGGTTCAGATTTAGATATAGCTGCCATATATATTTTTCGCCGATCTGGTCATAATTGGCGTGTATATCAACCGATCTTCCTCAAATTCCGTACATCCGAATATTTTATGAGTCTCGAAAAACTTCCAAAATATCAGCAAAATCGGTTCGGATTTAGATATAGCTCCCATATATAGCTTTCGCCCGATTTACACTCATTTGCCCACAGAGGCCAATTTTTAACTCCGATTTAGTTGAAATTTTGCACAGGGAGTAGAATTAGCATTGTAGCTATGCGTGCCAAATTTAGTTGAAATCGGTTCAGATTTAGATATAGCTCCCATATATATGTTTTTCTGATTTCGACAAAAATGGTCAAAATACCAACATTTTCCACTGCTTAGTCGAAAAGTTGTAAAAATGACTCTAATTTTCCTAAACTTCTAATACATATATATCGAGCGATAAATCATAAATAAACTTTTTCGAAGTTTCCTTAAAATTGCTTCAGATTTAAACGTTTCCCATATTTTTTTTTACTAACATTGTGTTCCACCCTAGTGCATTAGCCGACTTAAATTTTGAGTCTATAGATTTTGTTGAAGTCTATCAAATTCTTCCAGATCGAGTGATATTTAAATGTATGTATTTGGGACAAACCTTTATATATAGCCCCCAACACATTTGACGGATGTAACATGGTATCGAAAATTTAGATCAACAAAGTGGTGCAGGGTATAATATAGTCGGCCCCGCCCGACTTTAGACTTTCCTTACTGGTTTTTTACTAACATTGTGTTTCACCCTAGTGCATTAGCCGACTTAAATTTTGAGTCTATAGATTTTGTAGAAGTCTATCAAATTCTGTCCAGATCGAGTAATATTTAAATGTATGTATTTGGGACAAACCTTTATATATAGCCCCCAACACATTTGACGGATGTGATATGGTATCGAAAATTTAGATCTACAAAGTGGTACAGGGTATAATATAGTCGGCCCGCTCGACTTTAGACTTTCCTTACTTGTTTTTTCATATAATTTTTTTTTTGATTTTTTGATTTGTTTTTATTGTTTATAACTAAATTCTACATACAAAAAAAAATTTTTCAATTTTTTTAATTTTTTTTTTCTTGAATTTTCTTAAGACTATTATAAAAAAATTTAAAAATTATTGTTGTTGAGCGTGTACTTCTTATCCCCTGCCTTGTGCGCAAGTGTTTCAGCGATGTAAAAGTGTGCTATGTTTTCCGCAAACAGCGTTGCGGCAGCCGAAGCAGTATGCCCGCGTTTTCCGCTGCCGCCCGTACTCAGAACGGCAAAGCCTACATGACGGTCTACTTGACCTAGCCGCAAACGACGGTAAATTGCCTTCCATCGGTCTTGGTAATACCTGAAATGAAAAGAAAAAAACAAATAAAAATATATTCTATTCTTGAATTTGAAGATGTTTTTTTACCCTGACATCGAATGTTTCCATCGCATTGCGTATCCTTGGATATGAGGTTATATGGTTGTTCAGGCACGTTCTTCGACATTTGGTGTGGCCAATTGTTTCGTTAGCAGTAACAAGAACGACCGCCGTCTGTCACTCCTTTTTATAGGAGTCATTTCGTTGTAAATCGTAAAAACAGCCAATGCAGCGACGTCCAGCATATTATAAAACATGGCCAACGGCCATTGTTGTGTTGCTCTTTTGCAGCTGTAAGTGCCTAGCATTTGATCCATGGTATCAACGCCGCATTTGTTGGCGTTGTAATATAATATGGCATAGGGCTTCCGCTTCTCGGTTTGCTCGTCAACGAGGCAGGTGTAGTGCATTGTGGAGAGCACGTTCACCACTTTATTTCTTTTTTTTTTTGGCACGTATGAGCATAACGATATATCCTACTCGTTGAACCTAAATAATGTACTATTGATGGTGCGCTTCGGGTTCTTCTTGAACTCCTGTGGAATGAATGTTTTCTTGTAGCGCACTGCACCAACATATGCGGTCTTCCTCCTCAACAAAATACGCGCCAAGTCAAGAGCGGTAAAGAAATTATCCGCGTATATAGTACGGCCAGCATCTAAATATTTTTCCACAAGATCCAGCACTACGTTCTGCCCTTGGTTTATCTCCCGTTGTTGGTTTGGCAGTTTTCCAGAATATATCATTCCCTTCACAGGATAATAACTCTGTGAGTCACATAACCACCATACTTTCAAACCATACTTAGCTGGCTTTGACGGAATATATTGTGTGAAGCGGGTGCGGCCTCTGTAAGGGAACAACTGCTCATCAACTGTTACTGCTTCATGAGGAGTGTAAGCTGCTGCCAAGTTATGTTGCAACATTTCCCAAATGTCGTTAATAGCCGCAGTTTTGCTGTTGATGAGTCGCTGTTGTCGAGTGTTTCCATTGTCGAATCGAATAAATTGCTTTATTGATATGAATCGATCGTACGACAACGCAGCTTTGTATATTGGGCAACGCGTCGCGTCCCATAATTCCATATCTGGTTCATGGTTTGATCTTGTGAGTCCAGCATACAAAAGAATATGTTAGCTACAAAGGCGTCAAACTCTTTCACTGTCACTGGCTTCCACTCCTTTTTCTTCGTGGGATTCGCCAAATTCCATGCAGCTGTAACCTCCCTGCCTTTATCATCATCCCTAATGTCTTTGAGTTTAGGTCTTTGTGTTCAGAACAAGTAAATTATGTGTTGAAACAATAAAAAAATTACAATGATTAACAAAAACATGCATTTATTAATGAAATTCAGTACAAGGACCATAAGGACCTATTCACACGTCCGCGTACTATTCTCATTAAAACCTCAATAACTCCTAAAGTAATGATCCGATCGGCACGATTTTTTTTTCCAAAAGATGCGCAATAAAATACTCTTGGAATACTCTTGAAAAGGCAAAAAGGACCTTCTCACTCATCGGAGGGTTAACATATGTGTCCCAAACATTTAATGCTAGTTTAGGAACATTACATTTTTGCACTTAAATATATTGTGTTTAAAAATTGTGCCCGAAACACATTTTGTTTATATCGGAACATATGAAAAACATATTTTTCTGACAGTGTAGTTACGACTTGGCCAATAGGATACGAATATTAAGGGGGGTAAGATGCTTCGTTTGATATAAAGTTCGTAACATACCAAACATTTTTCCTGTGGCAGCAATTATTTGATCGTTCCATGTTAGAGACTTGTCTGCTCGATTAGTTCACTTCCAATTTGTACGGCATACTCGCAAAAATGTTTTGTGCCCGACCATTTATTAAGAGAAATTCAGATTCTGAGTCCATAAATATATTTTGCCAAGGTCATAATTTAATTTATTTACGCCATCAGCTAGTTGAGATTTCTGACAACTCAGGTAAATTTGGACGTCGTCGGCGTAAGTATGTACTTTTGAGTGATCAAGAATATTGGCGAGGTCATTGATGTACATGCAGAATAATAATGGATCTAGTTTCGAGCCTTGCGGAATGCCAGCGATTAGATTTAGAGGCGTGAAAGATATGTTTTTTATAACAACAGACTGGATACGATATCATAAGTAATTCGAACTTTGTTTTACTGCTGAATTTGAAAAGTTGAAATAGCGTTCAAGTTTAAAGCAAAGAATATAGTGGTTGACGCAGTCAAAAGCTTTCGAGTGGTCTAATAAGACTAATTAGTCTTTTAATTTAGTCTTTAGTCCTTTATTGAGACTGGAGGTAAAATGTTTAAAACCTGTAGAAAAAAATGTTTATGAAACACCAATTGAAAACGAGCTGTGTGCTGCTATTCAAGTGGTCCATGTAGAGTGGCTTGAAAAGTCGTCTAAGGATCTGCAGTCGGAAGGTTCAGCTCTTTTGAGCGAGTTAACCGATGTGGATATCTTCGACATTCATATTGAAGTCCTCTTAGAAGAAAGTGTTAACGGAGCTTGCACTCAGATAAATAAAAATTCAGTTCCTTCCATTGAGCTTAACGCTGCTATTCAAGTGGTTCACTTAGAATGTCAAGAAAAATCACCTAATCTTCCACAATCGGAGAACGCAATTCTTTTAAACAAGTTAACTGATGTGGAATTTATCGATTTTCATAATGTAGTCGACTTAGAGCAAAGTCAAAATTATACTTGCCCACAAATGAATACAAATTCTGTTCCTCCCATTGGAATGCTACAAGATATCGTATTTGGGAATGGCAAGATAGATAATAGTACTTTGATTACATGCAATTCCACAACTGTTTTCGAAAAGGAAATGGAGCTATGCTCTACGAAGCAGAGTATAGATATAACTATAGAATCAGACAGCCGTATCGAGAAATGCAAATTGTTAAGGAAAAAGAGAAAATATACAAAAATTCATATCAAAAAAGTACATATTTTTAAAAATAGAATTGTACGAAAGTCGGGAAAATACCATCCATATTCGAAATTTAATCTCGATGAAGAGGACAGAATAAACCTTCAGAACGCATATCACGAAAAGGATCTCAAATATATAGAAGATTTCTTTAGAGAGGGATTCAAGGAAATTAATAACGTTTGTGGAATAAATTTCGAGATACACCCACATTAACTGTGTACTCTAGTTGTGTTTATGAGAAGGATGGTTGCAATAAATATAAATTTCAAATGTTTGAAACTTCGCCAATCCGCGTGCTAATTTACGCAACAAATTCTGAAATTAACCATCCATCAAATATCAAAAACACCAACTGAGAGGATGCAGACGGTTGCTCGCACGATATGAATTGAAGCATTTAAGAGATTCAAACTGGCGAGATATGAAATTACCTGGTTAAAGTGGGAAATAACCAGGAAATACCGACAAAAGAAGCCGCAAGAAAAATCAAAGCTGAGGAGGCCAGATGATTGGATCGGGACGAGGATAATTTTTTTGACATCGCAAAAATGTTTCGAGATAACAACTGGAACAAATTCGTACAATGTGTAAAGTTACCACAAGAAATATATTTGCATTCGTTGGGGCAATTAAAACTGACCCATATTCCCAACAAATACTTTTTGAAAATGAATAGAAATACCCTATTTCTAGATGGAACGGGAAGTAATCTAAGAAAGTTCAACAATGAATCAAAAAGGGTATTTTTATATTCCATTGTGCTACATATTGCGTATAGGGAAAAAACTGGTATATTGTTTCCAGTAGCTGAGGCATTTCTGTGCAGCCACTATAGTGGTGATATTGAAAGATGGCTAACCACACTGATTTTTTGTCTTGAAAATAAAATTCCGTGGCCCATTGCTCCAAAAATATGCACTGAGTGGAGCAACGCACTTATAAATGCTGTTTTGGGTGCCTTCAATAAAGAGCAAAAGATATGTACTATGAATAGCTACTTAAATTGCTGCTACAAATCATGCTTAAATAAGATCAAACCAAAATTCGTTGTAGTCCAAATATGTTGTGCACACTTTATGAAAGTAGTAGTAAACGATTTGAAGAAGTGCGAAGTTGACGACACGTCTTTTGATTTTTTCAAACGTCAGTTAAGTTTTGCCGTTGAAATAAGCGATCTTACTAAATTCTTTCAATAGATAGAAAGAATGTTTATCTTATGCTTGAATAAAGAATATAGCAAGACCGTAGCGGATTCGCTTGCGATTTTGACGCAAAAAACTTTAAAAGCGATATGGACGAATCGGATGATGCCATCGAGAAATCTGAAATATTCGGTCCAAATACAGCTTTATATAAAAAAAGTCCATTTTGTAAAAAAGCTAATCAAATTTTTGGACGCGTAAAGATCTGATTTAACAACATCGTTAAAAAATCAAAATTTTTGTCCAAAATTTGCAGATATTATTTTAAAGATATATGCCCCATATGCTCCATTTTGGACCAATTTAATGGGTATTTTTGTTGATAAAAGACTAGCATTGTAAATAGTCCTGCAGAGGGCTATTTCAATATCGTAAAAAACAATGTATTGGATGGAAATCTCCACATACGTGCGGAAATCATATATTTACATCACTGCAAAGCAGGCTGAAATAGAAGAAGATTATATTGATGGAAAATAAATAACGGAAGAAAAAACCGAAAAAATAAAATCCGTATTGATGAAGACATGCGAAGACGAACTCCGAAAAAAAAAGAAACTGCAATTTAACAAAAATATGTGCTGCAAGAAAATGTTAAGCCGTTTTCTCCAGTTGCCGAGGGACATTAAAAGGAAACGAAATTTTGTTCTCCTCAGGTATGAAAAAGCTTTTGAAAAATTAACAAGGACCTTACCGTTAAGTCCACAGTTAAATATTACTGGGTTCAAAAGCATAGAAGGAAAAGACCAGCTTTACAATTCAATTGTTGACATTTTTATCGCTGTCGCTATTACTCGCGCCGATAATTTCGGTGCAATAACAACAACCTGTGAAGAAGGTTGTAATTGTTTTTTCGGCAACGGAACAATTGATATTCCACTTAATACTGAAGAATAAATGTTTATTCCAATCCTACATAATTGTCATTTCACACTTGTTTACCTCAACTTCAAGGATAAAGAATTTTCATACCTAAATCCAGCTATGAAATCTCAAAGGGAGGCACAAATGTTGTATAAAATTTTTCAAAACAAAATAACAGATTTTACATGGAGTTGCAAACACATTGAACACCCTGAACAGACCGACAATTATAATTGTGGCGTATTTATATGCTATTTTGCCTACGCAATAATGAACAACACCAATATTTTCAAATTTAATGCAGATAATTTTCGGGAATTTATCAAAAGAATTCTCAAATGTCTGCTTGCTTTACGGGGAATCAAAGTAACAGGATAATATTTGTCAACGTCCTATATGAACAGAGAATGTTCTTTTACAATGTCAATTGTGCAAACATAGCAACATGTAAGTATATCCGTTTCGATGTTGGTAGGCCTTGTAATAAACATAAATTGTTCTTGGAGTCAACATATACACATAAGCCGTATTTCGAAAGCTAGTCATCGTTTAGGATAATCCATTCTATGGTAAAAAAGGCTGTGGCTACATTTGAAACAAAAACTACTTTTTTACTTTTAAACTTTTTTACTTTAAAAAAAATGTCTCTTATTTAGTACAATTAAATAAAATTTAAAACGTTCTCCAACAATTTAGTATTGTTTTCACAAAAATGTCACATATTTTGATTTTATTGTTACTCACTAAAATTAATTTGAAGTTAATAATATAAAGTTCCCTAAAAATTAATCTTAACAATTTCAATCCCTTTTTCAAAAATCAAATTACTATACAGTAAACTGTGTTAAAACCATTGAAATACAATATCGAAAAAAAATATTATTAATCAAAGCCAAATTAAATTTTGTAAACTTAAAATAAGTACAATTTACAAGTCTAAAGTAAAGAGTTGATAGTAATTAAAGAAATTTTATCTTGACGAATACTGTATTGGAAAAAATAAAATTTTAAGATATCGAATCCTAGATCCCTATTAAAATTAATATATCTATTTTATAGTAACTTATAAAATTTTAAATTATTCCTTTTTTAATCAGTTATATGTTGAATAATGCATAATCAAATCCTATTGCAACAATAAATGAAATGCAAATACATTTATATTATAAAATTTGTTTTTACTTTTTTTGGCACAGTGGCTCAAATACTTCAATCTGACTTTCAGCCTAAGACCCAATTTTCTCAAAAACTGGTAACCAATCGTATAAACTTATTTCAGATTCGTATTCTACTCGTGGAGAGCTGTCTCCACCAGTGCTTGGTATATTTCCCCCATGCCGATTTTTGACACAGTGGCTCAAATACTTAAATCGGACTAAAATCTAACTGATGAACTCTTCACTCTCGAGTGGTAGTTCATGAAAATTGGAGCTCGAAGTCGATTGGAATAAAAACACGAAAATCTAAAATATTTCGTTTTTAATAATACACGGCTTCAACCGACTTTATTGTGAGTTATTTTGTAACTAACTTAAAAAACTAAAGAGGCACCAGGCCATAATATGAATTCAATATAATTGTAGGTCGCATAGAAAGACCGTAGCTATGGCAACGCAGTTTTCTCCATGTGGTTTTATTGTTGGACGGCGCTCGGTAGTTCGCCGTAGTAAATAGGATGGTTGAGTGGTAACCTGTGGTACTTTCTCAACCTGAGCACGGACTTCTTCTGAAATAGGAGTTGGCTCCTCATTGGCTATCTGTCGGTATGCTTTGGCGACTTCGTGAAAGCTGATAACACCCTGGACAGAGTGTTTGGTAATGGCTTCGATTGTATCCCCTTTGAGGTCTTGCGCTGTGGGATGCTGTGGGAGCTCTTCTAGGGTGGATGAGCTGGCGTTAATTTCGTCCCGGTGAATCATCGTGTGGTGACGAAGACCACACACACTGCATCGATTCTCCGATGTGCACTCACCTCGCTTATGCTAATCGGTGAAACAATTGAGACGACTTGCGACTTCTTGGCAGCCTCTCGTCGTTCTTCTGGTAGCATCCACCGGAATTGTGGGCATCTCTTGAAAAGGGGATTCTGTTGACACAGTTGGCATCTTCCACGACGTTCCATTATTCTAGTGAGAAATAGAGAAAACAAGTATATACGGCCGTAAGTTCGGCCCGGCCGAATCTTATGTACCCTCCACCATGGATTGCGTAGAAACTTCTACGAAAGACTGTAATCCACAATCGAACTACTTGGGTTGTGGTATCTTAAAACTTCTTAACATCGTTTTCTAAATTGTGAGTTTTTCCATACGTGGTATATATTAGACAAAAAAGTTATGTATAGGTAAGTCTCCAAATAATTACGAATCGATATGGACTTTTGCGCGATACGTGGAGAGCCAGAATTAAAATATATGGGGGTCGCTTATATGGGGGCTACAATTATGAACTTGATATGGGCCATTTTTTGTGTGATTGGTGATCGATTTATCTGAGGGCTATATATAACTATAGAGCGATATGGACCAAGTTAGGCATGGTTGTTAACGGCCATATACTAGCACAATGTACCAAATTTCAAATGACTCGGATGAAATTTGCTCCTCCAAGAGGCTCCAAAACCAAATCTCGAGATCGGTTTATATGGGGGCTATATATGATTATGGAGTGATATGGACCACTTTTGGCATGGTTGTTAAATATAATATGCTACCACCACGTACCAAATTTCAACCAGATCGGATGAATTTCGCTTCTCCAAGAGGCTCCAAAACCAAATATCGGGATGGGTTTATATGGGGGCTATATATGATTATGGACTGATATGGACCTCTTTTGGCACGGCTGTTAGGTTAGGTTAAAGTGGCAGCCCGATTAAATTTCAGGCTCACTTAGACTATTCAGTCCATTGTGATACCACATTTAACTAAAAGTACCTATTACATATGGGCACTTCTAGTCTTAACCACTGAACCTTCTCAATTATTTACTTTTGTGGAACCAACCAGATTGCTCCAAAAACATTAACAAACTGCTCAAGTTAACGTTTTCCAGGTCAGCCAGTAATCTAAAGCTATATGCTCCTAAAATTCGCTTACGCCTTACACAAAAAGCAGGACACTCACACAAGAGGTGTTTAATTGATTCCTTTTCCTCCACGTCATGACAGCTTATACAATAGTCATTATACTTCGCACCTATAGTTTTTGCAAATTCGCCTATCAGGCAGCGACCCGTTATAGCAGATATTAGGAGTGCTATCTGACGCCTTGAGAACACTAGCATATCTAGTGTGCGGTTTAAGTTTAAATGGGGCCATATTTGCTTGGTGTCGTTACAACCCTTGCAATTTTCCCATCGAATATTGGCCATCATAACAGCCTTCTCACGCAGTAAGAGCTTGCAGGTGGCCAGAGGCATACCAACAGATTCTAGTTCCCCTGGAATATGTAAGGTAGTTCCTAGCCTTGCTAACACATCTGCTTCACAGTTCCCCGGTATGTTCCTATGACCAGGCACCCATATTAGGTGAATATTGTACTGCTCAGCCATCTCGTTGAGAGATTTGCGGCAGTCTATGGCCGTTTTTGAGTTAAGGAACACAGAGTCCAAGGATTTTATTGCAGGTTGACTGTCTGAGTATATATTAATGCCAATATTTGTTGGAACATTACTTCTCAGCCAATTCACCACCTCTCTTATTGCCAATATTTCAGCCTGAAAAACACTACAGTGATTAGGTAATCTTTTCGCTATTCGAATTTCCAGATCTTTAGAATATACTCCGAACCCAACTTGTCCATTCAATTTGGAGCCATCAGTATAGAAATCTATATATCTTTTATTCCCCGGGGTCTGTGTTAAATATCATATACTATTTTTGCATGGTTATTAGAGACCATATACTAACACCATGTACCAAATTTCAGCCGGATCGGATGAAATTTGCTTCTCTTCGAGGCTCCGCAAGCCAAATCTGGAGATCGGTTTAAGTGGAGGCTATATATAATTATGGACCGATGTGGACCAATTTTTGTACGATAGTTAGAGATCATATGCTAACACTATGTACCAAATTTCAGCCGGATCGGATGAAATTTTCTTCTCTCAGAGGATTCGCAAGTTAAATCTGGGGGTCCGTTTATATGGGGGCTATACGTAAAAGTGGACCGATATGGCCCATTTGCAATACCGTATGACCTACATCAATAACAACTACTTGTGCCAAGTTTCAAGTCGATAGCTTGTTTCGTTCGGAAGTTAGTGTGATTTCAACAGACGGACATGCTTAGATCGACTCAGAATTTCAGCACGACCCAGAATATATATACTTTATGGGATCTTAGAGCAATATTGCGATGTGTTACAAACGGAATGACAAAGTTAATATTCCCCCATCTTATGGTGGAGGGTATAAATAGAAAAGAGAGAAAAACAAATATATGCGATAAGTAACTAAATTTCTATATTGTGATCAGAGACAAGAGGGGATGTATCAGTTTTTACGTCGGATTGAGGATTTACATCGATATGTTGTGACGGTAATGCTCAAGGTTTAACGATCGGACGCGTTATTATCCCGTTTTGAGTCTTAATCTCAGCAACCCGAACATTATTATCCTTGCCGTAGTAAACTTTGGTGATGAGACCTAAACGCCATTCAGTTGCTGGTAAATGGTCGTCTTTCACAATGACGAAGTCATTTTCTTTTAAATTATTTTTTGTAGACTTTCACTTGTACCTGCGTTGCAGTTCAGTTATGTATTCCGACTTCCATTTCTGGCTGAATATATGTTGTATTGCTTTCAATCTTCTCCATCTGTACAAGTAGGACAAATTCTCGGTCTGAGGTTGATCTGGTGCATCAGGACTAGCAGTTATCGGTGCGCCACGTAAAAAATTGCAAGGTGTCAAAGGAAGTATTTCGGATATGTTGTCAGAGATAGCTGATAGTGGCTCTGAATTCATGATGGCTTCAATTCAGTATTAAAAGCGTACTGAATTCTTCATAAGTAAAATTAAAATTGATTGTCTGCTTCTTAAGGTGAGATTTCATAATTTTCACGGCTGACTCCCATAGCCCTCCCATATGAGGCGCATATGGGGGTATAAACGATCAGATGAAACCTTGAATACCAATATTGTTGGTCAGACACTTTTCAGCCGATTTCAAAAAATTATGATGAGCTTGTAGAAGCTTGTAACTGGCTCCAACAAAGTTCCTGCCATTGCCCGAAAACATCGTTTTCGTCAACCCTCTTCGACCGGTAAACCGGGTAAAAGCTGCTAGGAAGGCATCTGTCGAAAGGTCCGAACACACTTCTAAATGAACCGCTTTTGTTGAAAAGCACACAAAGAACGCGGCGTTTAGCGTTTCTCATAGTCGAAGTTTTAATGTTAAATGGACCTGCGAAGTCCACTCCATTATTCGTGAAGGGTAACGAGAATGTTGCTCTTCCGTCGGAAGCGATGCCATCATCTGATCTTGAAATTTTCGTTTGAAAATTGTACATGGTTTGCATGCCCTTATGCATTTCTAATACCGTTCTTAAGTCTGGTTATACAAAAACCTTGTCTAATTGCACCCAGCATTACATTGTACTCTGCGTGGCATAGTAGCTGATGTGTGTAGTTGATGAGAAGACTTGCGAAATGTGTTTTTTTCTGGAACTATAACTGGATGTTTTTTAGAAGACAATCATTCTCTGGGGTAGTATGATTTCTGGGCGATTATCAAAAGGCAGTTTTTAGTTTTCTCAAGTTCCAGAGTAGAGATGTCAAAATTAGGGCGAGAACAAGGCTTTTTAAACACTCGTAGAACGTAGCTTATTACTCGTAAAGCGCGAGAATATGAAGAAAATCTTGAAATCAAGCATTCATTTACAGTTATATGGAAGTTAGAGGATTTCTTTGTTTCAAGATCCGTTGGCGCAAAAGTTCTGGGCTCAGGCCACTCATTTTCAGGGGTTCGTAGCCATAAAGGTCCAGTCCACCATAGACTATTTTGAATCACATATTGTGGTAAGCTGCCACGAGTACCCAAGTCCGCTGGGTTATCTTCTGTCTTAACGTGTTTCCAATTTGTAAAAGGTTTGAATCTGCGATACTCGGTTGGCAACAAATGTCTTAAGTGCTTGCGGAGATTTTTGAAGCCATCCTAGCACTATCGACGAATCAGTCCATAAATGTAACTCAAATTCTCAAGTCAAGGATTCCATTCCCACTTTCACTAAGTTGGTGAGTAACACAGCTCCACAAAGTTCAAGTTTCGGTATTGTTGTCTTTTTAGTAGGGGAAACTCTTGTTTTGGCGACCAGTAAGTTGCTGAAAAAATTACCAGAATTTTAAATTCTAAGGTAGTGTAGGCAATATGCTCGCTCAGAGGCATCGCAGAAGCCATGAATCTGGACTTTTGATGCTGGTGAATTGTCAACCCATCTTTGTATTTTAAGACTTAAAAGGTTTTGCAAATTCTTCCCAAATGACTTCCGCTTTTCCAATAAATGCGGTATTAGTTTCCCAAAGCTACTGCATCATTAATTTAGCTAAAATCACGATTGAACCAAGCCAACCTAGTGGATCGAAAAGACGAGCGACAACTGAGAGTATCTGTCGTTTGGTAACAATCGCAAAATCATCTATAGGCCCAAAAACCTAGAAAAAATGATCATATTTCGCGTTCCAGCGAATGCCCAAAGTTTTAACTGTGCTTGAATCATCCAAATTCAAAAAGTCTTCGTCAAGAAGATCCTCCCGGGCTACATCTTTCAAAAGGAATTTGTGGTTCGCAGAGATCTTTTTAAATGGAAATGACGCTGAAGCTAAAGTTTGCATAAGTTATGCCTGTTTCTCCTTAGCTTCTTCCAAACGATATCCTCCTGAAAGAACGTCGTCGACGTAAATTTCATTGTTCAAGAGATCTGCTGCTTTTTGACTTGATATTTCACAATCACTGCCTAGTTGTTTTAAAGTTCTTATGGCGAGAAACGGCGCGCAATTAATTCCAAACGTAACTGTTTTTAACTCAAACGTCTTAATAGCCTCATCAGAATTAGGACGAAAGAGAATTCTCTGGTAAGCTCTATCCGGTTTTTGCACAATGATCTGGCGATACATTTTTTCTATATTACCAGTGAATACAAACTGATAACATCGCCAGCGTAATATGATTTTTACGATATCTGTCTGAAGTATAGGGCCGGGGTATAAAACATTATTTAGAGAAAAACTACTACTGCTTCTTTTAGATCCATTAAAAACAACTCTTACTTTGGTGGTTTTACTCTATGGCTTTACAACCGCATGGTGGGGTAGAAAAAACGAGTTTTGTTTATCTTCATTATTCTCGAAACATGTTACCTCTTCCATGTGATCAAGAGTAATATATTCTAGTAAAACCCGCTCATATTCCATCGTCAAGTATGGGGTTTTTCTTAAGGTGCTCTCCATACGATGATATTGCGCTAGGGCCATGTTTCTGGATGGGCCCAGAACACTGTCTCAGGATATTCTTTGCGGAAGGGTAACCGCACAACATATCTTCCATCTGGCTGTCGATAGGTTGTCTGACAATAGAACTCCTCGCAATAGTCATCCTCCGCGGAGATTGGTTTTAGGTGTTCAACTTCTTCGATTTCCCAAAATCGCTTAAGTTGAGCTGTCAGTGCGGTATCAGCTGATTCTTTGACTGAAGTTGAGAATATATTTATGGTATCGCTTGGTAGGGGGCAGACAAGTACCAGCCGAAGTGCGACTCTCTGGCCTCTAAACCATTTTCACGATATGATAGAACACCATTCAAATTAATAAGCGGCATGTAGTCGCTACCTATAATCATATCAATCACAGCTGGTGTGAAAAAGTTCGGATCAGCTAACTTTATATTTTTGAGGTTTGGTAAATATTAAACTCTTATTTTTTCTTGAGGGAAAGAAATGGGAAAGCTTGGGAACTGCGATCGATCGAATTCGAATTCTGAAAGAGGAATGAGTGGATTCTACGTTGATACAACACTGTTGACTCGAATTTCCAACCACAGTCCCTCCTATCCCCGAAATTTGTGTATGATGACAGTCCGTTGGTAGGTTAGGTTAGGTTAAAGTGGCAGCCCGATTAAGATTCAGGCTCACTTAGACTATTCAGTCCATTGTGATACCACATTAACTAAAAGTACCTATTACATATGGGCACTTCTAGTTTTAACCGCTGAACCTTCTTGATTATTTTTCTTTGTTGAACCAACCAGATTGTTCCAAAAACATTAGCAGACTGCTTAAGTTAACGTTTTCCAGATCCGCCAGTAATCTGAAGCTATATGCTCCTAAAAGTTGCTTGCGCTTTACACAAAATGCAGGACACTCACACAGAGGTGTTTTATTGATTCCTTTTCCTCCGCATCATGACAGCTCATACAATAGTCATTATACTTCGCACCAACAGTTTTTGCAAAATCGCCTATCAGGCAGCGACCCGTTATAGCAGATATCAGGAGTGATATCTGACGTCTCGAAAACATTAGCATATCTAGTGTGCGGTTTAAGTTGAAATGGGGCATATTTGATTGGTGTCGTTACAACCCTTGCAATTCTCCCATCGAACATTTGCCATCATAACAGCCTTCTCACGCAGCATGAGCTTGCAGGTAGCTAGGGGCATACCAACAAATTCTAGTTCCCCTGGAATATGTAAGGTAGTCCCTAGCCTTGCCAACTCATCCGCTTCGCAGTTCCCCGGTATGTTCCTATGACCAGGCACCCATATTAGGTGAATATTGTACTGCTCAGCCATCTCATTGAGAGATTTGCGGCAATCGATGGCCGTTTTCGAGTTGAGAAACACAGAGTCCAAGGATTTTATTGCAGGTTGACTGTCTGAGTATATATTAATGCCCACATTTTTTGGAACATTACTTCTCAGCCAATTCGCCACCTCTCTTATTGCTAATATTTCAGCCTGAAAAACACTACAGTGATTATGTAATCTTTTCGCTATTTGAAGTTCCAGATCATTAGAATATACTCCGAATCCCACTTGTCCATCCAATTTGGAGCCATCAGTGTAGAAATCTATATATTCTTTATTCCCCGGGGTCTGTGTGCACCACGCCTCACTGTTGGGGATTAGAGTCTCAAACTTTTTGTCGAAAAGTGGACTCGCCAAAGTGTAATCCACTACGTTAGGCACATCTGGGATTATTTTGAGGACCGAACTGTGACCGTAACTTTTTTCCAACACAGCGATAGCTCGCGCAACCGCACAGCCGTTGTTGCAGCTGACTGTTTGGCCAAAAATGTCTAAAGGCAATAGATGCAGCATGGCATTAAGGAAATGTGTTCCTGTCTTGCTGAATGCGCCTGAGATACACAAACACGCCGTACTTTGTCTAAACTTGTTGGCTGGTGAAGTGCCGGCCACCAGACTACAACACCATATAGCATTATAGGTCTAACCACTGCCGTGTATAGCCAATGCACAATTTTTGGTTTTAGTGGGGACACTTTTTTCCTATTGCCTTTTTGCACGAGTACAAAGCTACAGTTGCCTTTCTCGCCCTTTCTTCAATATTAAACTTAAAGTTCAGCTTCCTGTCCAAAATAACGCCAAGGTATTTTGCAGACTCACCAAAGGGAATTTCAATACCCCCTAAGGAAATAGGCCTAACCGTGGGAGTTTTGCGATCCTTGCAGTACATGACTAATTCTGTCTTTGCAGGATTTACCCCAAGACCATTGTCTTTCGCCCATTTCTCAGTCATCCGGGGGGCCCTCTGAATAATATCTCTGATTGTGGATGGGAATTTTCCCCTGACTGCCAGAGCCACATCATCTGCGTATGCCACCACTCTTATCCTTTCTTTTTCTAGAGTAACCAGAAGGCTATTTATAGCAACATTCCAAAGAAGAGGTGATAGAACTCCTCCTTGGGGAGTGCCTCTGTTCACATACCTTTGTATGTTTGCTTGTCCTAGTGTGGCTAAAATGCGTCTCTTCCTTAGAAGTTCGTCTAACAGCCTAAGTATACCTGGATCAACATTCAGAGTTGTCAGTCCATTTAATATCGAGCTCGGATGGACGTTATTGAACGACCCTTCGATGTCTAGAAATGCCACGATTGTGTATTCTTTGACAGATAGTGAGCTTTCAATAAAGCTGACTAGTTCATGTAATGCGGTCTCAGTAGACCTGCCCTTTGAGTATGCTATGTTGTATGACAGCAAACTTGAATCGACGCTAGTTCTAAGATAAATATCTATCATCCTCTCCAGAGTCTAAAGTAGGAATGAGGATAAGCTGATTGGTCGGAAATCCTTCGCACTCGAGTGAGAGGCTTTTCCCACTTTAGGTATGACTTTTGATTCCCTCCACTTTCCTGGAATATATGATAAGTTGATACATCCTTTATATATCACCGACAACCAGGGGATAATTTTGTCAGTTACAGCTTGTAACTCCGCCGGAGTAATTCCATCAGGTCCGGGGGATTTGAATGGTCCAAAGCTATTTAGCGCCCATCTTATTCTAGTTTCCGACAGGAAACGACCGCTGAGCAACTGTGGCACCGCCAGTACATGGTTCAACCGTCTGATTTCCAGGAAAATGTGTGTCCAATAGTACCTCCAGCGTCGCCTCACTGGACGTTGTCCAATTGCCCTCCGATGTTTTAATGAAACCTGGAGCGGCGTTGGTGGATGCTAGAACCTTCCGTAGTCTGGAAGCCTCGGATGTATTCTCAATACTGCTGCAGTAATCATTCCAAGAGTTATGCTGAGCCCTTCTTAGTTCTCGCTTGTATCCTCTCAGATTCTTCTTGTAAGCGTCCCAGTCCTCAGGGGCTCTGGTGGACTTTGCCTTGTTAAAGAGCTTCCTGAAGGATTTCCTCATATTACTTAATTCCGTAGACCACCATGGTGGTCGATGTTTCCCCCTTGGCTTTCCTCTAGGGCATGCAGCTTTCAGTGAGATGTTGAAGGCCTTAGTAATCCGCTCCACTGCGTGTTCGATATCTTGCACATTTCTCATATTTGTCTCTGTTATTTCCGGTATCATCATATTGAACGATTCCCTATACCTATTCCAGTCAGCTTTCCTAACATTTGGCGGAAATATGGTCTTAGTGATATGAACATCAAATTTGAAACTGATGTAGCGATGATCTGAGAAGCTGTGTTCACTTAAAACCTGCCACTCAGATATCATTTCATTCAGTTCTTGCGAGGCCAAGGTGATGTCCAAAACCTCTTGCCTGTTTTTAGTGACAAAGGTTGAGGCATCTCCCTTGATGCAAACTACCAGATTAGTACGCAAAATAAACTCTATTAGCGACTCTCCCCTTGCATTAGTATCACTACTTCCCCATATACTATGATGTGCATTCGCATCGCATCCCATAATGAGTTTCGTCTTTGTTTTCAGTGACTCCTCCACTAAGGTCTTAACGGCATATGGAGGCATCTCCCTGTCATGTCCCATGTAGACCGAAGATACCCAATATTTGCATTTGGCTATTTCTAAACTGGCAACAACAGTATTGTATTGCACATTGAAGGAAGCAGAAACAAGTTGAGCTCGTTTTTAGCAATTATACAGGCTCGATTTACATCATTACCAGTATACTGCAATAGTTTGAACCCCGGAGTACTTAATTCACATATTTTGTTTCTATAAACATATGGTTCTTGAATAAGAACTATATCTATGTCCCCTTTCATCAGGAGAACTTTTAAGGCAGCACATGCAGCCTTACAATGATGAAGATTTATCTGGAGGATCCGTAGGACCATCGAGATTTTCAACAACCGTCACATCAGCCGCTTCAATCGAGTCATCAAGAATGTTCTCTTCAGAGATCTCGGTGACTCTCGCAATAACCATAGGTTCAACTTTGGTGAGTTCTGAGGCAATGGAAACCTCCTCTCGCATACGGTGTCTATCCATGTCTTCAACTTTGGTATCTCCCTCTAATTCGCAAGAGGATCCGCTTACTTCTGATTCAGACAGAGGCTTGTCCATTTCTGAATCCTTTAGCTGATCGTTTTTATATACCTTCATTTGGATATAATGAAAGCCATAACATACACGGCCCTGGGACTTTGCTAGACTGGCAAAGACTGAGTGTTCAATATAAACACTGCATGCCGTCTTGGTCCATCCACTTCATCCAAACAGCCAACCTTCCAATCAGCTGTTGGAAGATCTGGATTGCATCGTTTCAGTCTATTTAAAATAGATTCAGGGTCAGAAGGATTTGCAGGTATCCACGCATGTGCTCTAGGTCTTTCTTCTCGACTAACTCTAGAGCAGCTCCTTCCCAAACTTCACCAATTAGTATCAGAGCAGCTTTAAAACATTCATTCGTCCTTGATACCAACCAGCCTCTTGGTGTCGAGGATCTGGGCCGGGAAACTTTTCCAGCACCTGTGAGTAGACGACAGACAGAGCATTCTCAATTTCCCCCCATTTTTGCTTTGGAACCATACCGTCCAATGCTCCTTTATTAATGATAGCCATCACAAGGCTGTCTTTAGCAACTGAGGCAAACGATCATTGATCCCTTTTGGAGGATGGCAGCTCATCCGGCAATCGTTCCCTTTTTCCAGTCTCACGAATTCCTTGAGCACATTTTAAGGAAGCGCTTTGTTTAGCCGACAGCGTGCTTGGGTCGACTGATCCTAACTTCTTTAGGATAAACAAAGCATTTCTGCGTTCCTTGAATCTCTTTCGTGAGGGATTACCTCCTTTTGATGTCGTTACCTTAGAAAAAGTTCGACTTGTCATAGTGTCGCCACCTGTCTACCCGTCTACAGGTCGACTAATTGGGCCTAACTCTTGGTCATTGCCCAGATTTATAACTCCAGTCGATACCCGTCCACTGGGCCCTGAAGTTAGCAACCCAGTGGATGACTTCGAATTTCGCTGCATGGTGGCTTAATATCCCACCACACTTGAAATTCTTAGTAGGTACCTATTACGATGAGTTTATCCGCCATTGAAAAACACGTCCGTTCCAGTGTTGCCAATTTGGTGCTTTTAGCACCAAATTTAGTGCTTTTTGATTTCTAAAAAGCACCAAATTGCCTTTTTGGTGCCTTTTCAAAAAAAGCACCAACTTGGTGCTTTCTGGCATTTTCATTTAGTGCTTTTGGTGCTTTTTTTATTTTGAACAGTATTAAGTTTAATTGATACAAAAATTTTGATTAGACTTTCAAGAGCCGAAGAAACTCAAATTTATTGCCAAATATAGAATTTGATTGTTAGGAAGTTGGTATTGATTATTATACCCACCACCATAGGATGGGGGTATATTAACTTTGTCATTCCGTTTGTAACACATCGAAATATTGCTCTAAGACCCCATAAAGTATATATATTCTGGGTCGTGGTGAAATTCTGAGTCGATCTGAGCATGTCCGTCCGTCCGTCTGTTGAAATCACGCTAACTTCCGAACGAAACAAGCTATCGACTTGAAACTTGGCACAAGTAGTTGTTATTGATGTAGGTCGGTTGGTATTGCAAATGGGTCATATCGGTCCATTTTTACGTATAGCCCCCATATAAACGGACCCCAAAATTTGGCTTGCGAGGCCTCTAAGAGAAGCAAATTTCATCCGATCCGGCTGAAATTTGGTACATGGTGTTAGTATATGGTCTCTAACAACCATGCAAAAATTGGTCCACATCGGTCCATAATTATATATAGGCCCCATATAAACCGATCCCCCGATTTGGCTTTCGAGGCCCCTAAGAGAAGCAAATTTCATCCGATCCGGCTGAAGTTTGGTACATGGTGTTAGTATATAGTCTCTAACAACCATGCAAGAATTGGTCCACATCGGTCCATAATTATATATAGCCCCCATATAAACCGATCCCCCGATTTGGCTTGCGAGGCCCCTAAGAGAAGCAAATTTCATCCGATCCGGCTGAAATTTGGTACATGGTGTCAGTATATGGTGACTAACAACCATGCAAAAATTGGTCCACATCGGCCCATAATTATATATAGCCCCCATATAAACCGATCCCCCGATTTGGCTTGCGAGGCCTCTAAGAGAAGCAAATTTCATCCGATCCGGCTGAAATTTGGTACGTGATGTTAGTATATGGTCTCTAACAACCATGCAAAAATTGGTCCACATCGGTTCATAATTATATATAGCCCCCATATAAACCGATCACCAGATTTGACCTCCGGAACCTCTTGGAAGACCAAAATTCATAATTATATATAGCCCCCATATAAACCGATCACCAGATTTGACCTCCGGAACCTCTTGGAAGACCAAAATTCATCTGATTCAGTTGAAATTTGGTACGTGGTGTTAATATATGGCCTCAAACTCCCATGCAAAAATTGGTCGATATCGGTCCATAATTATATATAGGCCCCATATAAACCGATCCCCAGAGCCCCTTGGAAGAGCAAAATTCTTCCCATTCGGTTGAAATTTGGTACGTGATGTTAGTATATGGTATCCAACAACCATGCAGGAATAAGAAGTTTTAAGATACCACAACCCAAGTAATTCGATTGTGGATGACAGTCTTTCGTAGAAGTTTCTACGCAATCCATGGTGGTGGGTACATAAGATTCGGCCTGGCCGAACTTGCGGCCGTATATACTTGTTTTTTAATTAATATTGTTATTTAGGGTATTCTGTAGGAAAGTCGAGCGATGAGTGTCGAATTTTTGAATTTGGTAAAGATGTCATTAAAAACGTTTGTATTAAATTCACAAAAGCACGCACAAATGAAATAAGCAATAGACTCCTTCCATACATTAATATTTTGAAAGATGAAAAACATCACTGATCAAATGAATTGGACGAAAGCATTAAAACTGATCAAGGTGTATACTGGAATAGCGGTTCATAATGGTGAGTACTAAGTTTGAGTTTTGCCGCTAAAGTGAAAACTATGTCAGTAAAAATGGGCATAAAATTATGCATATTTGCTGCAAATTTTATTATTACTTGATGGGGAATAACCAAAAGCAAATTTTCACAAAGTTTGTTTTTCTTTAAATTATTTATTAAAGAAAAGTAATTGTGAAAAAATGACTATTTTAGCGGCTAAACTCGATCTAATACCCATCTTAATACGTCTTCGGAAGTTTTTTTTTTTTTTTTTTTTTTAGTAGAACATTTAATTTTCGATTTTGTGGTGGAAGGTGGTATGTTAGAATTTATAATATTTTTTTTGGTGCTTTTTGGCCTTGGGGAGTTGGCAACACTGGTCCGTTCCGTTCGACGGTTGAATAGAGAATCCAGTCCGTTGGTAAGGATAGCAATTGCTGGATACGTCAAGTCACAAAACTTTTCTCGGATCCAGCATCTAGTAATGCTCTAATTGCAAATTTATCCACCGCGTGGTGAATATTTACAATCGCTGTTGGCAAAATGGTAGTCCCTTCATGTTGAGAAAAATGCGTTTGGACAGGAGTAGACGTATGATTATATGATTCATTCGTTGTATGATGCACATTTGTCAATGTCGACGGTTGCTCGATTGGCGATGGAACTCCGCTTGCTTGAGTCACATGAGAGGAACTTTTTCCTTTGGACTCCAAATGTAATAAAGTATGGTGCTTTTTATTGCATTGGAACTACATGCTACTTTACTTTGCCATTTCGATAAAATGATTAGGGGATAGGCAATTTACGCACATTTTGTTATTTTCTTTTACTGTCATCGATTTAAATTTATCGCAATATCTCAAGTTATTATCACCATTACATTTTTTGCATTTCAAGCTTGTCTTAGTTGATTCAGCTTTCGTATGGAACGTTTGTGATTTTTTACAGACATTGTGACTCGAATTTCTCATATCCGAGATTGTCTCCAACATTTCAATTCTCTTGGAAAGGAATTTATTCATTTGCTCCCAGGTTGGGAGTTTCTTGTGGTCGGATAGCGAATCCTCCCACGCTCGAATTGTATCCTCAGGTATCTTTGCAGCACAATGATGGACCAGGATGGGGTCCCAATTTTCTGTTTTTATCTTATAGGGTTTGAAAATCGATAAGCTGTCGTTGATTCCTCTTTGAATCTGACGAACAGTCTTTGCCGTCTCAACTTGTGCAGCCTGAATACCAAACAAAACCTTCATCTGTTGATGCACTAGTATTCTCGGATTCTCATATCTGTTTTTAAGCGCATCCCACGCCAATTCAAAATTTCCGTCCACCAAATCGAACTTCTTTACTATTTGGTGAGCTTCACCTCGGGTCTTATTCCTAAGGTGGTACAATTTTTGAGCAGATGATATTTCCGAATGAGTACCAAAAACTCCCCAAAATATGTCTCGGAAAGCTGGCCACTTGGAATATCCCCCTTCAAATGGCTGCGTATCACATGGTGGAAGTTTTATCCTTAAAACCCCTGGGCCGAAAATGTCGTTTCTCGCCTCATACTTTCATCCAGTTGGGACTGCTTTTGTGGCCTTGCTTTTACTAACCTTACGAGACAACGTCTATATTTATCGTAAGCTTCCTTAAATTTCTCCTTTGCCAAATCTAAGACATCCTGCTTTTGTTCGCTTTCATCGGCAGTCATAAAATCTTCATAATATTCAGAAGCAGCATCATTTGATGGATTACAATTATCGCAAAACGAAATAACCTGATCAATATGGAACAGAAGCTTACGACGAGCTGCCATTTTTAATCAAAGTTTTATTATATGAAAGTTAGAAAAATCAAAGCAACAGCAGAATTTACATAAACGAATTTTCTTTGTCTTAGATATTGAACGATCCAAAACTATTGGCTTATTTGTGATTTTTATTATTATTGCTGCAACAACCTTTCTGTTAATATAGTTTACCTCATATATCGCTGGGTACGACTTTTGCATTAAAAAATTTGTTTCGTTTCATAATTTATTCGATAACAAAACGCAAACCAAGAAGTTCCAACTATTTAGATTTAAAAATATTGTCTATCCCAAACGTAACTGTTCAATTTGATTTAACGTTTATTATACTGTCAATGACAATAATTCACCATCAGTTTTTTATGAACGTATTGTTTATATTGAAAATTAATTTTGGACCGACGATTTTTCTTTCCGGTTATATTTTCGAAAAATTTTTTTGTCGTAAAATTTTCCCGACCCTAGAAATATTTAGAAATACTGAGTAAATTAATCCTCAATTAAATTTTATTTTGAGATTTTTACCGCAATGAATGTTGCCCTTGTTTTCTTTTTAATTTGAATTTTCTCTGTATATATATTCCGTAGACCCTTTTGAAATCACAAAGTTCAAATTATTCGTTGATTTAGTGAAAATTCAGGAAATTTTTCTCTGTGTATCGAATATTGTTTTTTTTACAGTGTAGGCAACACCAACTTTAAACATTCCCAGCACCACTCATACTTTCGTTATGTTCGGTATTTTGATTGAATTCTGCCAAAAAAAATCTCTATTTTCATTCAAGGTATGCAAACCCTACTTTATGAATATGAAGTCACATCATATGCCTGCATCAACTGCTTGCAAATTAACGATGACAAAAATACTCTAACCAGCCGCATGTTGTCGTTTTTACATTTGGGCCAGGGCTGCCGATCGAAATTTCAAGAAAAATCGTCACTTTTTTTCGAAAACATCGTCACTTTCATTTTAAAAATCGTCAAAAAATCTGCATGTAAATAATATTCAATCCAAACTAATTTTTTGGTTAACAACAAAAGTATTTATTTCATATAAAGAAGAGAAAATTCATTAAAATTAATTATGCATTTCAACAACAAAATCACAATGAATTCGTGTTTGTATAAAAATAACTTAAAAATGTATGCAATGATATGCAATTAAAAAATAATATAAAAAATATTTTTTTAATATATAATTACTAATTCAGTAAAATTTTTATTTGAAAATTTTCCACAATTTGAACATAAATATCCAATTAAGAGGTACAATATTCTATTGAAATAAAATTTTAAAAAAATCTTCTATAGAAATAAAATTTTGACGAAATTTTTTTAGAAATAAAATTTTGCAAGAATTTACTATAGACAAAAAATTGCCAAAAATGTTCTATAGAAATAAATTTTCGAATAAAACAATTTTTTTATATACTAACCACAAAAATTTGATAAACAACTTAATTTTTTTTTTATTTGGTAGATTTTTGGTAAAATTTTCTTAAAATTTTGGTGTAGTATTTTTGGCACGAGTGGCAACCGTGATACTAATACTGTAGGTGTAAAATGAGGTATAGCTCCAACATGTATGAAATCTCTAGCAAAAAATCGCAATTTCTCTATCTGGCAACTGTCAAATGTATTCTTTCTTTTGTTGGCTCTGAGCGTGTAAACGAACAGCTTCTAGTCAAAATTGAAATTGAACGCAGCTAATATCGTCATTTTTGGGGCAAAAATCGGAAATCGGCATTTGCTATTTTTTGAGTAAAAAATCGTCAAAATGCCGATAAATCAACAAAATTGGCAGCCCTGATTTGGGCACTGCAAATTCTTTCAATATTGTTGTTGTTGTGATGTAACATACGGTATTTTTTGTGAAACTTGTTACAAGCTTTGTATGTTCTTTGACAAAGATATATTACGAACCAAAATAAGAAAATTATTTCAAAAAGACTCACCCTTCAATTTTCAGCTTAGTTGTTGAACTTTTATTTTAAATTATTATTTTGCACAATGGTGGTGCTCTACAGGCATCAGTTATTCAGACTTTTTGTTTTTGTATTTTTGTCCAATTTGGTTTTTATTCACAAATATTTTTCACAAAATAGTATTAGCCAAATTTTTTACACTATTCTGGTCCAATTTGTACTACACTTATATATTTTCCAAATATTAATTTTCCAACTTTTAGCACTCAAAAATTATTTAGTTTATTTTCACCGGCAAATCGATCTATTTTGTGTTCTTCTTCTTTCTACTTGTCTGCTTAAATCATGAGAGCGAGAGAATGACAGCTTATGTATGAGCCTCGTTTTGTTGGAATGTAGCTAATTTCGCGTTTTTTTACTGTCTGATTATGTCCTCTTCACATACCATATAAGAGCCTTGAGTATATTTATAATAATATTATAAACATTCGACGGAAACAAGTGCAGCTGTTGGTGGATGCCATTGATATGAAAAACCAAAGACGGTTTTGGCAACTTGTAAGTATTAGTACGTATTTTTGGCTTTATTTATTCGTTTTTTATGCTTTTATTTCTTCAAATATGCAGGACCGGTCAAAATCATTTTGGGAAATCGATTGCCAGGCGAATGGCGAGGACTTCTTCAAGTCAAATTTTTGGAATGGATCGGAAGAGCTTCGACGTCCTATGTTCAAAACTCACGGCCCTTCGTAAAGAGGACACAAACTACCGGCCTGCCATAACTTTAGAAAAAAGAGTAGCAATAGCCCTATTTACATTAGGGTCATCTACGGAATTTAGAAGTATTTCTAACTTATTTGGAATTGGGAAGAGTACTGTGTGTGGTATACTCAAGGAGTTTTGTTATCGGGTTTGGACCGATTTAAAACCATTATATTTAAGCCACTTTCCGCTTACGCGTTCTAAAGTGGAAGAGTGTGTGAATGGCTTTGAGGTCTTAGGTTTCCCTCAATGTTTGGGTTCTATAGGTAAATATTCTAAAATATACATCACATAAATTTTAATCTATAAATTTGTTGCTTTAGATATAAACACAATTCGAGTTCAAAAAATAAGTCTGCGCTGCTCCAAATAATTGATTTTAGATCCCAATAAAAAATACCTACATATACACAGGTAGGATTTCTGTTGATGCTTTTCATACCCTCCACCATAGAATGGGTGTATATTAACTTTGTCATTCCGTTTGTAATACATCGAAATATTGCTTTAAGTCCCTATAAAGTATATATATATATATATATATATATATATATATATATATATATATATATATATATATATATATATATATATATATATATATATATATATATATATATATATATATATATATATATATATATATATATATATATATATATATATATATATATATATATATATATATATATATATAATATATATATATATATATATATATATATATATATATATATATATATATATATATATATATATATATATATATATATATATATATATATATATATATATATATATATATATATATATATATATATATATATATATATATATATATATATATATATATATATATATATATATATATATATATATATATATATATATATATATATATATATATATATATATATATATATATATATATATATATATATATATATATATATATATATATATATATATATATATATATATATATAATATATATATATATATATATATATATATATATATATATATATATATATATATATATATATATATATATATATATATATATATATTCTGGGTCTAAGCATGTCACGCTAATTTCCGAACGAAACAAGTATCGACTGGAAACTTGGCAGAAGTAGTTGTTGTTGATGTAGGTCGGATGGTATTGCAAATGGGTCATATCGGACCACTTTTACGTATAGCCCCCATATAAACCGACCCCAAGATTTGGCTTGCGGTGTCTCTGAGAGAAACAAATTCCATCCGAACCGGCTGAAATTTGGTACGTGGTGTTAGTATATGGTCACTAACAACCATGCAAAAATTGGTCCATATCGGTCCATAATTGTATATAGCCCCCACATAAACCGATACCCAGATTTGACCTCCGAATACGGTTTCCACTCGAACCAAAACTAATCTACCAAAATTTGGAGAAAATTCTACCAACCAACTACCGAACAAAAAAAGCTTATTTAGAAAATTTTATGCCTAGAGAAAATTTTCGCAAACTTTTATTTCTAAAAAAAAATTTGTCAAAATTTTATTTCCATAGAAATTTTGGCAAAATTTGATTTCTGTAGAAAATTATGCCAAAATTATGTTTATATTAATAATTTTGTCAAAATGTTATTTCTTATTGACCATAACGGATCTTATCCAAACCTCAAATTATTATTTCTTTTTTTAGACGGATGTCATATCGGAGTTCACCCGAAGTCTGAAGATGCGATTGATTATTTTAACTTTAAGGGATGGTATTCTGTCATTTTGTTCGCATTAGTTGACTATAGGTAAGTTATTCCAATTACATATGTGGTCGCCGTATCCCTCATGAAATGTTAGAAATATGTGTATTTAATAACACACATACTTGAAGAAATTTAAAAGTAGATTCAACAAGTAGGTTTTTGCTATTATACTCTGTACCACAGGGTATTATAAATTAGTGCAAATATGGACAAAAATCTCACATTTTAAACACTTTAAATAATAATTTCTCCATATTCTAGTCATACCCTGTACACTGTAATGACAGATTTTCCACAAAATCGAGTATGATTTTGATTGAGTTTTTATCGCCCCAACAATTCACTAGCTATCTTGGCTACATGTTCAGATTTTTGTAAGCATAGTTAAATTATGTTTAGTTATGTTAGTTGACCTTTGGAATTTTGAAAATGAAAAATGTTGGTGTTGTTGTTTTTCATTTAAAATGTTGCTGTTCTCGGATATTTCGATACACCATCTGTGATCATCTTCAGCGAGATATTATCTATAAATTGTAATAATTTAAATATTTAACAGTATTAACTTTTACAATGTTTAGCAACAAAAATATAACATTAATTGTATTTACATTTTACAAAGTAATGGACTTTCTCCTTACAAAGCTCATGTCTAACTGATTGATTATCTTAATTGTGTTTGTGATTTGTATTAGATTTCTATAAATCTGTGCACAGTGGTCTGTGTCGGTTTTGAAGTTCATGCGTTCGTCAGTGGGAGTATTTACTATATGCAGCATCTCCAATGTATATCTCCGCTTTGTATTCTCTTCCATCGTCAGTATTTCAACATTTTTGAAATTTGGTATGTGTCCTGTGGTTGTGCAATGTGCTGCAAGGACTGTTTTTTGTTCTAAGGGCTTGTCTTTCATTTCATCAAAATTCTCTTTCCCTACGACAAGAACAACTTTCCAATTCTTTAATGTAATAGCGGAAGCAGAAGAGTGTGTTCAAACATTACAAAGTGAAGAGCAACAAGAGAACGCTAGAATAAAACTAGTTACGTTGATAGATGACCATCTACGAAAAGAGAAACTGAATAAAAGAGACAAATTAGACACAGTGGGGGGAAGTGAGACCAGCGTTACCGTTGTGCCACTTTAGTGGCAAATTTGCCACTTTTCTTGGGCGGTGCCACTTTTGCGCCACTTTTTGTTTGTGCCACTAAATGTGATACTTTTTACGATTTTGTGCCACTTTTCCAATAATTCGTGCCACTTTTTCAAAAGTTTAAATATTATGGGTAGTTATCACCATAGATGTGTTAAGAAAATTTAATATTGTGCACCAACAGCCTTCGCTCATTAATTCTTATTACGTGAACAGTTACGATTCAACTTATTTGGTAAAGCGTACTTTGAATATGCCAAATTTATTGGCATATTTGTTTATTTGTATTACGACCGCAGAAAATAATTGATAATGGATCCCATAAGGACCCAGTTAGAAAAAATTGCAATCGCCCTTTGAGACAGATTGTTCCAATTCTACTATATTCCTCAAAATGAATGCTGGAACAGTGGACAGTATTGAAGCATTACCTCATTAGAGAAAAATTGGAAGAAAAGTGTCCTAAGAAATTAGAAAAGTATATGTTAAAGATCCAAAATGCACTTTCAAATACCAAAGATTTATCTTAAATTTTTAGTTTATATTATCAAAAGTATTCCAAAGCATTCCAAAGCGAATCCTCCTAAACGTGAGTACTATGTTCGGTTTTCGAGTTGAAAATCACTTTATTTTCGCGATTACTTTTCCTGAAATAATCAAAATTATAAATGATTGAGTTATTGAGTTAACTTATCTGCTTTATATTGAACTGTTTGAGTAAAGTAACCGCGAAAATTTCAACTCGAAAATCGAACATATTACTTACCTTAAATTGTTTATTAATTATATTTAACAAAAATATTCTATTACAAATATACATAAATTTTGTAAGAAAGTTTGTAAAAACGTGATTTAGCAGATATCGACTATAAAAATTCTTTGTATATTAAAAACATTAAAACAATATAGATAGGTCACAAAACGACATCACAATCCGAAAGTTGTGGACAAATTTTACCATGAATTGACATAAATGACAAAAACCTGAAGAAAAGGGGGTTCCGCATTACTTAAAAACCAATGATGATATAAATTATTTTGATATCTTAAATAAATTTAAAGATATATTTGAAAGCCCTGATTATTTTATAGACGCTTAAAAAATAATTTTAAATAGGATGTGTTCACCAATTTGTATGAATTCGCAAAATATATTTTAACTTGACCTCATATCAGTATTTATTTCTTAAGTCTTTTTTTTGTATAAGTTAATAAAAAGAATGTGCCACTTTTCAAAAATAATTATGCCCCTTTTTTCGACGTTTGCCACTTTTTGTGCCACTTTTTGAAAATTCCCAACGGTAACGCTGAGTGAGACATTTTCTGAAATCAAACAAAGACATCTTAATCCTGAGTGCAGACAAAGGGGGGAAAACGGTAGCCATGAAAAAAGATGACTACGACTATAAGATGAAAACTATACTAGTGCACATACCGCAGGCTAAAACGAGAGCCCACGTCAGGATTACAGACAAAGAACAATAAATTAGTGGAAAAATTATTCAAAATGAATATACTAAATGCGAAAATATAAATTGATAAGCAGAACTGCCACAGCTCCAATGATATATGGGCTCCCAAAAATTCATGAGGAAGGGACACCTCTCAGACCAATTTGTTCATCTATTAATTCCCCTACGTATAATGTATCAAAATGCATAGGTTAGATTAGGTTAAAGTGGCAGCCCGATTAAGATTCAGGCTCACTTAGAATATTCAGTCCATTGTGATAGCACATTAACTAAAAGTACCTATTACATATGGGCACTTCTAGTTTTAACCGCTGAACCTTCTCCATTATTTTTCTCTTTTGAACCAACCAGATTATTCCAAAAACATTAGCATTAGACTGCTTAAGTTAACGTTTTCCAGATCCGCCAGTAATCTGAAGCTATATGCTCCTAAAAGTTGCTTGCGCTTTACACAAAATGCAGGACAATCACACAAGGGGTGTTTAATTGATTCCTTTTCCTCCGCATCATGACAGCTCATACAATAGTTATTATACTTCGCGCCTACAGTTTTTGCAAAATCGCCTATCAGGCCGCGACCCGTTATAGCAGTTATCAGGAGTGATATCTGACGTCTCGAGAACACTAGCATATCTAGTGTGAGGTTTAAGTTTAAATGGGGCCATATTTGCTTGGTGTCGTTACAGCCCTTGCAATTCTCCCATCTAACATTTGCCATCATAACAGCCTTCTCACGCAGCATGAGCTTGTAGGTAGCCAGGGGCATACCAACAGATCCTACTTCCCCTGGAATATGTAAGGTAGTCCCTAGCCTTGCCAACTCATCCGCTTCGCAGTTCCCCGGTATGTTCCTATGGCCTTGCCATAGGAACATACCATAATAGGTGAATATTGTACTGCTCAGCCATCTCATTGAGAGATTTGCGGCAGTCGATGGCCGTTTTCGAGTTGAGGAACACAGAGTCCAAGGATTTTATTGCAGGTTGACTGTCTGAGTATATATTAATGCCCACATTTTTTGGAACATTACTTCTCAGCCAATTCGCCACCTCTCTTATTGCTAATATTTCAGCCTGAAAAACACTAGTGATTAGGTAATCTTTTCGCTATTCGAAGTTCCATACCATTAGAATTGACTCCGAAACCCAATTGTCCATCCAATTTGGATATATATTCTTTTTCCCCGGGGTCTGTGTGCACCACGCCTCACCGTTGTGGATTAGAGTCTCAAACTTTTTGTCGAAAAGTGCACTCGCCAAAGTATAATCCACTAAGTTAGGCACATCTGGCATTATTTTGAGGACCGAACTGTGACCGTAACTTTTTCCGACCACAGCGATAGCTCGCGCAATCGCACAGCCATTGTTGCAGTTGACTGTTTGGCCAAAATGTCTAAAGGCAATAGATGCAGTACGACATTAACCTTCTAATGCCCAAGCCCGCCTTTAGGCGGCCTTCTTTTAATAAGAAAGCTTTTAGTAAAACACACCTTAAGACAACAAAAATGGGCAAAATAAGAAGGAAACTTATTTGAAACTATTTAAGAGGCTTTGCAGCATATGCTGAATTTTACCGTATAAATTTTTCTTGCTTAGTTCTCTTGCTTTTGTGTCGTTAACATTGAAAATGTATTCAGCTGGCAAAAAATTGGGGCATTAGAGGGTTAAGGGAATTTGTTCCTGTCTTGCTAAATGCACCTGAGATACACAAGCACGCCATACGCTGAACTTTGTCTAAACTTGTCGGCTGGTGAAGTGCCGGCCACCAGACTACAACACCATATAGCATTATAGGTCTAACCACTGCCGTGTATAGCCAATGCGCAATTTTTGGTTTTAGTCTCTACTTTTTTCCTATTGCCTTTTTGCGATCCTTGCAGTACATGACTAGTTCTGTCTTTACAGGATTTACCCCAAGACCATTATCTTTCGCCCATTTCTCAGTCATCTGGAGGGCGCTCTGTATAATATCTCTAACTGTTGATGGGAATTTTCCCCTGACTGCTAACGCCACATCATCTGCGTATGTCACCACTTGTATCCTTTCTTTTTCTAGGGAAACCAGAAGGTTGGTTATAGCAACATTCTAAAGAAGAGGTGATAGAACTCCTCCTTGAGGAGTGCCTCTGTTCACATACATTTGTATGTTTGCTTGTCCTAGTGTGGCTAAAATGCGTCTCTTCCTTAGAAGTTCGTCTCACAGCCTAAGTATACCTGGATCAACATTCAGAGTTGTCAGTCCATTTAATATCGAGCTCGGAAGGACGTTATTGAACGCCCCTTCGATGTCTAGAAACGCCACGATTTTGTATTTTTGGACAGATACTGAGCTTTCAATAAAGGTGACTAGTTCATGTAATGCAATCTCAGTAGACTCTTCGAGTATGCATGCTGTCGTTTCGAGAGCAAACTTGAATCGACGCTAGTTCTAAGATAAATATCTATCATCATCTCCAGAGTCTTAAGTAGGAATGATGATAAGCTGATTGGTGGGAAATCCTTCGCATTCGAGTGAGAGGCTTTTCCCGCTTTAGGTATGAAAACGACTTTTGATTCCCTCCACTTTCCTGGAATATATGCTAAGATGATACATCCTATATATATCGCCGACGACCAGGGGATAATTCTGTCAGCCACCGCTTGTAACTCCGCCGGAGTATTTCCATCAGGTCCGGGGGATTTGAATGATCCAAAGCTACTTAACGCCCATTTTATTCTAGATTCCGATTTCCGGGAAAATGTGTGTCCAATAGTACCTCCAGCGTCTCCTCACTGGACGTTGTCAAATTGCCCTCCGATGTTTTAATTAAACCTGGAGCGGAGCTTCCTGCACGATTTCCTCATATTACCTAACTCCGTAGACTATCATGGTGGTCGATTTTCCCCCCTTGGCATCCCTCTAGGGCATGTAACTTTCAGTGAAATGTTGAAGGCCTTAGTAATCCTCTCCACTGCGTGTTCGATAACTTGTACAGTGCTCATATTTGTCTCTGTTATTTCCGGTATCATTCCCTATACCTATTCCAATCAACTTTCCTAATATTTGGCTGAAATATGGTCTTGGTGGTATGAACATCAAATTTGAAACTAATGTAGCGATGATCTGAGAAGCTAAAACCTGCCAATCAGATATCATTTAATTCACTTCTTGCGAGGCCAAGGTAACGTCCAAAACCTCTTACCTATTTTTAGTGACAAATGTTGGGGCATCTCCCTTATTGCAAACTACCAAATTAGTACGCAAAATGAACTCTAGGAGTGACTCTCCTCTTGTATTAATGTCACCACTTCCCCATATTCTATGATGTGCATTTGCATCGCATTCCATAATGAGTTTTGTCTTTGTTTTCAATGATTCCTTTTTGTTTTCAATGATTCACATATTTTGTTTCTATAAACATATAGTTCTTAAATAACATATAGTTCTTAAGGCAGCATATGCAGCCTTACAATGATGAAGATTTATCTGGAGGATCCGTAGGACCATCGAGATTTTCAACAGCCGTCACATCAGCCGCTTCAATCGAGTCATCAAGAATGTCCTCTTCAGAGATCTCGGTGACTCTCGCAATAACCATAGGTTCAACTTTGGTGAGTTCTGAGGCAGTAGAAATCTCCTCTCGCATGCGGTGTCTATCCATGTCTTCAACTTTGGTATCTCCCTCGACTTCGCAAGAGGATCCGCTTACTTCTGATTGAGATAGAGACTTGTTCATTTCTGAATCCTTTAGCTGATCGTTTTTATATACCTTCATTTGGATTTAATAAAAGCAATAACATACACGGCCCTGGGACTTTGCTAGATGTGGCAAAGACTGTGTGTTCAATATAAACACTGCATGCCGTCTTGGTCCATCCACTTCATCCAAACGGCCAACCTTCCAATCAGCTGTTGGAAGATCTGGGTTGCATCGTTTCAGTCTATTTCAAATAGATTCAGGGTCAGAAGGGATTTCAGGTATCCACGCATGTGCTCTAGGTCTAGCCTGTATGTCTTTCTTCGCGACTAACTCTAGAGCAGCTCCTTCCCAAACTTCACCTATTAGTATCAGAGCAGCTTTAAAACATTCTATAGACCTCTGGTCCTCAAATGCTACTAGCTTAAATCGTCCTTGATACCAACCAGCCTCTTGGTGTCGAGGATCTGGACCGGGAAACTTTTCCAGCACCTGTGACGACAGACACCATTCTCAATTTCCCCCCATTTTGACTTTGGAACCATACCGTCAAATGCTCCTTTATTAATGATAGCCATCACAAGGTTGTCTTTAGCAACTGAGGCAAACGATCTATGATCCCTGTTGGAGGATGGCAGCTCATCCGGTGATCGTTCCCTTTTTCCAGCCTCAATAATTCCTTGAGCCCATTTTAAGGAATCGCTTTGTTTAGTCGACAGCGTGCTTGGGTCGGCTGATCCTAACTTCTTTAGGATAAACAAAGCATTTCTGCGTTCCTTGAATCTCTTTCGTGAGGGATTACCTCCTTTTGATGCCGTTACCTTAGAAAAAGTTCGACTTGTCAAAGTGTCGCCACCTGTCGACCCGTCTACAGGTCGACTAATTGGGCCTAACTCTTGGTCATTGCCCAAATTTATAACTCCAGTCGATACCCGTCCACTGGGCCCTGAAGTTAACAACCCAGTGGATGACTTTGAATTTCGCTGCATGGTGGCTTAATATCCCACCACACTTGAAATTCTTAGTAGGTACCTATTACGATGAGTTTATCCGCTATTAAGCGCTCAAATTAAGCGCTAATTGGGTTTAATATAAGCTTAAATGCGGATTGAATCAATTGTATTATTAGGATTAAATAGAGCTTCACCAGGCTTGAATCAAGCACTTCCCATACTTAAACGAAGCACAAACACGATTACAAATTTCTAAAGTTAAGAATTCTCTACTTCATATTTTCGGGATTAAATTAAGAATTTTCTTCTTGGATCTAGAAAATCCGTACTTACCGTACTTTTGACACCGCCACGGCTTGAATCAAGTAAACTTTTCTCTATTAATTTTTTGGGTGTACAGTGAAATAACTAAAATTCTCTAAATTATCTGAGATTTATAGAGAACATGCGGTGAGATTAAGAAATGAATATGGGGTACCTGATGGGTTCATATGTGGACGGGGACCTCCCCCTTGCCCTACTTTTTGGAACTTGGAAAAAAATTATGCGATTTGCTTGAAATTTTCATTGAAAGTTGGGGTCAGGGATCCGGAGCGGTTCATTTTTTTCGCTCCACTCCGCTCCCGCTCCGGAGAAAAGAAAAACCGCTCCGCTCCGAGAAAAAAAATCGCTTCGCTCCTCTTCGAGAAAATTATAGTACAAACATTGTATTATTTGTTAAATTGAGTTTTATTTTACGAAAACAAAAAAAAACTTACTTCAATAGTTGTATTATAAAAGAAAAACAAAAAAAAGCAAAAAGTATTTCTTGCTATACATAACAAATAGTAGTAAAAATTAATTATTTAGATTTTGTGTTTAGATTAATTAAAAGTATGTTTGACAGATTTGCTTCCGTTATGCGGCAGCGTGTGATTATATATATATTTAAGAGCAGAAAAACTCCGCTCTACACTCACTTGTATAGCTGGAACACCTAGAACTACTCATGCCAGCTCATACAGAGAGTGTGCTCGACGTTCATCCCAAAATTGCAGAGCACTGCTCTGTGCCGAAATGCGAGCTTGATAAAAGAAATGTGCCTAAATGCGAGCTTGATAAAATGGACCAAATTCTGTTTGGTCCGACCATCGGACCAAATTTAAAAATTAGAAATCTTTTGGACCAATTTTGGTCCGATCGGACCAAAACGGCAACGCTGATTGGAATTGAAAGTCTATACACAGAGTAGAAGTAACTACTCTCCGAAAGTTTTTTTTTTTGTTTTGCAACAGACCAGCGTTGCCAATTTAGCTTTTTTCCCGCTAGATTTGGCTTTTTTTTTGAAGACGTTTAGCGGGAAACAAATGCATTTAGCTTTTAGCTTTTTTCTGGCTCTTTTTCATGACCCTTTTAGCTATTTTTGGCTTTTTTTATTTTCGACATGTTTCTATTGAAATATGGATAAATCGGCGTTTTTATCTAAGCCTTGCTGCAAGTATAAGGGTTTCCACATATTTCAAAGCTCAGTTGAAACATTAATAATGAGTCCAGCCATATGCGGGTATTTTTGTAGCAAATACACCTTGTTGTAAAGTTTTTTCATTATATACATAAAAGTTATCGTAAACTTTAAATCAACTATTACCATACAAATTTGTTAGATAAACTGTCAGTAAATTATTGGGAATATTATCATTTGACTCGTTTATCCTTTTTATGTTATTATAATATTCTAAAGTTATTACGATATTACTAAATTAAAATAGTAGATGTGAATAGCTTTGTGCACTGAAAAAATATTGTCGTCTCCTTAAAATACGAACGCGAATTTTGGTTATAATAGCATTTGTGAATTTCTTTTATATAAACTGTTTTCCTTGTCCAAAAGACGATAAAGTCATTTTGTCCTTATAATTAAGTGATTAAACTTAAAAATGGGTATGTTTTCATGAAAGAAGGAAGAATTAATGAAATAGTCTTTAAATGTGAGGAGTTTTTGCATCTTAACCACAAACCAAAATAGCGTTCAAAAATAGAAGATGTTTTTCAACACTTTATTTTAAAAACGTATATATACAATAATTTCTACTTGAAGTCGAGTCTGAATTTGGAAATTTAAGTTGGCGTTAGCACGTTTTTAAAGCACTTTGATAGCTCATGAAGAAAAGGAAAATGTTTTTACTGGGAAATGTAAACTATAGGTATTTTCTACAATTTAAATAAAAGTAATGTATTTCGAATTTTTCACAATTTCAAAACCAAACTAAAATTTTATTTAAAAAAATGACAAATCATTTTTTTACCAAATCCAAAACATGCTTAGATCATTTAATATTTTAAAATAACAAGTAAATAAAATAGAGGTGTTGGGAAGGTAGCTCCCACAAAACGAAGGACTTCCAGTAAAAAATTTGTGATAGTAATCAAAATGTATCGAATACGCAAACAGAGCTAATATGCCTTAGATATTGTTACAGTCTCACAGAAGTGGAATTAAAATGAAAATAATATGCATTGTAAGTGAAATAAAGCCTTTAAGTTTGTTAAATTTCAATCAAAAATGTGACTTTTGATACAAAAAAATTTAGCTTTTTTTCTAGCTATTTTTTAGCTTTTTTTAGCTATTTTTTTGGGCAAATCTAGCGGTTTTTGGTGAAACAATTCTGGCAACGCTGCAACAGACAAGGAGAAGAGGTTTTGTTATATTTGTAATTTCATTTTCATTTCATTTCGTTTATTCATATATTTGGTGATCCTTAGTACAACAAGATTTAAATCTTATATATGACAGCACTAAGGTTTAATTCGAGTAACAATATATTTTGTATTATTAGATATTAAAAAAAATATATAAGTAAATAGATTTCAATACATATAACATTAAATATGAATCTTAATTATATCTATGTTGCATTTTGTATGAATTACAATAAAGTTGGTTCAGATTTATGATGCGACAAGTACACGCTCACAAAAAATCGCTTCTGTAACATATACTCCCAAACATATTTTGCTTCAAGCATATACATTTTTGGCTATTGCCCAAACATTTATATGTTTGATCTCTTCCAATATATAATATGTTTGAAAGCATATTGGTCTAAACAATATATGTTTGGGTAGTCAATTTCCAAACATTTTGTATTTTTGCATCCAAATTCAATAATGTTGTCTCCCAAAAAACAACATGTTATTATGTGAACATATAATATGTTTGGAAGCATTTTGCACCCAAAAATATTATATGCTTAAAAAAATTCTCCCAAACAATATTGTGCTCAAAATTTTATTTATTTATTTATATATTTACAATCATAATGAATTATGAAAATAAACAGGTAATATAGGTGCTAACAACATAGGTTTTCGACCTGAATGCTCAAAATTTTGTTTGTGCCCAATTGTATATGCCCCCACATCTTTCTCACTTCCACGAGATTTTTTAGTTCTTAGCACCTTTTTCTGTAATACAAACATTGTAGAAGAAATTATTCAATTGTATGATTTCTTTTTATTTTACCTTTTGCCTGACGGGGATTCGAACAGCGGACCACACAGTTTGTAAGGATCAAAGAAGTAGCTGATCAATTGCCCAAGGAAAAATAAAATTTTAATTTTGTAATAACAAGCAACAACCACCAACTTAATTCAATATCGCTCCCTGTTAAATAGCGCTCCAAGCTACTAAACACATATATGTTTATAGGCTATTTCTAAATTAATATATGTTTGCATCCAAGCATATTATATTTAAAAACATTTTATGTCCCAAACATAATATGTTCTAACATATTAACATATATGTCCCAAACATGTTATGCTAGTTTATGAATATTATATGCTTGCACTCAAAAATATTGTGTTTAAAAATTTGTTTTCCAAACATATAATGTTTATAGCCAAACATATGAAAAACAGTCTATTGTAAATGTGATCTTAATTCTTTTTTAAAAAGCAATGCGTTGCTTATTAATTGAATTGTGTGTGTATGTTTATATTTGCAACAACCTCCATCGAAATCAGTCCGTGGTATACCTACGAATATTCTTACTCAGATCTAGTGTAACCCAATTTCGCTTTTTATACCCTTCACCACTACTGTGGTACAGGGTATAATAAGTTTGTGCATTTGTATGTAACGCCAAGAAATAGTGGTAATAGACCCATCTTTTAGTATACCGATCGGCTTAGAATAAAATTCTGAGTCGATTTAGCGATGTCCGTCTGTCTGTCTGCCTGTCCGTCCGTCTGTATATGTAATTTTGTGCACAAATTACAGCTCGCAATTTAAGTCCGATCGTCCTCAATTTGGCATAGGGCCGTTTCTTGGGACAGAGACAATCGCTATTGGTTTTGGAAAAAATCGGTTCAGATTTAGATATAGCTGCCATATATATTTATCCCCGATTTGGTCATAGTTAGCGTGTTTATCAACCGATTTTCTTGAAATACCGTACATCCAAATATTTTATGAGTCTCGAAAATCCTGCAAAATATCAGCCAAATCAGTTCAGATTTAGATATAGCTCCCATATATATCTTTCGTCCGATTTAGACTCATATGACCACATAGGCCAACGTTTACTACCGATCTTCGTGAAATTTTGCACAGAGGGTAGAATTGACATTCTACCAATGCTTGGTAAATTTGATTGAAATCGGTTCAAATTTAGATATAGCGTCCGATTTGAACTTATATGGCCACAAAAGCCAGAGTTTTGCCGTGATTTGCTTCAAATTTTGCACAAGGGGTACATTTAATAGTATCGTTAAGTGTGTTAAATTTTGTTAAAATCGGTTCAGATTTAGATATAGCTCACATATATATCTTTCGCCCGATTTGGACTTATATGGTCTCAAAAGCCAGAGTTTTGCCCTGACTTACTTCAAATTTTGCACAAGCGGTACTTTTAACGATACTATTGTATGTGCCAAATATGGTCAAAATCGATTCAGATTTAGATATAGCTCCCATATATATATTTTGTCCGATTTGAACTTATATGGCCTCAAAATCCAGGGTTTTGCCGTGATTTGCTTCAAATTTCGCACAAGGAGTACGTTTAGTAGTATAGGTAATTGTGGCAAATTTGGTTGAAATCGGTTCAGATTTAGATATGGCTCCCATATATATCTTCCGTCCGATTGGAACTCATATGACCAGGGGGCCAAAGTTATACTCCCATTTACGTGAAATTTCGCATAGATAGCAGAATTATTATTCTAACTATACATGTCAAATTTAGTCAAAATCGGTTCAGATTATATATAGCTCCCATATATACGTACACCAGAGTTGCGGAAATAAGTTAGACTGTTACACATTTTAGACCCATTTTCAATGGAAGTTTCCTCCAATTAACTGGATAGCGTTAGCCGATTTCAATTTTAATTCTACAGATTTTGTAGAAGTAAAAAAATTGTCTCCTTTATGTAGCTTCCAGCAAATGTGAAGTAGTTGAGATGGTAACACAAATTTTGGTATAATATAGTCGGCCCCGCCCGACTTTAGACTTTACTTACATGTTTTCCCTTTATTGTAAAAATACATTTTCGAACAGCGTTTTTAAGAAATGTTCGTTCTCAAAAAAAGTAGATAACATGCAATAATACAAATCAAGTCATTAGTTTTCAATGTGAGAAAAAATTAAAATAAATGTATATGCGCACATTTTTCAACCAAAATTGAAACTATCCATAATTTTAATTAAATTTTCGAGAACTAATATCAGAAATAAGAGAATGCTAGGATATAGTACAATAGTAAAGCAAATATGAATGTCCTTACACTGAAAAAAGCATGCCCGGTTCCAAAGATTTTGTCTTTACTTTAACAGTTTGGGTACACCCATAGAAAAAATCATGAACGGCGTGGTCATTTCAAAACGATCTGTTCATGAAAGTGAATCAACACACACCTGTTGTCAAACTGAGAACGGACGGGGTCAATCTGACAACGTAAAAATGACACCATGCATTGTCAAAACAACAACCAGCGTTCATGATCTGACAACGTAATGGTTACGAATTTATAAACAAAATTAAAAAAAAATCCGATACCGTGACTCGAACCTGTGTTGTCTGCACCATATCATTTAACAGTCGCCTTAACACATTGCACCACCGGCGGAGTTGTCGTAACAACATCTAGCGATTATTTTAAGACTTTTCATGGCCAAAGACTTTTCATGAACGCCCGTGGACGGAATGGTGAACATTCCATTTTGATTTTTTGTGAACGTTTCCGTTTCATTTTGTCACCGTCCGTTCACGATTTTGGAACGCAATTTTTTCTATTAGTGTATTAATTCCGAACCAAATTTGGGGGTTATGTACTTGCTTCTAGGAAGCAAATGTTAATTTTTCATTTTTTTAGATTTTTTCGTCAGTTGTTATCAAAATCCTTTAAAAACGAGTTAACGACAATTTTATTTTCCATATTAAGACTCGACTTCCAGTAGAAATTATGCTATGTTTCAAGTAAAAAGCGTCTTTAAAATAAAGTGTTGAAAACATGTCTTATTTTTTTAACGATTTTTTGCTTTGTAGGCAAGATGCAAAAAGGAAACAAATTTAAAGACCATTTTATTAATTTTAAAGAATTTTTCTTAATTATTAAAGTCACGTTGACCTTACCTCAAAAATTTTATCTTTCATGTTATGATACACAGTTTTAAGTAAAATCACTCAATTATAAGGACATTACAACTTCATTCAAAAGTTTATTGACGTTTGGACAAGGAAAAAAACTTTATTTTAGAGAAATTCGTCTTCCATGTAGTAGTACGGGATGAAATTGATCGAAAGTATTGTTGTTACTTTTACAACACATACTAGAGATATATTTTGACATTTGCCGTTTTTGAAAACAATTACTAAAAAAACACGTTGTGTTTTCCCCAATGTACGTACGTACAAAAACACATAGCGTACTTTTTAAACGTTTACTCACACTACGCTAAGTACTAGCTATATTTGAAATTACCTACACAGTGTAATTTCAAAGTTACACATTTCATTCAAGTAATATTTTATTCGGAGCGGAGCCGTTTTTCGTTTGGAAACCGCTCCCCTCCGGATTTTAGATATGCCGCTCCCGCTCCGGCAAAAAAAGGGCTTGCTCCGCTCCGGATCCCTGGTTGATGTTGGCATCTAGACAAAGATCCGCTACATTATTTTTCGATATTCGGTCGCGGAGGGGGACCTCCCCTTTGCCCGACGTTTTTTTTTAAAGTACATTGAAAACAAAACTTAACTCCCCCGACTGAAATTTTACGGAAAAATGGGTGAGGTTATTAAATTTATATCAGGTTCCTGATTTTTTTTTAATTTTTGGTCGGGGAAAACTAAAAGGGCATAGGAGACATCCGCTTTTTTGTACTACTTTTGCTTTTTCCGATTTATTGGATTTGAAACCGTAATTCTTTGTATGTTATTATAATATAGTGTTTAATTTTCAGCTATGTTGAGGAGAAGGATACCTTTCCTTGACAAACCACACTTAAAATTCACAAGTCAAAGTTCAAAGTTTTCTTTTGATACAAATTTTAGAGACAATCGTTGAACCGCTTATCAAAAATTCAGATTAATTTGGTCTAAACGAAAATATTTTATACGAAAGGGGAATTTCGTTTGTGTAAAACTTCATTCCAGAGGAAAATATTTTTTCTTTGGGTGTACCCTCAAGAAGCTTAATCGATGCCTTAGCAAATGGACTGGTAAAAATAAAAGCGATACAGATTTTTGAGGGTATAAAATACCAGTATATTTAAATTTTTGGGCAAATCGGATAAAAACTACGGTTTCTAGAAGCCCAAGGAGTCAAATTGGGAGATCGGTCTATGTGGGGGCTAATCCGAAACATGGTTCGACACGCACCATATTCGGCTGACCTATTTGTGGTCAGCCGGAAGAAGTCCTACAAATAAATTCGTGAGGTAGGTCTATATGGGGGCTATACCAAACCATAGACCAATACTCACCATTCTCGACACACCTCTTAATGGTGCTTCTAGAATTCCAATTTCAGACAAATTGGTTAAAACTACGAATTCTACAAGCCCAAGAAGTAAAATCGAGAGATCGGTCTATATGGGGGCTATACCAAAACATGGACCGATACACCCCATTTTAGACACACCAATTTATGGTCTAAAGATACCTATAGATTTTCAATTTCAGGCAAATCGGATAGTAAATACAGTTTCTACAAGCCCAAGAAGTAAAATCGAGAGTACGGTCTATAAGGGAGCTATACCAAAACATGGACCCATAAGCAACATTTTCATCACACATGGTCCTAAATACTTCTAGATTTCATATTTCAGGCAAATTGGACAAAAACTACGGTTTTTATAAGCCCAAGACCCCAAACCGGGAGGTCGGTTTATATGGGGACTATATCAAAACTTGGACCGATATAGTCCATCTTCGAACTTGACCTGCCTGCAAACAAAAAACGAATTTGTGCCAAATTGCAGGACGATAGCGCCATCATTGAAGGTTGTAGCGTGATTACGACAGACAGACGGACATGTTTATATCGTCTTAGAATTTCTCCCTGATCAAGAATATATATACTTTATATAGTCGGAAATCGACATTTCGATGTGTTACAAACGGAATGACAAACTTATTATACCCCCATCACCATTCTATGGTGGTGGGTATAAACAAAAATATTCACAGCTTTTTAATAATACCCCACAAATATGGCTCTATAGATTATACTCCGTCAGACTTCAGCTCCTACTTGATTGTTTTTTAAAAAGTCTATTTAATTTACAAAATATTTCCTCGAATAAATTTAATGTTAAATTTTGGAAAAGTGGTTTAGGCTTATATATTTACCATTAGTTAACCTTTGTCCATTTCCTTAATGCAAAGCCTTTTTTCACCCCAATTATTTTTCACTGCCTCTCTGAAGTATCATTGACGCGCATGTAGTGAAATGTGTATTTGCTATTTTGTGTAATCGACTACCAAAACATTCGGCTTCTATTGGCTAAAATTGATGATGATGCTTCTTGCTTTCGCTTAAGAGTACCAAGCTATTCGCTAATGTTTTCTCGTTTCTCAACCGCCACTTGTTTCATTTCAATGAAGTTGAGTTCCTGAAGGGGCACATACGCCATCGCAACATCAACTTAGAAATCACTTGGCTTGTATAGACAGCATATATTTCATCATAATCATTTCCTTGATTACAGTAATCGGCAACAGTTCATAATATAGCCAAATTATTAAAACTTTGAAAATATTTTGATATTGCTTCCACATAAGAATATTGTTGCAAAACCCAGCTTTCATCAAGATCTTTGGTATTGGGTTTTCCAAAAATATTAAAAAAAAAATTTATAAAAATTTGCATCTACTGATGTCGAAAAAATCGCGTTCGAGTTTTAATTACTCTTCTCCACTCCAAGTGAAGGAGAGTGTTGACATCTTTATATAATCTCATATTCATTCTAAAAACAAATTCTAGTGATGGTGAAGATATTAAGTTTTTAAGTATCGATTATTGAAACTAACACTGCAACTAAATTTTCAATTCATAGTACAGATTCGCAATTTGGATGGCAAAACAGTCATACTAACCAAGTATTATTCTTTGTTCATAGGTCGGAGCGGATGTTTACAAGTATAATATGTTAAGTGTCTCAATACAGACCTCTGGTCTTGAAAGTATTATGTAAGTTCTATCTAGTGCAACAAAACACGATTGAGGGGCACAAATACACAAAAGTTGGGTACTTCCTTTTTTGGACGGAATGTCGCCCTTAGTTTTATTTTTAAAGAATATTTAAAATCTTAACTACTCCTATATACAGGAAAGATAAGAGGACGGTATGCAGTTCAAACGGTCATTTCAGATAAGGAAGTTTTACTTACTCTGTGATATTATGTTTTTAATACAAGGAACCTTATTTTTAAGCTGGGCTGACTTTTTGAAAAGTTAATGTAAAAACTTAAATTTTCAGGAAAGATAGTATTTGAACTTGCCACATTTTTAAACGTAATCTCTCCGATTTCCTTGGTATTTGTAAGGAATTTAAGGGAGACGTACTAAGTTGATTGAAAGGGTTACTCCTTTAAAACTCCAAGATCTCGAAACTTTGAGGGAAAATAGAAAGTCCCTCGATGAAAATATTGTACCAAGCCCGCATTTTGTAAATTCTACTTAAGAACCTTAACTTTACTTAAAATTTACATGGATAATAGAGGGATGATATGCATTTAAAGTGAGTACATGGAAAAAAATATCACAAAAAGCTTCCCAATTAAATGGGTTTAACAATTTTTTTTATTGAAAAAAATCAATCACAAAAATTAATTGTATTTTTACTTGAATTTTTAGTTTTTTAATTGATTTTGGTGATTGATACTATCATTTCCGTAATTGAAGACATTTCAATGACAAATTAATTGGATCAATTAATTTCGGAATTGAAGAAAAAAAATATTTTTTCTGTGTATTTTATTGTTCGACATTTGAGCGGCGTCAATTTCAATCAAAACATATCGTTAGGTCAGTTTTACTGAAATTTTCTTTGTTTGTAGTTGATCGTTTGATATTTTCATCAGGACGGTGATGAGGGAGGTACCACAAAATTTTTGGAAAAATTAACTTATATTTATGTTGAAACGACTTCATTGTCCTATTTCCTTGACTCATGACAACTTTATTTCTCCCATATCTACGAAATTTACAGTATACCTATGACGGAGGGAGATAATGCGGTGAGAATAAGTAAACTTCTTTTGTTGGTTCTGAGGTTTCTCCTCTGGGTGCTTTTCGTAGACCTCAATTTAACCGATTTGGTGCAAAATTTCCAATTGATGTGAAATGAGGAATCCTCATTTTAAAATCTAGATCGGAAGAGCAATCTTCTTGTGCTGATCATTTTTCTGCATTTTCCGAAACCTATTTACGCGAAATATTCGCGGTAGCAATTGATCATCACTAAAAGTAAGATAAGTGTGTTATATCACTTATTTTGTAAATTATTTCCAATTTTTTAGAAACATAGAGGTTGTATGTGAGGATATGTAATTATGTTGAGATACGGACCTCGCCTCTATTCATATCAATATAACTGAACCAGAACGAGAAAGAAAGAGTATCAGAATACCCGTTTACAAATATGAGTGGTTGTTGTTGTAACGGTTTGTTGTGTTATCTTCCAGTTATGAGTTGGAATGATTACTGTAGCAGTATTGAGAATACGTCCGAGGCTTCCAGACTACGGAATATACTACGTTAGCATCCGCTAACTCCGCTGCAGGTTTCATTAAAACATCGGAGGGCAATTGGACAACGTCCAGTGAGGAGACACTGGAGGTAGTATTGGACACACATTATCCTGGAAATCAGACAGTTGAGCCATGTTCTGGCGATGCCACAGAGGTTCAGCGGTCACTTTCTATCGAGGAAATTGTGTTGGAATCTAGAAAAATGGGCTTTAAATAGTTTTGGATCATTCAAATCACCCGGGCCTGATGGAATTATCCCGGCGGAGTTACAAGCAGTGACTCACATAAATATGTCTTGATTGTCGGAGAGATATACAGGATGTATCAATGTTTTCATACCTAAAGCGGGAAAAGCTTCTCGCTTATCCCCATTCCTTCTTAAGACTCTGGAGAAGATGATATATATTTATCTTAGAGCTAACATTGATTCAGGATCTCCTAGCGAAGCCGAAGGAGACATAAAACCTGCAGACTATGGCGAAAATCATATGCGGGAAGTCTCTACATGCTCAAGCCTCACCAAAGCTGAACCGCGGATTGTTGCGAGAGTCACCGAGATCTGTGAAGAGGAAGCCCTTGATGACTCAATTGAAGCGGCTGATGTGACGGTGGTTGAAAATTTGGATGGTTCTACGGTTCCTCCAGATAAATCTTCACCATTGTAAGGCCGCTTGTGCTGCCTTAAAAATTCTCCTGATGAAAGGAGACATAGATATAGTTCTTATTCAAGAACCATACATATATAAGAACAAGATCTGTGAATTAAGCACTCCGGGTTTCAAACTTTTGCATAATACCGGTAACGATATCGAGCATGTATAATTGCTAAAAACGAACTAAACTTGTTTCTGCTTCCTTCATTGAGCAATGCAGACACTGTCGTAGCCAGTCTAGAGATATCCACATGCAAATATTGGGTATCTTCGGTCTACATGGGACATGATAGGGAGATGCCACCCGGTGCCGTTAAGACCTTAGTTGAGGAGTCATTAAAAACAAAGACAAAACTCATTATAGGATGCGATGCAAATGCACATTATAGTATCTGGGGAAGTAGTGATACTAATGCAAGGGGAGAGTCGCTAATAGAGTTTATTTTGCGTACTAACCTGGTAGTTTGCAATAAGGGTCATGCACCAACCTTCGTCACCAGGAACAGACAAGAGGTTTTGGACGTAACGTTGACCTCTCCGGAACTGAATGATAAGATATCTGAGTGACAAGTTTTGAGGGAACATAGCTTCTCAGATCATCGCTACATCAGTTTCAGATTGGCTGTTCGTACTTCAAAGCTGATTGGAATAGGTATAGGGAATCGTTCAATTTGATGATACCGGAAATGCCGGAGACAAATATGAGCACTGTGCAAGATATCGAACACGCAGTGGAGCGGATTACTAAGGCCTTCAACATTTTACTGAAAGCTGCTTGCCCTACACCCTCACAAAAAATCGCTTCTGTAACATATACTCCCAAACATATTTTGCTTCAAGCATATACATTTTTGGGTATTGCCCAAACATTTATATGTTTGATCTCTACCAATATATAATATGTTTGAAAGCATATTGGTCTAAAAAATATATGTTTGGGTAGTCTAAGTTCCGAACATTTTGTATTTTTGCATCCAAATTCAATAATGTTTTCTTCCAAAAAACAATATGTTATTATGTGACCATATAATATGTTTGGAAGCATTTTGCACCCAAAAATATTATATGCTTAAAAAAAATTCTCCCAAACAATATTGTGCTCAAAATTTTATTTATTTATTTATATATTTACAATCATAATGAATTATGAAAATAAACAGGTAATATAGGTGCTAACAACATAGGTTTTCCACCTGAATGCTCAAAATTTTGTTTCTGCCCAATTGTATATTCCCCGACATCTTTCTCACTTCCACGAGATTTTTTAATTCTTAGCACCTTTTTCTGTAATACAAACATTGTAGAAGAAATTATTCAATTTTATGATTTTTTTATTTTAATTTTACCTTTTGCCGGACGGGGATTCGAACAGCGGACCACACAGTTTGTAAGGATCAAAGAAGTAGCTGATCAATTGCCCAAGGAAAAATAAAATGTTAATTTTGTAATAACAAGCAACAACCACCAACTTAATTCAATATCGCTCCCTGTTAAATAGCGCTCCAAGCTACTAAACACATATATGTTTATAGGCTATTTCTAAATTAATATATGTTTGCATCCAAGCATATTATATTTACAAACATTTTATGTCCCAAACATAATATGTTCTAACATATTAACATATATGTCCCAAACATGTTATGCTAGTTTATGAACATTACATGCTTACACTCAAAAATATTGTGTTTAAAAATTTGTGTTCCAAACATATAATGTTTATAGCCAAACATATGAAAAACAGTCTTTTTCAACCGTGTAGAGGAAAGCCAAGGGGAAAAAATCAGCCGCCATGGTGGACTACAGAGTTAAGTAATATGAGGAAATCCTGCAGGAAGCTCTTTAACAAAGCAAAGTCCACAAGAGCTCCGGAGAATTGGGACACTTACAAGATGAATCTGAGAGCATATAAACGAGAACTGAGAAGGTCTCAACAAAACTCTTGGGATAATTACTGTAGCAGTATTGAGAATACGTCAGAGGCTTCCAGACTACGGAATGTACTAGCATCCACTAACACCGCTCCAGGTTTCATTAAAACATCGGAGTGAAATTGGACAACGTCCAGTGAGGAGACGTTGGAGGTACTTTTAGACACACACTTCCCTAGAAATCAGACGGTTGAACCATGTTCCGGCGGTGTAACAGAGGCTCAGCGATCATTTCCTATCGAGGAAATTGTGTCGGAATCTAGAATAAAATGGGCTTTAAATAGCTTTGGACCATTCAAATCCCCCGGACCTGATGGAATTACTCCGGCGGAGTTACAGGCAGTGGCTGAAAGAATTATCCCCTGGTTGACGGTGATATATAAACGATGTGTAAACTTAGCATATATTCCAGAAAAGTGGAGGGAAACAAAATTCGTCTTCATACCTAAAGCAGGAAAAGCCTCTCACTCGAGTGCGAAGGATTTCCGACCAATCAGCTTATCCTCATTCCTAGTTAAGACCCTGGAGAGGATGATAGACATGTATCTTAGAACTAGCGTGGATTCAAGTTTGCTCTCGAAACGACAGCATACATACTCGAAGGGCAGGTCTACTGAGACCGCATTGTATGCACTAGTCAGCTTTATTGAAAGCTCACTATCTGTCAAAGAATACACAATCGTTGCGTTTCTAGACATCGAAGGGGCGTTCAATAATGTCCATCCGAGCTCGATATTAATTGGACTGACAACTCTGAATGTTGATCCAGGTATAATTAGGCTGTTAGACGAACTTCTAATAAAGAGACGTATTTCAGCCACACAGTAGGGCAAGCAAACATACAAAGGTATGTGAACAGAGGCACTCCCCAAGGAGGGAATGTTGCTTCTTTGGAATGTTGCTATAAACAACCTTCTGGTTTCCCCAGAAAAAGAAAGGATAAAAGTGGTGGCATACGCAGATGATGTGGCGCTAGCAGTCAGGGGAAAATTCCCATCTACAATCAGAGATATTATACAGAGAGCTCTCCGGATGACTGAGAAATGGGCGAAAGATAATGCTCTTGGTGTAAATCCAGCAAAGACAGAACTAGTCATGTACTGCAAAGATCGCAAAACTCCCACGGTTAGGCCCATTTCTTTAGGGGGTACTGAAATTCCCTTTGGTGAGTGTGCAAAATACCTTGGCGTTATTTTGGACAGGAAGCTGAATTTTAGGCTTAATATTGAAGAGAGGGCGAGAAAAGCCACGGTAGCTTTGTACTCGTGCAAAAAGGCAATAGGGAAAAAGTGGGGACTAAGACCAAAAATTGTGCATTGGCTATACACGGCAGTGGTTAGACCTATAATGCTATATGGTGTTGTAGTCTGGTGGCCGGCACTTCAGAAACCGACTTGTTTAGATAAAGTTCAGCGTATGGCGAGCTTATGTATCTCAGGCGCATTTAGTAAGACAGGAACAAACTCCCTTAATGTCATGCTACATCTATTGCCTTTAGACATTTTGGCCAAACAGTCAGCTGCAACAACGGCTGTGCGGTTGCGCGAGCTATCGCTGTGGTCGGAAAAAATGTACGGTCATAGTTCGGTCCTCAAAGTAATGCCAGATGTGCCTAACGTAGTGGATTACACCCTGGCAAAACCACTTTTCGACAAAAAGTTTGAAACTCTAATTCCCAACAGTGAGGCGTGGTGTACACTGACCCCGGGGAATAAAAGATATATAGATTTGTATACTGATGGCTCCAAATTGAATGGACAAGTGGGGTTGGGAGTATATTCTAAAGATCTGGAAATTCGAATAGCGCAAAGATTACCTAATAACTGTAGTGTTTTTCAGGCTGAAATATTGGCAATAAGAGAGGTAGTGAATTGGCTGAGAAGTAATGCTCCAAGCAATATTGGCATTAATATATACTCAGACAGTGAACCTGCAATAAAATCCTTGGACTCTGTGTTCCTTAACTCGAAAACGGCCATCGACTGCCGCAAATCTCTCAACGAGATGGCTGAGCAGTACAATATTCACCTAATATGGGTGCCTGGTCATAGGAACATACCGGGGAACTGCGAAGCAGATGTGTTAGCAAGGCTAGGAACTACCTTACATATTCCAGGGGAACTAGAATCTGTTGGTATGCCTCTGGCCACCTGCAAGCTCTTACTGCGTGAGAAGGCTGTTATGATGGCCAATATTCGATGGGAAAATTGCAAGGGTTGTATCGACACCAAGCAAATATGGCCCCATTTAAACTTAAACCGCACACTAGATATGCTAGTGTTCTCAAGGCGTCAGATAGCACTCCTGATATCTGCTATAATGGGTCGCTGCCTGATAGGCGAATTTGCAAAAACTATAGGTGCGAAGTATAATGACTATTGTATAAGCTGTCATGATGTGGAGGAAAAGGAGTCAATTAAACAGGAATTGAGTGTCCTGCTTTTTGTGTAAGGCGTAAGCGAATTTTAGGAGCATATAGCTTTAGATTACTGGCTGACCTGGAAAACGTTAACTTAAGCAGTTTGTTAATGTTTTTGGAGCAATCTGGTTGGTTCCACGAAAGTAAATAATAGAGAAGGTTCAGTGGTTAAGACTAGAAGTGCCCATACGTAATAGGTACTTTTAGTAAAATGTGGTATCACAATGGACTGAATAGTCTAAGTGAGCCTGAAAGTTAATCGGGCTGCCACTTTAACCTAACCTAACCTATTGCTCTCGAAACGACAACATTCTTTTCGAAAGGCAGATCTACTGAGACTGCATTGCATGAACTAGTCAGCTTTATTGAAAGCTCACTATCTGTCAATGAACACACAATTGTGGCTTTGAAGCACACAGATCCCTGGGAATAAACGTTAAATAGATTTTACCTAATCACTGTAGTGTTGTTCAGGCTGAAATATTAGCAAAATGACAGAAGTAATATATTAATGCCAAATGTTAGCATTAATATATACTCAGACAGCCAACCTGCAAAAAAATACTTGGTCTCTGTGTTCGAAAACGGCCATCAACTGCCGTAAATATCTCAATGAGATGGCTGAGCTGTACAATATTCACCTAATATGGGAGTTTGGTTACAGGAACATACCAGGGAACTGCGAAGCGGATGAATTTTTCAGACTAGGAACTACCTTACATATTCCAGAGGAACTAGCATCTGTTGGCATGCCTCTGGCTACCTGCAAGCTCATACTGCGTTTAGTTCAATCCCAGATTCGATCGAACACCAAGAGTTTATTCAGCGGTCGTTTATCACCTTTGGTGATATTTCTGCATGTTTCCAAGCCACTCTAAATGAATCCACCGTAATGTGAAACGCCGTCGGTCTCGGCAATAACAAGGATGACGCTTTCCTTGAGCTAAATAGAAAACCGGGTCGCACTCATTGATAAGAAAAAAGTTTGCCACTGTGGTTGAAATTACGGATTGGCACTAAACCTATCCTAATTAGAGATGTGCACTTGACACGGGATTATCGTGAGTCACTAAAATTTTGTACGTGGTGACCGTGATTACGAATCAATTGTCTTGTGCGAGTATGTGTCATGAAATCAATTTGGTCGTGAGTGAGTTTCGTGAGATGTTTCGGAAAATGCTTAAGCTAACAAACATAATACGCTCACAGGCTGAATTCGCTTATAATGCTAGTCATGTTTTAAATTGGATTCATTAGGCAATTACCAGTATTCTTGAACATAAATGTTCTGATCGTGAGTATAAACAAAAATACCGAGCGTTCGTAAACATCTTTCATCGTGAGTGTGGGTGAGTAAAATAACACTTCGTTCTGGTCCTTGATTGCCCATACGACATGCGTCCGCTATGCTATCAATCACTGATAGGTACGAATCGATGCGGCTTTACATGTATGATCTTAGTTGAAACAAAACTACCGGTCTGCCGTGTGAGGTCTCTTTCCTCCGGAGTTAGGGGCGGTGACCGCCTCCGAGAGCTGGATCAGCCTTCTAGCTTTTCGTCACTTCTGCTACAGCACCCTCATGAATTTAATTATATTAAGAGAGCATCTTAGTCTCAACAAAACGATGATTCAGGGGAGTAATGTGGAAACCCCTGTCGCAGTTCTATGAACATCGTTTTGACAGGTCTGTAGATAATTTCGATTGACAGGTCGGTACGTGTCACATGTCTGAGGTGTCTACACTGGTGTTGTATAGTTGACCACTGACGAGAGAACTGCAACTGGTGGTATTTTTCATCCAGTATTACTTACAAAAAAACACGGTTGCATTGGAAACACTCTCTGGTGTCTTACCATTAGTACAACTACAACCAGAACAGCACTGGGAGTAACAGTGCCAGTGCCAGTGCCGTTTGGTGTTTTTATTTTTGATTACCACAACCATATGTTCTTCTTCATACAAATGCGTCAGCATCGGTAATAACGATAGCTAATAACAGTTGGCATCACATAAATAAAGAGAGAGCTTAGAAAACACGTAGTATGTTTTATAGGGTTTTTACTTCGTTGTTTTCAGCATCTGGGCACTCGTATCTACTCGCAATTCAGCTTAAGCTTTAGCATTGAGTGGTGATACTAAACCCGTACACCGGATGGCACCGGTGTCTATTTCCTGCCACTGACCAACCAATTGCCTCAGATTTCTTTGTCCGCCCCACAAGCCCTGCCGTCAAGAGACTTGAGAGAACAATACTTATCAATTTCTCGTCGGAATTGACACACCATCACAAATAACATGCAACTGCCTACAATCGGTGTAGTAGAAAGTGAGGCTCATAAATTCGTGTTAGATATTCTCATACTTCTAGCAAGAAAATAAATGGTAAGTCCACATAGATGTTTAACCGATCGCAGATGTGGTTGGAATAGAAGATAAGTTTAGAGAAAACAGTGCTGAAGATATCACCCACATTGGGAATTTTCGTTTCGCAAAAAGTATGTTGCGCTGGTGTTACACTTCTTTTTTCTCAAAAGATAGTGTCATTCCAAAGTTATTGTAATTCATTATATTGTTAGGGATACAGTATCAATAATGAACCTAAAACAACGTGGTTAACCTATCTTGGTGTTCGCAAACCTTGATTTTCTTTAATTTTCTTGTAGGTAGTTTTGATCGATATTAAACTCCATGCCGTTTAAGTGCATACAATTTCCTGACCCTACAATTTAAATCCTATTTTGCCTCCAATTTATAAAATGAGAATGTGCAAGATTTTCGGTATATAACAGGTTGGCTGATAAGTCCCCGGTCTGACGCTAGTATTAAATGCATATTGTTTTTATACAGTACCAGTCTTCAAATAATTCGTGTAAAAAATTTGATGTCTGTAAGTCAATTAGTTTGTGAAATAGAGCGTCTTTTGTGAAACAACTTTTGTTATTGTTAAAAAAAATGGGAAAAAGGAATTTCGTGTTTTGATAAAATATTGTTTTCTGAAGGGAAAAAATACGGTGGAAGCAAACACTTGGCTTGATAATGAGTTTCCGGACTCTGCCCCAGGGAAATCAACAATAATTGATTGGTATGCAAAATTCAAGCGTGGTGAAATGAGCACGGAGGACGGTGAACGTAGTGGACGCCCAAAAGAGGTGGTTACCGACGAAAACATCAAAACATCCACAAAATGATTTTGAATGACCATAAAATGGAGTTGAACGAGATAGCAGAGGCCTTCAAGATATCAAAGGAACGTGTTGGTCATATCATTCATCAATATTTGGATATGCGGAAGCTCTGTGCAAAATGGGTGCCGTGCGAGCTCACATTTGACCAGAAACAAGAACGTGTTGATGATTCTGAGCGTTGTTTGCAGCTGGTAACTCGTAATACACCCGAGTTTTTCCATCGATATGTGACAATGGATGAAACATGGCTCCATCACTACACTCCTGAGTCCAATCTAGAGTCGGCTGAGTGGACAGCGACCGGTGAACCGTCTCCGAAGCGTGGAAAAACTCAAAAGTCCGCTGGCAAACTAATGGCCTCTGTTTTTTGGGATGCGCATGGAATAATTTTTATCGATTATCTTGAGAAGGGAAAAACCATCAACGGTGACTATTATATTGGAGCGTTTGAAGGTCGAAATCGCGGCAAAACGGCCCAATATGAAGAAGAAAATAGTGTTGTTCCACCAAGACAACGCACTGTGCCACAAGTCATTGAGAACGATGGCAAAAATTCATGAATTGGGCTTCGAATTGCTTCCCCATCCACCGTATTCTCCAGATCTGGCCCCCAGCGATTTTTTTTTTGTTCTCAGACTTCAAAAGGATGCTCGCAGGGAAAAAATTTGGCTGCGATGAAGAGGTGATCGCCGAAACTGAGGCCTATTTTGAGGCAAAACCGAAGGAGTACTACCAAAATGGTATCAAAAAATTGGAAGGTCGTTATAATCGTTGTATCGCTCTTGAAGGGAACTATGTTGAATAATTAAAACGAATTTTGACAAAAAATGTGTTTTTCTTTGTTAGACCGGGGACTTATCAGCTAACCTGTTATTTGTTGGACACTTTCCAAAGCTGTTTCTGGAACACTTTTATTCCATCTATATTTTCATCCCGGTCTCCCATTTCGTCTTCTGCATTAATTGTCTTGCCTGTTACAATGTCTGCAGAATTTCGTCTCGGCTTTTCTCTGCTTCCTGACTCATCATATTCTTCCTTCAGTTGTCGTAATTCGTCTTTATACGTCTTTAATTTTCTTTGGAAATCTCTCTGGTCTGCAATTCACCACGGTTTTTTCTTTTGGTCGAGCCCCCATAAATGTAAGGAATGAGATTTGGTTATATAAAATACAGTAATCGTGATTGGTTCCAGAATTTGACGACGTTAATCGAAACGAGGTAAACCGAATTAAAAATTGCCCATACTGACTTCTAAGTCCGTTTAGTTATGTATGTATGTGCGTGTACATAATAAAAAACTTAAAAAATTCAGTCTTTTATTCATACTAAATAAATAAGTATACATACACACAACAAATTTTTTCTCTGATTCAATCACCAAATTAATTGATCCAATTAATTTTTTAATTGAAATGTCTTCAATCACGAAAATGATAGTATCAATCACAGTTTTAATTGGGCATAGAAAAAATTCTCGATTAAAAAATTAATTGATTTCATTGCCATATTTCAATTAATTTTTTAATTGATTCAATTAAAAATTTTATTGATGTTGATTGCAAAACGCAATTAATTTATTAATTAAAAAAGGTAACTATTTTTAATTACTTAGTTAGATTGGCTTAGAGTTTTTATTTGGATTAACAAATGATTGTTTGAAATACATTTTTAGTTAAAAAAGTAAAAAAAAATCAGCACTTTTTTAACTGAATTAGTCTTCCGAATTTGATTAAAAAGTTAATTGTATCAATTAATTTTTTAATTAAAGATTTTAAAAATTTCAATCATTGACTTAATTAACTTAATGTTTCTATCATGATTAAAAAGTTAAGTGTATCAATTAATTTATTAATTGAAAAAATTTTCAACTTCAATTAACTTTTTAATTGGAAATATTTTGGTGATATTTGTTTCTGTGTATATACACGCAGAGAAGAAACATGATTGTCACAATCATATTTGAAGAGCAAAATTATATGATAGGAGCTATTTTTGCGGGGACCATGTAGGTTAGGTTACACAGAAAAAAATATCACCAAAATATTTCCAATTAAAAAGTTAATTGAATTTGAAATTTTTTTCAATTAATAAATTAATTGGTACAATTAACTTTTTAATCAAGATAGAAACATTAAGTTAATTAAGTCAATGATTGAAAATTTTAAAATTTTTAATTAAAAAGTTAATTGATACAATTAACTTTTAATAAAATTCGGAAGACTAAGTCAGTTTATGATGATGATGAACATTTTTTTAAATTTTTAATTAATTTTTTTTTCAAACAATCAATTGTTAATCCAAATAAAAATTCTAAGCCAATTCAGAATTTAATTGAAAATGGTTACCTTTTTTTAATTAATAAATTAATTGAGTTTTGCAATCAACATCAATTAAATTTTTAATTGAATCAATTAAAAAATTAATTGAAATATGGCAATTAATTTTTTAATCAAGAATTTTTTCTATGCCCAATCAAAACTGTGATTGATAATATCATTTTCGTGATTGAAGACATTTCAATTAAAAAATTAATTGGATCAATTAATTTCGTGATTGAATCAGAAATTTTTTTTTTTTGTGTGTAGGTTAGGTTAAAGTGGCAGCCCGATTAAATTTCAGGCTCACTTAGACTATTCAGTCCATTGTGATACCACATTTAACTAAAAGTACCTATTACATATGGTCACTTCTAGTCTTAACCACTGAACCTTCTCTATTATTTACTTTTGTGGAACCAACCAGATTGCTCCAAAAACATTAACAAACTGCTTAAGTTAACGTTTTCCAGGTCAGCCAGTAATCTAAAGCTATATGCTCCTAAAATTCGCTTACGCCTTACACAAAAAGCAGGACACTCAATTCCTGTTTAATTGATTCCTTTTCCTCCACATCATGACAGCTTATACAATAGTCATTATACTTCGCACCTATAGTTTTTGCAAATTCGCCTATCAGGCAGCGACACGTTATAGCAGATATTAGGAGTGCTATCTGACGCCTTGAGAACACTAGCATATCTAGTGTGCGGTTTAAGTTTAAATGGGGCCATATTTGCTTGGTGTCGTTACAACCCTTGCAATTTTCCCATCGAATATTGGCCATCATAACAGCCTTCTCACGCAATAAGAGCTTGCAGGTGGCCAGAGGCATACCAACAGATTCTAGTTCCCCTGGAATATGTAAGGTAGTTCCTAGCCTTGCTAACACATCTGCTTCGCAGTTCCCCGGTATGTTCCTATGACCAGGCACCCATATTAGGTGAATATTGTACTGCTCAGCCATCTCGTTGAGAGATTTGCGGCAGTCGATGGCCGTTTTTGAGTTAAGGAACACAGAGTCCAAGGATTTTATTGCAGGTTGACTGTCTGAGTATATATTAATGCCAATATTTGTTGGAACATTACTTCTCAGCCAATTCACCACCTCTCTTATTGCCAATATTTCAGCCTGAAAAACACTACAGTGATTAGGTAATCTTTTCGCTATTCGCTATTCGAATTTCCAGATCTTTAGAATATACTCCGAACCCCACTTGTCCATTCAATTTGGAGCCATCAGTATAGAAATCTATATATCTTTTATTCCCCGGGGTCTGTGTACACCACGCCTCATTGTTGGGAATTAGAGTTTCAAATTTTTTGTCGAAAAGTGGTTTTGCCAGGGTGTAATCCACTACGTTAGGCACATCTGGCATTACTTTGAGGACCGAACTATAACCGTACATTTTTTCCGACCACAGCGATAGCTCGCGCAACCGCACAGCCGTTGTTGCAGCTGACTGTTTGGCCAAAATGTCTAAAGGCAATAGATGTAGCATGACATTAAGGGAGTCTGTTCCTGTCTTACTAAATGCGCCTGAGATACATAAGCTCGCCATACGCTGAACTTTATCTAAACAAGTCGGTTTCTGAAGTGCCGGCCACCAGACTACAACACCATATAGCATTATAGGTCTAACCACTGCCGTGTATAGCCAATGCACAATTTTTGGTCTTAGTCCCCACTTTTTCCCTATTGCCTTTTTGCACGAGTACAAAGCTACCGTGGCTTTTCTCGCCCTCTCTTCAATATTAAGCCTAAAATTCAGCTTCCTGTCCAAAATAACGCCAAGGTATTTTGCACACTCACCAAAGGGAATTTCAGTACCCCCTAAGGAAATGGGCCTAACCGTGGGAGTTTTGTGATCTTTGCAGTACATGATTATTTCTGTCTTTGCTGGAATTACACCAAGACCATTATCTTTCGCCCATTTCTCAGTCATCCGGAGAGCTCTCTGTATAATATCTCTGATTGTGGATGGGAATTTTCCCCTGACTGCTAGCGCCACATCATCTGCGTATGCCACCACTTTTATCCTTTCTTTTTCTAGAGAAACCAGAAGGTTGTTTATAGCAACATTCCAAAGAAGAGGTGATAGAACTCCTCCTTGGGGAGTGCCTCTGTTCACATACCTTTGTATGTTTGCTTGCCCTAGTGTGGCTGAAATACGTCTCTTCATTAGAAGTTCGTCTAACAGCCTAAGTATACCTGGATCAACATTCAGAGTTGTCAGTCCATTTAATATCGAGCTCGGATGGACGTTATTGAACGCCCCTTCGATGTCTAGAAACGCAACGATTGTGTATTCTTTGACAGATAGTGAGCTTTCAATAAAGCTGACTAGTGCATACAATGCGGTCTCAGTAGACCTGCCCTTCGAGTATGTATGCTGTCGTTTCGAGAGCAAACTTGAATCCACGCTAGTTCTAAGATACATGTCTATCATCCTCTCCAGGGTCTTAACTAGGAATGAGGATAAGCTGATTGGTCGGAAATCCTTCGCACTCGAGTGAGAGGCTTTTCCTGCTTTAGGTATGAAGACGACTTTTGTTTCCCTCCACTTTTCTGGAATATATGCTAAGTTTACACATCGTTTATATATCACCGTCAACCAGGGGATAATTCTTTCAGCCACTGCCTGTAACTCCGCCGGAGTAATTCCATCAGGTCCGGGGGATTTGAATGGTCCAAAGCTATTTAAAGCCCATTTTATTCTAGATTCCGACACAATTTCCTCGATAGGAAATGATCGCTGAGCCTCTGTTACACCGCCGGAACATGGTTCAACCGAAGTGTGTGTCTAAAAGTACCTCCAACGTCTCCTCACTGGACGTTGTCCAATTTCACTCCGATGTTTTAATGAAACCTGGAGCGGTGTTAGTGGATGCTAGTACATTCCGTAGTCTGGAAGCCTCTGACGTATTCTCAATACTGCTACAGTAATCATCCCAAGAGTTTTGTTGAGACCTTCTCAGTTCTCGTTTATATTCTCTCAGATTCATCTTGTAAGTGTCCCAATCCTCCGGAGCTCTTGTGGACTTTGCTTTGTTAAAGAGCTTCCCGCAGGATTTCCTCATATTACTTAACTCCGTAGTCCACCATGGCGGCTGATTTTTTCCCCTTGGCTTTCCTCTAGGGCAAGCAGCTTTCAGTAAAATGTTGAAGGCCTTAGTAATCCGCTCCACTGCGTGTTCGATATCTTGCACAGTGCTCATATTTGTCTCCGGCATTTCCGGTATCATCAAATTGAACGATTCCCTATACCTATTCCAATCAGCTTTGAAGTACGAACAGCCAATCTGAAACTGATGTAGCGATGATCTGAGAAGCTATGTTCCCTCAAAACCTGCCACTCAGATATCTTATCATTCAGTTCCGGAGAGGTCAACGTTACGTCCAAAACCTCTTGTCTGTTCCTGGTGACGAAGGTTGGTGCATAACCCTTATTGCAAACTACCAGGTTAGTACGCAAAATAAACTCTATTAGCGACTCTCCCCTTGCATTAGTATCACTACTTCCCCAGATACTATAATGTGCATTTGCATCGCATCCCATAATGAGTTTTGTCTTTGTTTTTAGTGACTCCTCAACTAAGGTCTTAACGGCACAGGGTGGTATCTCCCTATCATGTCCCATGTAGACCGAAGATACCCAATATTTGAATGTGGATATCTCTAGACTGGCTAAGACAGCGTCTGCATTGCCCAATGAAGGAAGCAGAAACAAGTTTAGTTCGTTTTTAGCAATTATACATGCTCGATATCGTTACCGGTATTATGCAAAAGTTTGAAACCCGGAGTGCTTAATTCACAGATCTTGTTCTTATATATGTATGGTTCTTGAATAAGAACTATATCTATGTCTCCTTTCATCAGGAGAATTTTTAAGGCAGCACAAGCGGCCTTACAATGGTGAAGATTTATCTGGAGGAACCGTAGAACCATCCAAATTTTCAACCACCGTCGCATCAGCCGCTTCAATTGAGTCATCAAGGGCTTCCTCTTCACAGATCTCGGTGACTCTCGCAACAATCCGCGGTTCAGCTTTGGTGAGGCTTGAGCCTGTAGAAACTTCCCGCATATGATTTTCGCCATAGTCTGCAGGTTTTATGTCTCCTTCGGCTTCGCTAGGAGATTTTTTCACTGCTGACTCTACCAGAGGCTTGTCCGTTTCGGTATCCTTTGGCTGATCGCTTTTGTATACCTTCATATGGATATCATGAAAGCCATAACTTACGCGTCCTTGGGTCTGGGCTAGATGTGGCAGCGACTCTATGTTTAATATAAACACCGCATGTCGTCTTGGTCCATCCACCTCATCCAAATGACCAACCTTCCAATCGGCGGTTGGAAGATCTGGGTTACATTCTTTTAGTCTCTCTAGTATTGACTCAGGATCAGGAGGGTTTGCCGGTATCCATGCATGTGCTCTAGGTTTAGCCGGTATGTCTTTTTTATCGACTAACTCCAAAGCGGCTCCTTCCCAAACTTCACCAATTAGCATCAATGCAGCTTTAAAGCAATCCATAGACCTCTGGTCTGCAAAAGCTATTAACTTATATCGTCCTTGATACCATCCAGCATCTTGCTGTCGAGGACTTGGTCCGGGAATCTTTTTTCGCACCTCTGAGTAGACACCAGACATCGCGTTCTCAATTTCCCCCCATTTTTGCCTTGGAATCATACCGTCCAATGCTCCTTTATTAATAATAGCCATCACAAGGCTGTCTTTTGCAACTGAGGCAAACGATCTTTGATCCCGTTTAGAGGATGGTAGCTCATCCGGTGATCGTTCCCTTTTTCCAGCTTCAAGAATTCCTTGAGCCCATTTTAAGGAATTGCTTAGCCGACAACGTGCTTGGGTCGACTGATCCTAATTTCTTTAGGATAAACAAAGCATTTCTTCGTTCCTTGAATCTCTTTCGAGAGGGATTGCCTCCTTTTGATGTCGTCACCTTAGAAAAGGTTCGACTTGCCAAAGTGTCACCGCCAGTCGACCCGTCTACAGGTCGGCTAATTGGGCCTGACTCTTGGTCGCTGCCCAAATTTATAACTTCAGTCGTTACCCGTCCACTGGGCCCTGAAGTTAGCAACCCAGTGGATGACTTTGAATTTCGCTGCATGGTGGTTTATTATTTCCACCACACGTGAAATTCGTAATAAGTACTTATTACGATGAAATACTCCGCTATTAGAAAACACGTCCGTTCAGTTCGACGGTTGACATGTAACATTTTAAACTGCAACCAAAACTTTTTTCATCGTCGAAAAAAGGACGCCACTTGAGAAAAGAAAACACAAAATTAACTTTAATTGTTTGTTTTTATTTATTTATAAACTAATTCATTTTTTATTTGTATTTATAATGCCGTTCAAGCAAACCAGTGTTGCCTGGTTAGGGGTTTCCCCCCTCCAAATTTAGGGGGTTTTTGCACGTTTAGGGGGATTTTTAGGGGTAACATTTATTTAGGGGGATTTTTGGGGGTAAAAAATATCTTAGACTCATAAAGTGGACCAATTTTCAACCAAATTTGGAACAATTCTGACATGAAATTGGGGAGAAATATGCAGGAAATCAACCCAAGTTCCTAAATATAAACAAGTAAGCTTTACCATTATTTCCATTATCCTTTTCAATTGCTTCTTTTTAATTAAATTTTTTAATATTTGATACAGTTAAAAAAAATAGTATTTTAACTTAGCAGCTGAAAGCATTTTTAGAGTTAAATTTTCATTCAATTATGGGTCTCAGGGAGCAACCGTGGTGCAATGGTTCAGCGCTGGATAATCGCACCTCATTAATGTTGGCGACATTTCTGAGTGTTTCAAAACTTCTCTAAGTGGTTTCACTACAATGTGGAACGCCGTTCTGACTCGGCTATAAAAAGGAGATCCCTTGTCTTTGAGCTTAACGTGGAATCGGGCAGCACTCAGTGATAAGAGAGAAGTTCACCAATGTGGTATCACAATGGACTGAATAGTCTAAGTGAGCTTGATACATCGGGCTGCCACCTAACCTACACTGAAAAAACAGTGAACCCACCAGGAAGAAAACATTTAGTTATGTTTAGAAATTTTTTAACATTTTTAGAAAATTTTAACTAAACAGTATTACAAACGGTGACATCGCACCGATATCACAAAAATAGGTAAATATTTTTCGACAAATTCAAGAAAATTTATTAGACATAATTAATTTTTTTCACTTGTTAAAGAAAATTTTGTAGTTTGAAAGAAAAATTGGAGTTCAAAATTGCAAGAATGTCTTTAGTGACATGATGGGCACATTTGTAATAAAATTTGCAAATTTAAAGAAATAAGGAAACGTTCTCTAAACATAATAATTCCATGAATTAAAATAAAGTTTAATTGGCTTTAGTGAAATAGAGAGTTAAATTTTTTTTGACGACAAACGATTTAAAATTTCAATAATGTATTTATTTACTGAATTTCGTTTAGTTTTTTACTTTGTAAACCGTTTTTTTTAATTAATTTGATTTAAAATATTTATACATTAAATTATTTTGTTTTACCCGCTTTTTAAATTGATATCGTATTATTTTATATTTTTATTCAATTAAATTTTTAAAATGTATCACTACAGGATTTTTTACGAAATTTTTTACATTCTTAAATTTTTGGGGGTTTTTGAAAAAACTCTAGACCAATTTAGGGGTTTTTTTCTTAAGATTTGGGGGGAAGATTCAAAAATCACATGGCAACACTGAAGCAAACATCATATATTTTTATACACTCTATTTTATTTCAATTTCAACAATAAGTAATCATTCCATATTTACTGCGTGCCCGTCAAATGTACAGACGCAGACATCATGGAACTGCAAATAAAAATAACTGTACCATATAGCAAAATGCAGAACAAAAAACAGGTACATTTTTTCAATTACACTTTCCTTTTTTGTCTTCACATAAAACCACGTGCCACTTCTGAATAAATAAATTAACACAAAACAGTAAATGTTTTTATAAAATTCTTTTCGCTGCAAAAAAGTTAAAAAATGAAATGGTCACGAAAAAAATGTAAATGGTCTTTATGGCCATGTAATGGTTCTAGACATGTCTATACTTAACCTATAAAAATACATTTTTCCCTGTAAAAAAGTAAAACAAAATGAATGGTCAGGTACATGATTGTCCCGACCTAAATGGTCTCAAATGTTATAATTTAAATAATAGAACATGTTTGCGGTATTTGAGAACCATTCAAATGCTTATTGCCACCATACATTTTTCTCCGCTCGAAAACTATTTTTACAAAGACAAAATACATGGTTTTCGCGGCAATTACATGCTCTATATAAGCATTAAATGGATGCGGCAACCATGTCCAAACATGGTTTTTCTGTGCGTGTAGCCAGAGTTTTTCTTTGATTTACTTAAAATTTTAAAGCTAGGAGTACAATTGTCAGTGCCGTGAAGTGTTCCAGATTTTGTATATCTTTCAGGCCATTTGGACTCATATGACCACTGGAAGCCAAAGTTTCATTATTTTAAATTTAAATAAATACTAAAATTTACACTAGCTATGTATGATAATTTTGGTCAAACTCGGTTTAGATTTAAATATTTCTCCTGTATATATCTTTCGTCCCATTTAGTCTTATATGGCTGAAGTTTTACTCCGATTTACGTGTGTATAATTAATATTAGCAATGCGTGCCGAATTTGGTTCAAATTAGTTAAAATTTTGATATATCTCCCATATCGCCTGAAATGTGGCATACAATTTTCATTAAAACTTTGCAAAACTAGTGTCCTATATGCGCATACATGGGGCCAAATCCAACTTTTCCGCACTAGATTGATGAGATCAACCTCATACCTTTAATATAAATAATATAAATCATAATTTGCGAAATCGCATAAAAAAGATTTACATAAAAATATCTCCCATATTTTTCTTTACTAACATTGTTCTTGATCCAGGTTATTAGCTGATGTGACGATTTTTGCCTATGGACTTGGGAATATGGGAATGTAAATCTATTATATATAAAGCTCTCAACAGATTTGAAGGACTTCAGATGGTAACGAAAATGTTGGTGTACAGATTGGTGCATGGTATAATATAGTCGACCCGCCCGATTTCAGACTTTCATTCCCTGTACTTAGTTTTTTAGTTTAACGCTGCATTGGCCTAACTATATAACTGAGATGCTACTGTTTTGTTTGTTTTCAGAGGATCACCAATTGTATAGCTGCAATTTACAAGAGATCTCGGAATGATATACAGCATTCCGAGATCTCCATGACGATATCGCAAGGGTTTCTACGAATTTGTGACCATTTATATAATTTTAAATTATGTGTGTTTGTCTTTCTTTATCTCATCTAGCCCCGTGTTCGGAATGGACCGATCATAAGTTAACATAAAATTTTAATACATTATAAAAACAAAATTGGAACAGATTAACACTTTTATTGGCTGACCAAAAATTTTTATTGCATAAATATGACTGTTTGTCTCTTACCACAAATTGTTCTGTTTATTTCACAGGTCACTACTGTCCCTTAGTTAGAATTTGTGACCTATTATATAATTTTAAATTATGTGTTGTGTCTTTCTTTATCTCATCTAGCCCCGTGTTCGGAATGGACCGATCATAAGTTAACATAAAATTTTAATACATTATAAAAACAAAATTGGAACAGATTAACACTTTTATTGGCTGACCAAAATTTTTATTGAATAAATATGACTGTCTGTCTCTTACCACAAAATTTTCTGTTTATTTCACAGGTCACTACTGTCCCTTAATTAGGATTGGCCAATTAGCTTTAATTCGTAGGACAAAAACATTCGAGTTGCCAATAGATGAAATTGCCATACATATGTCGATTTAATTACCAATTAATTTAACATTTAATGTTCAATTTAATTGTATTTTTTATTTCTTTTACCAATTTACATATCTATCTTCTATTCCCTTTCTACAGGCATTAGAGAGTAATACTTTGTGAACTATAAACGAATGAACTATAACTAATTGGCAAGAAAATCAAAAAATGTGTACTCATCATTGACCTAAAAACCATCAGAAAATCATTTTTATTGGCAGGTCAACCCATGCACGATGTGAACATTTATTTTCTCCTTAACTGCATTATATTTTTCTCTTAATTGCATTAGGTCAGAACGGTTTTGTTGTATGGAATACCCATTGTGTCTTTATACATCGATGGCCTCGAACGATTGTGTTTGGCTCAAATTTCTAATATCTTATTGAAAAAATTCAGTTACAATGAAATACATAATAGGCGTGTAGCCTTGGGGATAACATGTGTTCAATGTACCCCAGTGCAGTTAGAAATTTTACGTAGAGCGGGTGCCATGCCTATAAGCTCCCGACGCTGTGGCATGATTACCAGACGAGAGGCTGAGCGATTGTGTAAGAGTTTCATAGGCGACAATAGCCCGCCGCGACTTCCGAAAGACTTTGCTTTCAATGTCCATCACAACTGTGCTTGGGGTTGCCGAGGTTGGTTCATACCGGCCCGCTACAATTCGTCTAGGGCCAAGTGTATAAAATGTCAATATTGCAATATTTTCTTTTCGCCCAATAAATTCATTTTCCATTCGCATCAAACGGAATCGTCTGGTAAATACGTGCAGCCCATAGCTGCCAATTTCAATTCATGGCGTCGTCATTTATCGCTCACCGGTAAACCAACAATGGAGTTGGCCTATATTTGGGAGGATGTGAAGGCAATGTTCAATGGAGGAACCCGCAAGCGTTACTCACCATCATCTTCATCGCCAATCAGCAGCAATAATGGAATTTGTTCCGAGAACAAGAAACCAATTGTCGATATCGAAAATGAGAAAAGAGTTGGCGAGAAGTCTTATGCAGATGGTCCTATAAACTCGGCCCAAAACTCTGGCGAAGTTCTTTCAATATCGGAAGTAAATTCTAGAAGTACGACCTCAGTTAATGATTTTTCTAGTATTTCAGAATGCGTTCCCGGTGCCCATCCTGCGAACGTATCACTATCTGCAACTAACATTACCGGAGATGATAAAATGTTCAAATGGATTTATGGAGATTCCAATATCAACCCAAAATTAGTTCCAGTCGACTACATGCTAATGATGAACTATATGTGCCATTATGGCTCCAATAATGACCAAGTAATAAATTACTCCAGACAAACAAAGCACAGTGAACCAATTCGACAATATGTGCTCCACAAGAGCTACTTCGAGGAGTCACCTCTGAACCAAGTGGATGGTAAAAAAGTGGTTTCGAGCAGTTTCTCCAAAATGTTTTCCGCTTTTAAGCCCATTGTAAAAACCAAAGACCCAAATTCTGTAGAAGCTGCCGAGTCTGCAGTGATGAAAAGACAAATGAGTTTTCCGTTATTCTGCTTAAACGTTTCAGCTCCACAAATCTTGAATTATGATCAGCATGACAAAGACATAGGTCCCTCTGAATCGGTTATTTGTGATTCAGCCCTGTGTGAAACATCATCTAGCGAGGCCTACGATGCCGATATGGGAAAGGATGATGTGGTCATTGATATTGAGACATCCGAGGACGATATGACTTCCATGTGTGAAATCAATAACAAATATAATAATACGCTTAAGACTGTTGCTTATATTCCAGATAGTGGAGATGTTAACATCAATGACGTATACATAGATGTCGTGGCCTATGGTAATGACGAGGAGAGGGTTTAAAATTTGAATTGCTACCACCATGAAATATTTGAAGTTATTAACATTGATATTGCTTCTGCTAGGTTTGTAAAACAAACAAAAAATCCAACTAATTAATATTAATAATCACATTATATATATCATACTATTGTATTTATAAGTGATACGTGTAAAATGCTAACAATTTAACATCTGAAACATTCATATATTATATTCAATAAACTTTATCTATATATGAAATCTCTGGATATTAAATTATATTCATTGAATGGCACATCCGAAGGTAATTAACTATGCAAAGTTTCAGTAATTAGAGTTTTCTTTTTCTCGGGAATATTTCTTGAATCTCTGCCCACTGTGATTTGCCATTCGTTTTCTTCACGTCTGGGGCAATGTGGTGGCCTATCAATCTACGTACACTAAAAGAAAATAATGTTATTTGTGTTTCGGTGTAAAAAAAAGCTAGTATAACATGTTTTTGACATATCTGTAAATATTTCATATGGCATTTACACTTGAGCTATCGTGGTGCAATGGGTGGCATGCCTGCCTTGCATCCATAGGGTCGTGGGTTCAGCCCCAATTTCGATCTAACACCAAAAAGTTTTTCAGTGGTGGATTAACCCATCTCAATAATGCTAGTGACATTTCTGAGTTTTTCAAAACTTCTTTAAGCGGTTTCACCGCAATGTGGAACGTCGCATAGTGGTTCCAAATCGCTTTTTGTGGAAATAATTCTGCAACTTTTGAACGGATAAAGATATCAAAGTTGAAGCAATTTTAAGCAAGAATCTGGCTTCTGGGGCCATATAAAATACTGACAAAAACCGGTGCTACTACATTATGGCCCCAGAAGCCAGATTTTCGCTATCATACGAATCGGTAATGTGGTTAAGTTAAATTTTACTACAAACATTTTTTTCAATAAAAATTTTTTTCCTAGTAAATTGCAATGAAACCAAAGGACTCTATATCAAAAATATATAGGTATATAGAAAACTTTAGTACTGATTACGTCTGCAATAGCATCGCAGAAAAATGCATATCCATCCAAGCTCTCCTAATCCAAGAACTTCCAAATTTTTTTGCTGGGTATATATATATATATATATATATATATATATATATATATATATATATATATATATATATATATATATATATATATATATATATATATATATATATATATATATATATATACATATATATATATATATATATATATATATATATATATATATATATATATATATATATATATATATATATATATATATATATATATATATATATATATATATATATATATACCCAGCAAAAAAAAAAATATATATATATATACACCCTCAAAAAAAATCGCTTCTCTAACATATGTTCCAAACATATTTTGCAGGAAGCACATATATTATTGGATACTGCCGAAACATTAATATGTTCGTTTTATGTGAGCATATTATATGTTTGGAAGCATTTTGAGTCCAAAAATAGTTTATGCTTGGAAGAATTCCCCAAAGAAGATTGTGCTCATTCCCTCACGTAATTTTCACTTCCACGAAATTTTTGAGTTCTTCGCATCTTTTTCTGTAATACAAATACGCTTTTTTTTCAAATGTCTATTCTCTTGGTTCCGAATATTAATTCTAATATTCAAATTAAATAATATTTAGACTTAAGCATATTAAATTTTTGGCCTTATCATGAAACAGTTTTCCGAAACAACAAACAAGCGGTTTCCCACAAATTGCTCTCATTTCATTCTCTCGCTCTGTTATGTTGATATCTTTTTATAACCCTCCCCGGGGTTGAAAATATATATATATATATATATATATATATATATATATATATATATATATATATATATATATATATATATATATATATATATATATATATATATATATATATATATATATATATATATATATATATATATATATATATATATATATATAATATATATATATATATATATATATATATATATATATATATATATATATATATATATATATATATATATATATATATATATATATATATATATATATATATATATATATATATATTCATACATAGCAGCTGCTTAAATTAACGTTTTCCAGGTCCGTCAGTAATCTAAAGCTATATGCCCCTAAAATTCACTTACGCCTTACACAAAATGTAGGACACTCACACAAGAGGTGTTTAATTTATTCCTTTTCCTCCGCATCATGACAGCTCATACATATTGAGATTCGTTAGTTTTATAGCATGGCGCCATTTGCAATATGAATTAAGAAATAACTTATTTAAGAAAATTATTTGTGTCGATTTATAACGCAATCACGGATTATATTTTTGTTCCAAAGAGGACCAAAGGAGTAGCAGATTAAGTGCCCAATTAAAAAATAAAATGTTAATTTGCAGTAGAAGTGTGCAAGTGACACGAAATTGTCGTGACTCACGAAAATTTTCGTGATTCGTGCGTCACGCTCATGACAAAAGCGTGAGTGTGCGTGAGTGTGATTAACAAACCAAAATGTCGTGCGTGAGCGTGAGTCACGAAAATAATATCTTCGTGAGTGTGCGTGAGTAACGAATTACACTCACGACAATATTCCTGCTCACCAACATAAAACGCTTAAGAGTTAAATTCAATTACAATTTTAGTGACACCTGAGATGTTAAGAGTTTAATAACACTCTCGATTTTAATAATGCTCATGTTTTCAGACACTTCGGTAAGGTAAATTAATTATAAAATTATTTGTGAGTCACGATATTTTTCGTGATTCACGGTATTTTTCGTGAGTCACGGTATGTTTTGTGAGTCACGACATTTTCGTGCGTGAGTGTGCGTGAATACAAATTTTCTTTTCGTGAGTGTGCGTGAGCGTGAGTCCTACCAAAAAATATCGTGCGTGAGTGTGCGTGAGTTTGATTTTTCTGTCGTAAGTGTGCGCGAGCGTGAGTAAACTATTACTCACGTGCACACCTCTAATTTGCAGTAACCTTTAAGCAAATACACAGACACACATATAGTATGTATATTTGAACGTGAATTATGTATGTGAAATAAAATATGTATTGAATAAATGTAAATACTATATTGGTTTGATATGTGAAGTGTGTTTGTTAGATTTCTATTGTATTTTTTCAATAAAAAAATTATTTTTCTAAAATAAGTATCGGGAATTATTTTAGAAAACAATATATTTAGGAAACGACAAAGGTCCACCCCCGGTGGACCTATTAATTTAAATATGGCAAAACATATATATGGGAACTATGTCTAATCTGAACAGATTTCAACGAAATTTGGCATACACTCTGTAAGCACATTTTGAAGCAAATAATGCCGAAACTCTGGCCTCTTTATCGTGCGAAAGATATATTGGAGCTAAATCTTAGCCGATTTCAAATTTGGCATGGATAGCTATAATATTAATACTACTCCCTCGGAGTAGTACCTATTGTTTCTGTGGTCATGTGAGTGTAAATCGAGCGAAAGATATATAGGAGCTATCTAAGTGGAGTTCAATTGAGAATTCTCTATTGTCTTCTTATAATAAAAGCCAATTTTCTATAAGGTCTTTATGGTCAGGTACATGATTTTCCCGATCATTTAGACATGTTTGCGGCATTTGAGAACCAGTTAAATGCTTATCGCCAGCATACTTTTTTCTCTGCTAGAAAATTATTTTTACAAAGACAAAATATATGGTTTTCGCGACAATTACATGCTCTATATAAGCATTAAATGGATGCGGCAAACATGTTTTTTCTGTGCGTGCAGTTTTGTTGTACCTTTGATTCCATAATTTCTCTACTTTGTTGATAAGTATACTGACAATTAGTTTATTTGAAACCAATTTTAATATCATACGAATCGGTAATGTGGTTAAGTTAAATTTTACTACAAACATTTTTTTCAATAAAAATTTTTTTCCTAGTAAATTGCAATGAAACCAAAGGACTCTATATCAAAAATATATAGGTATATAGAAAACTTTAGTACTGATTACGTCTGCAATAGCATCGCAGAAAAATGCATATCCATCCAAGCTCTCCTAATCCAAGAACTTCCAAATTTTTTTGCTGGGTATATATATATATATATATATATATATATATATATATATATATATATATATATATATATATATATATATATATATATATATATATATATATATATACCCAGCAAAAAAAAAATATATATATATATACACCCTCAAAAAAAATCGCTTCTCTAACATATGTTCCAAACATATTTTGCAGGAAGCACATATATTATTGGATACTGCCGAAACATTAATATGTTCGTTTTATGTGAGCATATTATATGTTTGGAAGCATTTTGAGTCCAAAAATAGTTTATGCTTGGAAGAATTCCCCAAAGAAGATTGTGCTCATTCCCTCACGTAATTTTCACTTCCACGAAATTTTTGAGTTCTTCGCATCTTTTTCTGTAATACAAATACGCTTTTTTTTTCAAATGTCTATTCTCTTGGTTCCGAATATTAATTCTAATATTCAAATTAAATAATATTTAGACTTAAGCATATTAAATTTTTGGCCTTATCATGAAACAGTTTTCCGAAACAACAAACAAGCGGTTTCCCACAAATTGCTCTCATTTCATTCTCTCGCTCTGTTATGTTGATATCTTTTTATTCAACCCTCCCGGGTTGAAAATATATATATATATATATATATATATATATATATATATATATATATATATATATATATATATATATTTATATATATATATATATATATATATATATATATATATATATATGTATATATATATATATATATATATATATATATATATATATATATATATATATATATATATATATATATATATATATATATATATATATATATATATATATATATATATATATATATATATATATATATATATATATATATATATATATATATATATATATATATATATATATATATATATATACATAGCAGCTGCTTAAATTAACGTTTTCCAGGTCCGTCAGTAATCTAAAGCTATATGCCCCTAAAATTCACTTACGCCTTACACAAAATGTAGGACACTCACACAAGAGGTGTTTAATTTATTCCTTTTCCTCCGCATCATGACAGCTCATACATATTGAGATTCGTTAGTTTTATAGCATGGCGCCATTTGCAATATGAATTAAGAAATAACTTATTTAAGAAAATTATTTGTGTCGATTTATAACGCAATCACGGATTATATTTTTGTTCCAAAGAGGACCAAAGGAGTAGCAGATTAAGTGCCCAATTAAAAATAAAATGTTAATTTGCAGTAGAAGTGTGCAAGTGACACGAAATTGTCGTGACTCACGAAAATTTTCGTGATTCGTGCGTCACGCTCATGACAAAAGCGTGAGTGTGCGTGAGTGTGATTAACAAACCAAAATGTCGTGCGTGAGCGTGAGTCACGAAAATAATATCTTCGTGAGTGTGCGTGAGTAACGAATTACACTCACGACAATATTCCTGCTCACCAACATAAAACGCTTAAGAGTTAAATTCAATTACAATTTTAGTGACACCTGAGATGTTAAGAGTTTAATAACACTCTCGATTTTAATAATGCTCATGTTTTCAGACACTTCGGTAAGGTAAATTAATTATAAAATTATTTGTGAGTCACGATATTTTTCGTGATTCACGGTATTTTTCGTGAGTCACGGTATGTTTTGTGAGTCACGACATTTTCGTGCGTGAGTGTGCGTGAATACAAATTTTCTTTTCGTGAGTGTGCGTGAGCGTGAGTCCTACCAAAAAATATCGTGCGTGAGTGTGCGTGAGTTTGATTTTTCTGTCGTAAGTGTGCGCGAGCGTGAGTAAACTATTACTCACGTGCACACCTCTAATTTGCAGTAACCTTTAAGCAAATACACAGACACACATATAGTATGTATATTTGAACGTGAATTATGTATGTGAAATAAAATATGTATTGAATAAATGTAAATACTATATTGGTTTGATATGTGAAGTGTGTTTGTTAGATTTCTATTGTATTTTTTCAATAAAAAAATTATTTTTCTAAAATAAGTATCGGAATTATTTTAGAAAACAATATATTTAGGAAACGACAAAGGTCCACCCCCGGTGGACCTATTAATTTAAATATGGCAAAACATATATATGGGAACTATGTCTAATCTGAACAGATTTCAACGAAATTTGGCATACACTCTGTAAGCACATTTTGAAGCAAATAATGCCGAAACTCTGGCCTCTTTATCGTGCGAAAGATATATTGGAGCTAAATCTTAGCCGATTTCAAATTTGGCATGGATAGCTATAATATTAATACTACTCCCTCGGAGTAGTACCTATTGTTTCTGTGGTCATGTGAGTGTAAATCGAGCGAAAGATATATAGGAGCTATCTAAGTGGAGTTCAATTGAGAATTCTCTATTGTCTTCTTATAATAAAAGCCAATTTTCTATAAGGTCTTTATGGTCAGGTACATGATTTTCCCGATCATTTAGACATGTTTGCGGCATTTGAGAACCAGTTAAATGCTTATCGCCAGCATACTTTTTTCTCTGCTAGAAAATTATTTTTACAAAGACAAAATATATGGTTTTCGCGACAATTACATGCTCTATATAAGCATTAAATGGATGCGGCAAACATGTTTTTTCTGTGCGTGCAGTTTTGTTGTACCTTTGATTCCATAATTTCTCTACTTTGTTGATAAGTATACTGACAATTAGTTTATTTGAAACCAATTTTTAATATGAACTTCCCAAAAAATTTTTAAGTTTTCCGAATAACAGGGATATTTAGAATGAAAGTGAGAGTACATTTATCCCACAGCGTAGTAAAAATGAACTAAAATACGATGCAATACATGAACCAATTCATAAGAAAATCATGAACTTACCTTTGGCGCCAAACCATGGTTATTCTTATTATGGTTTAGTTCATTTTTCGTAAATAATAGTTAATTTTATTTGTGTGTACTAAAATTAGAGACTAATTATGTAATCTTATTAAAACTAAAATCAGCAAAAAAAAACAAAAAAGGAAAGACTAGCCGGACTGAAGAGCTATATTATACGCTGCTCTATTTTATAGATCAAATTTGACAACCGATTAAAATGGTTGAGTTTTACTAATTTTTGAAACGCAGACAATAAACAGAATTTGGCTAAATGAGAACAAAATCAAACCAAATTTTCATCTTAATAAAGGGTGATACGGTCAAAATTTGGTCAAGGGAAAACGCGTGTAAATCGGTGAAATCGTTTATTTAAAAAATCAAATTAAATTTCTTTTTCAAGTTCAATTAGTATCAAATTCAGGAAAAATATTCAGTTAGGCTTTCGCTTTTCCAAATCCGAATTGCCGGGCCTCACGCTTGACACCTGCCATCAGATTTTGTACAGCCACCTTGTCCACCTTCTTCGCCGCAGAAAGCCAGTTTGCTTTGAACTGCTGCTCGTCCTTAGCAGTTTTTATACCCTACACCATAGGATGGGAGGTATATTCACTTTGTCATTCCGTTTGTAACACATCGAAATATTGCTCTAAGACCCCATAAAGTATATATATTCTGGGTCGTGGTGAAATTCTGAGTCGATCTGAGCATGCCCGTCCGTCCGTCCGTCTGTTGAAATCACGCTAACCTCCGAACGAAACAAGCTATCGACTTGAAACTTGGCACAAGTAGTTGTTATAGATGTAGGTCGGATGGTATTGCAAATGGGCCATATCGGTCCACTTTTACGTATAGCCCCCATATAAACGGACCCCAAAATTTGGCTTGCGATCGCTCTAAGAGAAGCAAATTTCATCCGATCCGGCTGAAATTTGGTACATGGTGTTAGTATATGGTCTCTAACAACCATGCAAAAATTGGACCATATCGGTCCATAATTACATATAGCCCCCATATAAACCGATCCCCCGATTTTGGTTGTGGAGCCTCTAAGAGAAGCAAATTTCATCCGATTCGGCTAAAATTTGGTACATGGTATTGGTATATGTTCTCTAATGACCATGCAAAAATTGGTCCATATCGGTCCATAATTATATATAGCCCCCATATAAACCGATCCCCCGATTTGGCTTGCGGAGCCTCTAAGAAACGAAAATTTCATCCGATCCGGCTGAAATTTGGTACATGGTGTTGGTATATGTTCTCTAATGACCATGCAAACATTGGTCCATATTGGTCCATAATTGTATATAGCCCCCATATAAATCGATTCCCAGATTTGTCCTCCGGAGCCTCTTGGAGGAGCAAAATTCGTCAGATACGGTTGAAATTTGGAACATGGTGTTAGAATGTGGTCTCTAACAAACACACAAGAATTGGTCCATATCGGTCTATAATTATATATAGCCCACATATAAACCGTTCCCCAGATTTGATCTCCGGAGCCTCTTGGAGGAGCAAAATTCGATCCGATCCATGCCAAAATTGGTCCATAACGGTCTATAGTTATATATAGCCGATCCCCAGTCACATAAAAATTGGTCCATATCGGTTCATATTCATGGTTGCCACTCGAGCCAAAAACAATCTACCAAAATTTTAGTTTTATGGAAAACATTGTCAAAATGTTATTTCTATAGAAAATTTTATCAAAATTTTATTTCTATAGAAAATTTTGTCAAAATTTTATTTCTATAGAGAATTTTGTAAAAATTTTATTTCTATAGAAAACTTTGTCAAAAATTTATTTCTATAGAAAATTTTGTCAAAATTTTATTTCTATAGAATTTTTTTCCAAATTTTATTTCTATAGAATTTTTTCCATATTTTATTTCTATAGAAAATTTTTTCTAAATTTTACTTCTATAGAAACTCTAAACTTAATTATATACGTATTTAATCGGCCTTTTTTAGTTTAATATATACTACACAGAAAAAAAGTTCACGAAAATTTTTCCAATTAAAATTTTAATTGAGTTTTAAGAAATATTCAATTAAAAATTTAATTGAATCAACAATTTTTTTAATTGAAACAAAAATCAATCACAAAATTTAATAGTATCAATTAATTTTTTAATTGAATCAATTAAGTTTTTAACTGACCTTCAATTAATTTTTTAATTGATACTATTATTTCTGTGATTGAAGACATTTCAATTAAAAAATTAATTGGATCAATTAATTTCGTGATTGAATCAGAAAAATTTTTTTTTGTGTGTATGTATGGACTACCTTGTAATTTAGAAGACGGTGTTAGGAAGTTTTAAGATACCTTGCCATCGGCAAGTGTTACCGCAACCCAAGTAATTCGATTGTGGATGACAGTCTTCAGTAGAAGTTTCAACGCAATCCATGGTGGAGGGTACATAAGCTTCGGCCTGGCCGAACTTACAGCCGTATATACATGTTTTGGTCTTCTTTAGGTTCCGCTTGACAATAGCCCAGTATTTCTCAATTGGGCGGAGCTCTGGCTTGTTGGGAGGTTTCTTGTCCTTGGGAACCACCTGCACGTTGTTGGCGGCGTACCACTCCATGGCCTTTTTACCGCAATGGCAAGATGCCAAATCCGTCCAAAACAGTACGGAACAACCGTGCTTCTTCAGGAAAAGCAGCAGACGTTTATTCAAACACTCTTTCACGTAAATTTCTTTGTTGACAGTCCCGGAATCTATGAAAATGCTGCTTTTCAAGCCACAGGTACAGATGGTTTGCCAAACCAGATATTTCTTTGCGAACTTTGACAGTTTTATGTGCTTGAAAATACATGCTACCTTTCCCCTTCCTTTTGCCGTATAAAACTCCTGTCCCGGAAGCTGCTTGTAGTCGGCTTTGACGTAGGTTTCGTCGTCCATTACCACGCAGTCAAACTTCGTCAGCATCGTCGTGTACAGCCTCCGGAATCGCGCTTTGACCGTCGTATTTTGTTTATCATCGCGATTTGGAGTCACTACCTTCTTGTAAGTCGATAGTCCGGCTCGTTTTTTGGCTCGATGCACGGTTGTAGACGATACACCCAGCTTATTTGCGGCATCTCGGAGAGAGAGGTTAGGGTTTCGCTTGAAACTACCGGCAACTCTCTTTGTCGTCCTAGCGGCTTCCGGTTTTCGATTTCCCCCCGATCCAGACTTCCTGGCTGTCGACAAACGTTCCCCAAACACTTTAATTACATTTGTAACGGTTGATTTGGCAACTTTTAGCGATTTTGCTTTGCGTGCGAGTAGCTCGGATTTTCGCGATGCGCGAGCAAAATTTTGATACGCTGCTCTTCTTGCTTGGACCGCATTTTGACAACTGAAAAGTGAATTCCAAAATCAAAATAGGAGCAACATTCTACACACACACACCTTCAAAATGAGGGGTGTTCAGGTTTTTTAAATGCAAAATTGAAAGAAATACGTCAAGTTTATATTGACAAAATTTTGACCGTATCACCCTTTTTTAACCACATTATTTCTATTTCTTGTGTTATAATACTCTCAGTAAATTTGGTATATCATATATATAGACAGAAAAAAATGTCTTGTGAATTTAATAACCATTTTAACTTCAACATAGTTCAAAAAAATTACTCTAATATAGTTCATTTTTCGTAACCATAAGGAAAATTAACTTAGCTAAAGGCAGATTTGTAAAATGTCAGTAAATAATTTTTAGTTCACTAAATTTCACGAAATTTGAAGGATTTTTCTTTAAAAAAATATTCCAACAGAGTAGCTAATTCATCGTTTATTGTAAAGGGTGGTTAAATTGTAAGGGCCGATGTTGAATGTGAACCACACTTAAACGCCAAGTTTTTTTCCGAATTTTATTTGACATTTCTCCATTTCAGACTTACTCAATTTGAACCATGCACTATGGGGCCAATGACCGATTTCTGAGGCATAAATTCCAAAAATGTAGCTAGAGCTTTCAAATTTGGAATACATGATGTGTATGACGTCGGAAGAGCTCATATAAATTTTCAGATCTATCCGCCCACTGACACGCCCACTGTAACCGCTAATATGTTTCCTTTTATATTACCAATAGAAAAACATTTTTTTTTTTTCATTTTAAATTATTCGGATGCATTTTCTCCCAAACAGCCAATGGGTACACATGATGCACCTGCTATTTGTGAAGAATGCGCCAAAATTTTGTGCAAAGTTGCTGACATGGGATACCAATCATAGTAGCGAAAGTATATTTCTGCAGTTTTTAAACAGTAGATTTTCAATTTCTCACTATCTAAAGGGTGATTTGTTAAGAGCTTGATAACTTTTTTTTGAAAAAAAACGCATAAAATTTGCAAAATCTCATCGGTTCTTTATTTGAAACGTTAGATTGGTCCATGACATTTACTTTTTGAAGATAATTTCATTTAAATGTTGACCGCGGCTGCGTCTTAGGTGGTCCATTCGGAAAGTCCAATTTTGGGCAACTTTTTCGAGCATTTCGGCCGGAATAGCCCGAATTTCTTCGGAAATGTTGTCTTCCAAAGCTGGAATAGTTGCTGGCTTATTTCTGTAGACTTTAGACTTGACGTAGCCCCACAAAAAATAGTCTAAAGGCGTCAAATCGCATGATCTTGGTGGCCAACTTACCGGTCCATTTCTTGAGATGAATTGTTCTCCGAAGTTTTCCCTCAAAATGGCCATAGAATCGCGAGCTGTGTGGCATGTAGCGCCATCTTGTTGAAACCACATGTCAACCAAGTTCAGTTCTTCCATTTTTGGCAACAAAAAGTTTGTTAGCATCGAACGATAGCGATCGCCATTCACCGTAACGTTGCGTCCAACAGCATCTTTGAAAAAATACGGTCCAATGATTCCACCAGCGTACAAACCACACCAAACAGTGCATTTTTCGGGATGCATGGGCAGTTCTTGAACGGCTTCTGGTTGCTCTTCACTCCAAATGCGGCAATTTTGCTTATTTACGTAGCCATTCAACCAGAAATGAGCCTCATCGCTGAACAAAATTTGTCGATAAAAAAGCCGATTTTCTGCCAACTTTTCTAGGTAATAAAATTCAATGATTTGCAAGCGTTGCTCGTTAGTAAGTCTATTCATGATGAAATGTCAAAGCATACTGAGCATCTTTCTCTTTGACACCATGTCTGAAATCCCACGTGATCGGTCAAATACTAATGCATGAAAATCCTAACCTCAAAAGAATCACCCTTTATTTCAAATTCACTAGATATTGTTATGAGTATCATGTGTAAATGTTTAACAAAATCTGCATCGACGTCCGTGATAGAGGCTAACATATCTTCGCTTGAGAAAGCTTTTCGTGCTGTTTTTCCATCGTTAGTTGATCCGCTTCCATTACATTTTGGTTTATCAACGTGCAGACCCAGTTTCTGCGAAAATAATTCTTGAATTTGCCGTTTTCTCTCTTGCACTAAACATTTTTCGTCAGATTTCCGAATTTGCCATTTTTTGATCGGAAGTTTATAAGAAAGATGAACAATAAATTCAAAACATCGAATCCAAGCATACAAGGGACTAATTTCGTAATTTAAACTACTTTGCTTTGGATTAAATAGCGATGAGTTTAAATCTTTATTTGACAGAAACTGACGAGGATTGCAGCCACATATGGGACATGTTTGTGAAGACTTGGTCCCAGTTAGCACATTTAATACTTTTCCATCGATGAGGGTCATATGCATCTTGTAACTGACAGAAATTTTTCTTCCACTAGGCATGTTGTAACAATAGTTTCTTAAATGTGATATCTGATCTGTCAAGTTTTTGTTTTCTTTTAAAATATGCTCTTGTGTTTCCTTCGCGAATTCAATTTTTAGGGGTCGACAAAAACGGCAAGATTGGGAAGCTCGATTAAACCAAATAATTTATTTTGCGGATCATACAATTTAAGAGTTATAACTGATGTGACAAAAAGAGATGTATCAAAAGTTTCTGTAGCGTTGCAGCTCAAATTTTGTTTATATAGACTATGTCCTGTAGATCCATCAAAACCGTAGCTAAGAACAAGAGTAACTCTATTAATTTCCACCATTTGTTCCAATACATTTTCTTGAAGTAGTAAAATTCGCATCGCTGTATGATCAAGCAAAGTTTGTAGTGGAAGCTGGGCAGATGATGCTGTAGCAACAAGTCCCTGGGGTCGACATTGAATTTTATATTCTTGTAGTTTTTTATAACAGGGGTATATATCACAATTTCGAGATTTGCACATTTCTCTGATACTATTATACTGTTTTCTTGTGAAGTTATTTTCTATGAAGAATGCAAAAGCTTCTTCAGTAGATAGTGGAACGGGCAATTTATAATCAGAAGTAATTAATTTCCTTATTTTACTGGGTCTACCTGGGGTTGTTGTAACTTCTCTTAAAACATAATTCAGATCATTATCTTTTGAAGCATGTGCTGATATAGTTGCAGCATGAAGTAATAATTTGGTATTATGGCCCTGCGATGATGATACTTTAGACACAAGTTTACGTTTTAGACGATCACTGCCTTTGCTATATTCAACGTGGGGACGACCAATAGTGCGACAAAAATCATCCTCAACTATACTTAATTCTATAACCTTCGACAACCACAAAGACCCCTTTCGTTTCATTTTTTTTCCATTATTCGAGTGTTTTTTAAATTTTTGTTTGGCTCGGGCACAAGTATTATAAATTTTCTTAATTATTGATGCCATGCAAGATTGTTCTGCACTCCTCGAGAACTTGGAATATATCCAGTTAACGACACTAGAAGGATTCCGACCGTTTTCAAGCCAAAATTTTACGATTTCCAAATTTTTTACTTTTAAACAATGTGAAATTAATTTTTTTCATTATAAGCCGTATGCTGCCGTAATTAAAATTTTAACCACATGAAAGTACACACAATAACCTTTCTTCCCATACCAATATGTCAGTGAATACACGTGAATACAGGAAGTAATATTCCATAGAACACAAATATTACTTGAAAATTACAACACAAAAACTTCTCAGTTTAACACAACAATTTTTTTACAAGAAATACACACGGAATTTGAACACTTTTTATATAATTATACATACCTGTAGTAATACTTTCCATTTTTTATAATGTGAATTCGATTAATAGATTTTGTTTTGTAACAAATTTTCTGCAACGTGTTTTTTTTCAGCTAACCTCTCAGAAAGTAAACAGAAGAAAAAAAAACAATTTTGCCAGATTGTTTTATAAAGAACGAGTTGCCATATGTTTCTCATATTTTGTATTGTGGCCTTCTGGGATGTCTGCAACAAATTTCCGTTATCAATTTTTTCAAATTCCACTATGAAAAATTTGACTTTTTGCCGCAGAATCCGGTCATTGTCCCCATAGTGCCATGGAGAGATACACAATCCAACAACGTGTTAAATGGTTCCAAGAAATGGCAACAGTGGATGATCAATTTTCGAACAAAATCATCTTCAGTGATGAGGCACATTTTCACCTCAGTGGATTCGTCAATAAACAGAATTGCCGCATTTGGGCGAATGAGAATCCAAGAGTGATTGTCAAAAAACCAATGCACCCACAAAGAGTGACTGTTTGGTGCGGTTTGTGGGCTGGCGGCATCATCGGGCCGTATTTTTCCCAAAAAGAGGCCGGTCAGGCAGTTACTGTGAATTGTGTTCGCTATCGTGAGATGATAACGAACTTTTTATGGCCCGAATTGGAAGATATGGATGTGGCCGATATGTGGTTTCAGCAGGACGGTGCCACTTGCCACACAGCTAACGAAACAACAAATTCAATGGCCGTGTTATCTCACGTAATGGAGATGTCAATTGGCCGCCAAGATCATGTGATTTGACACCGTTGGACTTTTTTCTTTGGGGTTATTTTAAAGAAAAGGTGTACGTCGGTAAGCCAGCAACAATTCAAGTGCTAAGGGATGAGATAATTATGCACATTAACGGTATAGAACCTCCATTATGCCTCAGCGTCATCGAAAATTTGGACCATCGGACCACCGAGGTCGCGGCGCCCATTTGGCCGATATTTTGTTCCATACATAATTGAGTAATACCAATATATCATAATAAAATAAAATTACAATAATTTCCTAAATAGTTTGTGTTTTATTCAAAATCAATATCGGCCCTTGAAATTTTAACCACCCTTTATTATAAAAATACATAGGCAATATAAAAATCTTACTACGAAATTTACTAGGAAAAAAATTTGTATTGAAAAAAAATTTTGTAGTAAAAATTAACTTAACCACATTACCGATTCGTATGATGGCTACCTATAGTTTATTCACCTTTATATTATAAGTTGTTCTTATTTCCTAAATATATTGTTTTCTAAAATAATTCCGATACTTATTTTAGAAAAATAATTTTGTTATTGAAAAAAAATACAATAGAAATCTAACAAACACACTTCACATATCAAACGAATATAGTATTTACATTTATTCAATACATATTTTATTTCACATTCATAATTCACGTTCAAGTATACATACTATATGTGTGTCTGTGTATTTGCTTAAAGGTTACTGCAAAATTAACATTTTATTTTTCCTTGGGCACTTAATCTGCTACTCTTTTGGTCCTTTTTGGAACAAAAATATGATCCGTGTTTGCGTTATAAATCCACACAAATTATTTAACTAATCTCAATATGTATGAGCTGTAATGATGCGGAGGAAAAGGAATCAATTAAGCACCTCTTGTGTGAGTGTCCTGCATTCTGTGTAAGGCGTAAGCGAATTTTAGGGGCATATAGCTTTAGATTACTGGCGGACCTGGAAAACGTTAACTTAAGCAGTCTGCTAATGTTTTGGAACAACTTGGTTGGTTCAACAAAGAAAAATAATCGAGGTTTAGCGGTTAAAACTAGAAATGCCCATATGTAATAGATACTTTTAGTTAATGTGGTATCACAATGGACTGAGTAGTCTAAGTGAGCCTGAAAATTAATCACGCTGCCACTAATCTCAACATATGGAAGGATTTAACACGCTGTAATTACGGACTGTGCGCTTTGCGTCAGTTTTTCTACTCGAAAAACAAACTATCACAAATGGAAAAATTTCGCTAGTTTTTCGTTGCGGAAATTGAACATAGTACCGGCCTTAATGTAAATATTATTTATATCCTTGATGTGGAACTTATTTTTGGAGTTCACGTTTTAAAATTAGTTTTGAAAAATATACTTCTTCTTCGGAAAAATACTGTATAGTTTTTAAAATTTTCTTTATTGAAGGAATGAGGTATACGAACTTTGACGATGCCCATGAAATAGTCTATTAAATTTGTTAATAATACAAAGAATGTATAAAAAAAAATATCAAATAGATTTTGTTTTTTGGCCATAATCCCTTTTGTATGGCATGAATTTCGTTGCGAGTTCAGAAGAGCTTTCTCCATTTTCTTCTTCGTTGAAAAAAACGTTCTAATACATTCCATTGTCCTAAAACTCTGTTCGCAATAGATACAAACAAAAGTGATTGGTGCGGCAAATTTCTCACATTGATGGCTGAGCAGTACAATAATCATCTAATATGGATGCCTGGCCACGGGAACATACCAGAGAACTACGAAGCGGATGAGTTAGCAAGGCTACATATTCCAGGGGAACTAGAATCTGTTGGTATGCCCCTGGGTACTTGCAAACTTATAACATACTGCGTTGGAAGGCTATTTTAATGGCAAATGTCTGACGGGAGAATTGCAAGGGTTGCAACGACACTCAGCAAATATGGTCCCATCTAAACTTAAACCGCACACTAGATATGTTAGTGTTTTCAAGACGTTAGATATCACTCCTGATATCTGCTATAACGGGTCGCTGCCTGATAGGCGAATTTGCAAAAACTATTGGAGCGAAGTTTAATGACTACTGTATGAGCTGTCATGATGCGGAGGAAAAGGAATCAATTAAACACCTCTTGTGTGAGTGTCCTGCATTTTGTTTAAGGCGTAAGCGAATTTTAGGAGCATACAGCGTTAGATTACTGATGACTTGGAAAGTGTTAACTTAATGTTTTTTGGGACAATCCGGTTGGTTCAGCAGAAGAAAATAATCGAGTAGGTTCATCGGTTAAAACTAGAAGTGCCGTTATGTAATAGGTACTTTTAGTGAATGTGGCATCACAATGGACTGAATAGTCTAAGTGAGCCTGAAAATAAATCGTGCTGCCACTTTAACCTAACCTATACAATAATTCCATAGTAAGCTAAGCAGTCTCCGAATGTTTGTATTACAATATATATATTTTGTGTTTATTTACTACATACATGTACATTCAATATAATTTCTATTATTTTAAGTATATTCACACCTGCTTTTATACCACGAGTCCATAATTCAAACTTTTAATTGTTTATGAGATTTTGGCACTTTTACAGCACCAACTCATGCCTCCTTCTAACAAAGTACTTAGGGCTGATAGTATCCCACTTTTAAAGGTGATCATATTGCGAAAAATTTTAGGATTTTGAAGTCCTTCCTCCTTAGATCCAGTTTGAGAATATTTCTCTGTATTTTTCTCAAATTTAAACTTCTTGCGCACTCGATATCCACGAAAACCCGCTTGAATTCTTATTGCAGCACGTTCTTGTAACTGAAGCAATGAATCTGAAGTAGGAGAGCTTGGATGGATATGCATTTTTCTGTGTTGCTATTGCAGACGTAATCAGTACTGAAGTTTTCTATATACCTATATATTTTTGATATAGAGTCCTTTGGTTTCATTGCTTGTGTTTCACCATATTTAAATTTCACTGTAACTAATCCCAAAGAAATTAATTTAAAAATTTAATTTGAAATTTTCATCATTTAATGAATGAGATTCAATTTCGATTTTTCTGCAAAAACTGTATACTAGAATATAGCTGCCTTAATAAACCATTTGGAAATGAATATTGATTGACATCAATTCCAACACATTTGCTTTATACATAAAGTGGGTGGTTTTCAATGGATTAACATCTATTGCCCGCAGTGGTACACTTTAATATACAGTAGAGGTCAATATAATACATCCGATGACATGTATTTCATAAACCCATATATATATAGCATATGTGGAATGTTAGATAATACATATGTACATACTTTGTTGTCATAGAGGATTCCTTCGATTTCCCACGTAATGTTATATATATTACTGAAGGGTCTTAATTTATAATTTAAAACTTTGTAGAGTTCTGGAAATATATTTAGTTTAATTGGAAATTTTATAATATAAACTATTTAAATTAACTTAAATTAATTTAAGCGTATTTCAGTGCCATGTAATTTAATACGTCTTACTTTAATTACTTTATTGTAATTTATTTTCGTTTAATTTAATTTGATTCAAATTTAGTAAGTTTACTTTAATTTGTTTATATTACCTCCGTTTGATCCAATTTAAATTATCAATACTTCACCATTTTACTTCTTAAAATGTAATTATTAAATTACTAGCAAACTCGGCGAACGGAGTTTTTGTTAGCTTCGTTTTACGTAACATTTTGTTTGGCGATTAAAAGATGAAGAAAAATTGTTGATTTTGTTTTATATTTGAAAATGAAAATATTTTTGTTTAACCTTTAACTGGGTACGTGGTGGTAACACTCGTTTACATATATTTTAAAAAAGACGTGTGAAATAAAGTATATGTTAATCATTGAAAGAACATATAATATTTCGAAATATTGTTTTATTTTCGTTAAATAGAATGTTTACTAATCAACAAATATAATAATGATACAAAAAAACCATTTTTTTACAGAAAAAATATTAATGTAAAAGAGGGGGTAAAATTTACCACACGTCGCAAATTACGCAAAAAAATTTCACCTCACCGGTTAAAGGTTAATTTCACAACAGTAATGAATTTATTTCGATACCAAAAATGAAGTGTTATTTAGTTGAACTTGTCTAAGTAAATGAAAGTGAATCCAAAGTAATTACCGAATCGAAGCGCAAATTATCCGTTTCATTTAAGTGCTCTTTTGTAACCCACATTTTTTGTATTTTGGACAGCGGACGGTTCCCAACTCGTGAACACGCAACGTATAACTCCAAACACTAAGCGATTGGCCTTGCGACTTGTTAATTGTCATTGCGAACGCAAGACAAACTGGAAATTGCTATCGTTTGAAGTCAAACGGAAGATCAGTCGGAATCATTGGGATTCGAGGAATACATACATTTTCACCTGCGTACTTTCCGTTAATAATAGTTGCATCAATCAAATTCGGCTTTACCGAAAGTCAAGTACCGTTGCAAAGTCGCGGTGGATTTAAATTACGCAATAACATAACTACTGTACCAACTTTGAGCTGCAAGTTATGTGGTGGAAATCCTGGTAACTCCAGAGAGTTCAAAAACTCCGTTGGATACTTTACTACAGCATGATGATTTGTTACGGAATCAAATTGGAAATGAAGTATGACCCCAAATTTCGGGTCCTTTTTCGTTATGAATACAAACCCCATGAACATGGGCCCCAATTATGTTAGTGATAAAAAATGAAGATGGACCCCAAAGAAAAAATAGGGCCCCATTTTCATAAAATAACTTTGAACGTACGAAAATGGGCCCCGACGTTATGAAAGTGTGCCCCAAAATTAAAAATGTATCAAAATAATTATTAGTGATTTTATACATCAAACAGTATTTTTAAATGTATTTCACAATGCAGTATTATTTTGATACTTATTTAATGATTATATTTTTTGTGCATAGCTACTTGTTGACTGTTTTTGATACTATAACGTGATCGGTATTAATTTGAGTGTCAAAAAAAAAAAAACAAAAATATGGACTGTGTTATTTTTACTGGGCGAAAAATTTATAATAAATTATTGTATGTGAATGATCAAAAAATAAATAAAAAATGCTAACGTTTAAATACGTTATCAGTCTCTTCAGAAGAATAAAATAAGAAACGGAATCGGATATTTTCGTAACTAACTATGAATATGCAATGAAAAGTGCAGTGATAAACCAATTTCCCAGTGTACGCCTGAGTAATTGAGAAAAGCAGACACCTCCACTTCCTAAAAAGAATTTTCATTTTTTTTGTAGAATCATGTGGTCGACATTTAAAGGATATTTATTTGCAGAAAACTATGTTAAAACAATAGACTATTAAGAAAATCGCGCAATAAATGTCGATATTTTTTTTTTTAAATTTTTCAATTAAAATTAGAATCCTTGCGAGGCCTTATTTTCTCAACTTATATACTGGACTTTTCTTAGTGGGAAGAAATGAAAGCAAAATATATTTTTTCAAAACCATATTCGAAACAACGCGTTCCGAAATGCGAACTTGGAAAATACTGATGCGGAAACAGAACCGACTGCGGAAAGTCTACAAATAATTACCAATCGATATGGACTTTTGCACGGCACGTAGAGAGCCAGAATTGAAATATCGGGATCGCTTATATGGGGGCTATATACAATATTGAACTTGATATGGACCAATTTTTGTGTGATTGGGGATCGATTCATCTGAGGGCTATATATAACCATAGACCGATATGAACCTAGTTGGGCATGGTTGTTAACGGCCATATACTAGCACAATGTACCAAATTTCAACTAACTAGATGAAATTTGCTCCTCCAAGAGGCTCCAAAACCAAATCTCAGGATCGGTTTATATGGGTGCTATCTAATTATGGATCAATGTCGACCAATTTTTGCATGGTTGTTAGAGATCATATGCTGACACCATGTACCAAATTTCAGCCTGATCGGATGAAATTTGCTTCTCTTAGAGGCTCCGCAAGCCAAATCGGGGGATCGGTTTAAATGGGGGCTATATATAATTATGGACCGATGTGGATCAATTTTTGCATGATTGTTAGAGACCATATACTTACACCATGTACCAAATTTCAGCCGGATCGGATGAAATATTCTTCTCTTAGAGGATTCGCAAGCCAAATTTGGGGGTCCGTTTATATGGGGGTTATACGTAAAAGTGGACCGATATGGCCCATTTGCAATACCATCCGACCTACATCAACAACAACTACTTGTGTCGAGTTTCAAGTCGATAGCTTGTTTCGTTAGGAAGTTAGCGTGATTTCAATAGACGGACGGACGGACATGCTCAGATCAACTCAGACTTTCACCACGACCCAGATATATACTTTATGGGGTCTTTGAGCAATATTTCGATGTGTTACAAACGGTATGTTTTTATACCCTCCACCATCCTATGGTGGAGGGTAAAAACATTACGAAAAAAATCGAGGAAAAGGTATTAAAAGTGTTAAAAAAATCGAACGTTGGCTCAATATGGGTTAAAAATATACATATATGTATGTCTAAGGTGAAATATAATATGTTTCAACAATACAAACAATATTTTGTTTGGACAAATCCTGAAAATACAGATGCTTCCAGCAGAATGTGTGTGGGAATACATGTTAGTGATTCTTTTCAGGGTGTAGTGAGTGACTTACTTCACAAGTTAATATTGCTTTTCTTAAATTTGTTACTTGTTGATGTTATTGTTGTTGGGAGAATAGTTTTCTTTTCAGACGAACGTACATTTCCTTTTCACGCGAAAAATATTCTTTACAAGCAAAATTAGCAACATTGTTCGGGTTTATTTGCTCATCAAGAAAGTATATTATAACAAGAGAAAAATATAGTTTGTCTACAACTTCGTTGCGAAGGGAAGTATTTTTTTTTCTTTGGGTGTATACCAAAGTACGGTGTTTATTTGGGTGGCTTCCTGTTCGTTGTAGTTTTTAAATTTTTATTGCATATTGTTAGACTTTCTTTGTTATAGATTTCTTAGTATTGAGGATTTATGTAGCATATTTTTAGGCAGATACATCACCCATATACCAATACCAATGAACGTTTTGCTTCATGTTGGCTATGCGATGCTAACGCATCCAACAAGTAACCCTCCTATACTAGAGGTGTGCACGTGAGTAATATTGTACTCACGCTCACGCACACTCACGACGGAGAAATCTTATTCACGCACACTCACGCACGATATTTTTTGGTAGGACTCACGGTCACGCACGCTCATGAAAAGAAAATTTATACTCACGCACAAAAATCTTTTAAATGTCATGACTCACGAAAAATATCGTGACTCACGAAAAACTTCGTGACCGACGAATAATTTTATGAGTGATTTACCTATAGAACCTGACTGAAAACATGAGTATGGTTAAAATCGAGTGCGTTATAAAACTCTTACCACCTAGAATGTCACTAAAATTATAAACGAATTCAACTCGTAAACATTTTATGTTCGTAAGAGGGATTATTTTCGTGAGCGTGTTATTCCGAAATTCGTTACTCACGCACACTCACGAAGATATTATTTTCGTGACTCACGATCACGCACGACATTTGGTTGATTAATCACGCTCACGCACACTCACGCCGTTGCCATCAGCGTGACTCACGACTCACGCGTGAGTCACAAAAATTTTCGTGAGTCACGACAATTTCGTGTCACGTGCACACCTCTATCCTATATACACAAAAAAAATTTTTTCTGATTCAATAACGAAATTAATTGATCCAATTAATTTTTTAATTGAAATGTCTTCAATCACAGAAATGATAGTATCAATTAAAAAATTAATTGAAGGTCAATTAAAAAATTAATTGATCCAATTAAAAAATTAATTGATACTATTAATTTTTGTGATTGATTTTTGTTTCACTTAAAAAATTTGTTGATTCAATTTAATTTTTAATTGAATATTTTTTAAAACTCAATTAAAATTTTAATTGGAAAAAATTTCGTGAAATTTTTTTCTGTGTATGTGGTAACACCGGGAGCGATACCAGAGTGATGGTATAGAGGTTAAACCCTTCACACAATCCAAATCACTTAACTGATTTGGAGACAATTTTTTATACTTCAACAAAATCTCTAGAATTAAAATTTAAATCGGCTAACGTCCTGGAATGAAACATAATGTTAGTAAAAAATATGTGAAATGTAAAGTTAGAGCAATTTGAATGCAATTTTAGAAAAGAGCATTTATGATTTTTTGGGCTATACATATGTATTCGAGTTATACGATAATTTGTGTACTTTTTAGAATGTTTGCTATTTAGCAGCGGCGATTACCTTGGTGAGATATTTAAATCTGAACCGATTTTGAACAAATTTGACATGCATAGTTAGAATAATAATTCTGTTATCTCTGCAAAATTTCACGTAAAGTATAACTTTTGCCTCCGTGGTCATATGAGTGTAATCAGCCGAAAATATATATGGGAGCTATATCTAAATCTGAACCGATTTCAAATAAATTTGGCACAATTAACGATAATGTTAAATGTACTCCTTGTGCAAAATTTGAAGCAAACTAACCTTCATTTCTTCATGTTTATAAGAAAACAAGTAAGTAAAGTCTAAAGTCGGGCGGGGCCGACTACATTATACCCTTCACCATTATGTAGACCAAAATTTGTGTTATCATCTCAACTCCTTCAAATTTGTTGGTTTATATTCCCACACTGTTAGAAAAATATGTTTTTCATATGTTCCGATATAAACAAAATGTGTTTCGGGCACAATTTTTAAACACAATATATTTAAGTGCAAATATGTAATGTTCCCAAACTAACACTAAATGTTTGGAACACATATGCTAATATGTTAGAATATATTATGTTTGGGGCATGCATGTTTCATTAAAATTATATGTGTGAATGTAAACATATATAAATTTAAAAATTTCGAGTGCACATATATATGTTGTGATATTTTATTCATAGAACGACAGAGAGAGAGAGAGAGAGAGAGAGAGTATAGAGATAGGAATAGAGATAGAAACCGGGAGGGTTGACGAAAGATATCAAATTACCACAGCGAGAGAATCAAAAGAGAGCAATTTCTGTGAAACCGCTTATATGTTGTTTCGGAAACTGCTTTATGATAAGGCCAAACATTTTATATGCTTAAGTCTAAATATTATTTAATTTGAATATTAGAATGAGTATTCGGAATAAAAAGAATAGAGATTCGTAACCAAGAGAATACACACTCAAAAAAAAATCGGTTCTGTAACATATACTCCCAAACATATTTTGCTTCAAGCATATACATTTTTGGGTATTGCCCAAACATTTATATGTTTGATTTCTTCCAATATATAATATGTTTGAAAGCATATTAGTCTAAACAATATAATATGTTTGGGTAGTCTAAGTTCCAAACATTGTGTATTTTTCCATCCAAATTCAATAATGTTGTCTTCCAAAAAACTATATGTTATTATGTGAACATATAATATGTTTGGAGGCATTTTGGACCCAAAAATATTATATGCTGATAAGAATTTTCTCCCAAAGAATATTGTGCTCAAAATTTTTTTTTCTGCCTAATTGTATATTGCCTCACATTTGTTTTACTTCCATGAGTTTTTTTAGTTCTTAGCACCTTTTTCTGTAATACAAACATTGTAGAAGAAATTATTAAATTTTATAATTTTTTTTCAATTTTACCTTTTGCCGGACGGGGATTCGAACAGCGGACCACACAGTTTTAAGCCAGCACACTAACCACTGGGCTACGTAGCTGTTATGGTCTCCCTTTTAGATCGAATTCCAATCTCGATGGCTTGTCTACGTTTCATTTTTTCTCGACTTAATGAAGACCGAAACTTGGTACAACTTTCTTTAAACTTTAAATCTGCATCCATTCTCTAGGGAAGACAAAATAAATAAGTTATTTATTTATTCTTTATGGTAAGGTTTTAAATCTTTTAAATGAGCTACTCCTCGGTGCTTCTTTGTTTCTGGATCAGTGAGGCGTACGATAACAGGAGAAGTAAACTCTGTATGGCCCATCAAATCGGGGTGCGAGTTTTGCTGCAAAGTGGTCGACAGCCTTTGATAAAACTCTTTTACGAACCAAGACTAAGTCACCTTTCCGTGGTCTCCAGTCACGCTTCTTTAGATTATAACTTGCTGCCTGGTTGCTGGTAGATATCTGTAAATTTGTCTTTACAAGATCGAATATGTCTTGAAGAAGCTCCGATTTTTCATCACCCGCTAGTACTGCTTCAGTAATTTCTGATTCGGTCTGTTCATTAAATAGTGTATTCGGCAGACGTAACTCCCTACCTTGTGTTAGAAACGCTGGACTGAACTTCGTTGAACTTTGTTTACACGAATTTATGGCCAAGGATAACTCCGGTAAATTATCGTCCCACTTCCTTTGATTTTGGTGTGCATACTGGGCTATCATTGTTTTGATCGTCCGGTTTGTTCTTTCCGTAGGGTTTTCATGAGGAGAATATGGTGCCGTAAAAATTTGTTTAACCCCAAGATTTTTAAAATATTTTTGACTTTCGCGACTGCAAAATTGAGACCCATTATCTGTTAACAGTACATGTGGGACTCCAAAGCGTGCCAAAATTCTCTCTCGGAAGGCTTTTATAAACGTTTTTGTTGTCGCCTGCCGAACAGCAACGAGCTCAATCCACCGGCTAAATTTGTCATGGAACACGATGAGGATGGTATTGCCATGGCAGGATCTGGGCAATGGACCAACAAAATCAGCGCATACGGTATGCCATGGATGTTGACTTGGTGAACTATGCATTTTTCCTGCGGGTGGTTGTTGCAAAGGTTTGAAAAGTTGGCATGTTTCGCATTTACGAACGTATTTGGCAATGTCTTTGAAAATGCCAGGCCAGTAATATAATTTTGTTATTCTTGCCGTAGTTTTGTATATTCCTAGATGTCCTGCGGTAATGTCATCATGATTTTCCTTCAAGACTCGAACACGATCTGCTTTTGGCACTACGAGCTTCCAAGCTACTGGATCATTTTGATTGAAGGCGCAGGCGTCGTAAATATGTCTTCGTAGATTACCTTGCTTATCAATTCTGTTGTCTTTCCGGATCGCTGTTAATGATTCTTATTTTTTCGGAGTACCATGGATCACTATCGACGGTCTTTTTGATAATTTGTGCAACTACTTGTTGAGTGTTCCCAGGTTCAGGTAGTGGTGAGCGTGAGAGTGAATCGGCGATTACATTCAGTTTTCCTTTGCGATAACGAATCTCATAATCATACTGCATCATCTCTAAGGCCCATCGCGCGATTCTTCCTGAAGGGGACTGAATGGAATTTAACCATTTTAATGATTGATGATCAGTAACAATGATGAAATGGTATCCTTCAAGATAATGCCGCATTTTTCTTATGCCCCAGACTATAGCCAGGCATTCCTTTTCGGTTACCGTATAATTTCTTTCGGCATCATTCAAGGTACGGCTTGCATATGAGATTACCTTCCCTCCGTCATCAAACTCCTGCGTTAAAACTACACCCAGGCCCACATCACTAGCGTCGGTTTGTAAAATAAACGTCCGCCTGAAATCAGGACATGTCAGAGCTGGTGCCTCGATTAGTTTCTGTTGTTCGACACCCCATATCCACTTATAATTTTTCTTTAACAAGATATTTAATGGACCTGTTAACGTTGAGAAATTTGGTATAAAGCGTCGATACCAGGATGCAGTGTTTAAAAAGGACCTTAATTCCTTAAGGGTAGATGGTTCCGGTAAAGCCACAACCGCGTTCACCTTCTCTGGGTCTGTCCGTATGCCCTGCGGATTGACCACATGACCAAGATATTTTATTTCTTTTTTAGCAAAGGAGCATTTTTCTACTTTGATACGAAGTTTGGCTGCACGAAGTCGTTCAAAAACAATTTTTAGATTATTTAAATGATCATCAAAGGTTTTCCCCAAAACTACGATATCGTCTAAATAAGCGAAGGCGAACATTTCTAAATCGGGTCCAATTACGGCGTCCAAGACCCTTTGAAAAGTCGCTGACGCTGAGTGTAGGCCAAAGGGCATTACCCGCATTAGCATTAGCCCTCGTCCAGGGACTGTAAAAGCCGTATAAATTTTGCTGTCTTGCGCCATTGGTATTTGCCAATATCCATTACGTAAATCAATCGTGCTAAAAAAATTACTATTTTTCAGTTTCTCCAGAATTGAATTAATTTGTGGAATTGGGTAGGCATCACGAATAGAATTTTCGTTTATTTGACGAAAATCAACACAAAGACGCCACTCATTATTTTTCTTCCGGACCAGTACTATTGGGGAACTATATGGGCTTTTTGAAGGTTCAATTCGACCTTCTTTTAATAACTCATCAATTTGATCGTCTATTATCTGTTGCATCGCTGGGTTTCGGGGGTAATATCGTTGTCTCAAAGGACGATTGTCCTTCATTGTAATTGTGTGTTCCGCAATATTGGAAAATCCTACTAGGTTTTCAAATTTGGACAGTTAATGATGAAGAAAATTGTCCAATCTTTCTCTCAAAGAATCATTGTCTTCTGGTAACTCGGAACTTGTCGCAGAGGAGGCACTAACTTTGGGTTGGACCGAACTGATCAATATTCCACTGTCATTTTTAGTTGCAGATTTTGCGGTGATACGTAGTTCACATCCAGTTTGTTGTATGAAGTTCACACCTATTATTATCGGGTCAAGACAAGTTTTTAGCACATAGAAAACATGACGGAATACCATTCCATTTAAAACAAACCAAATATTTACAGCACCCAATACTTGGATCTCTGATTTGTCAGCTAGCAGAATGGTATTAAAATCAGCTGGCTCTAGTGGAATATTAAGTCTTTGAATAACAGATAAGTGAATGCATGAATGAGTTGCACCAGTATCGAAAATTGCAGAAAAATGTTTGCCTCTAATCGTAAGCCGTGTTCGCAGCCGAAAGTTATCATCGGGGTAAATAGTTATAGGAAAGGTCTTTTGTTTTAGAGATCCTCTTGCCCTTCCATCCGTAAAGGACCTCTCTGGCAGTTTTCCGTTGAAGCACGACAACATTCAATAGTTTTAACACCTCTTTTCCCACAATCCCAGCAAAACAACACTTGTGGTTTCGTGCAATCTTGTCTTTTGTGTCCTTTTCCGCCACATCGGAAACACACCATGTCCTTTGCTATTGTCTGTACAGCGGGATAATTTTGTCTGTCTTTTCTTTTTTCAGATGTGGATTCCGAACGAATACTTTCGTATTCTTGAGCCAGTTGAATCAGTTCTCTAAGTCTTGAAAATTCATTCCTCGTTATGTAAATCTTATATTCCGGACGGCAATTCCTAAAAATCCTTTCGAGTTTTTCTTGAGATGATAATTTCGTCCAACGCATCAGTGACTGTATGGATATGACGTAGTTCACGAAACTTTCACCAGGAAGCTGTAGACGATTCCTAATTTGGTCTTCAAGTGTTTCAAAAAAACGTATAGGTAAAAAGTATAACTTGAAATCTTCAATAAAATCGGCGTATGATTCCCAATTCTGCTTGTTATTCCTATACCATGAAATAGCGTCTCCTTTTAACATTTCTGGCATAAAGTTTATTAAGTTGTCTTTCACGATTCCATAACATTAAGCCAATTCTTCAATTCTTTCTATAAACGATAACGGATCTTTGCCACCATCATACCTTATGCCCCACTTACGAACTTTATCACATAACTCAGCTTGGCATGCATTATTGACTCGACTATTATCAAAACCACGTGGTGATTCAGAACGTACATTTTGGCCTTCTGGAACTTTCAATTCTTTATTACCTTCTTTTTCATGCCGAGACCTTAATTTTTGTATGAGCGACTCATGCTCCGGGGGTATATTTTCACTATCCAAGTAGGCTCCTTAGTTCGTCCACACTCCCTTCACCATCGAGACCCAGTTCTCTCAAACTCGAACTAAGAAGTTCCTTTTTTATAAAGTTGACAAAAGCACGGCTCATTTTTTTCAGCACAGGATTAAACAATATTAGTTGAGAATGTCCTTGATCTATTTAATTATGTCCCTGCTCGGGCGCCATTTATAAGGATACTTGCCAGGATAGTCTCAGCCTTTCAGGATATTAAAAAAAACAGATTAATTCTCCAACGTTATAAATCTTCAAGGATTTTATTTTAACCAGCTTTTATATAAACTATGTTTCATATAAATTTTTACGATGTACTCAGCAACCAGATTTTTTCCAGACCAGACCAGATCAAAAATTCAGACTAGATTAATTTGTTTTTCATTATTCAGAAATATTTATATTATATTGATATTAATTAACCACGTTACTAAAGCAAACCGTTAGTTTTAGAACAAAAATGTATTACAATAAGGGCCTATTTTTTTTATGAGAATGTGGTAATTTATACAGTGTTTGTAACTATTACTCTGAGATCTATGGCTATCAATACCAGTAAAATCTCTGAGAACTACAAAACTAATACCCTGGAAACTATGGCTATTAACACCAGTAGATGACCTGGGCACTACGGTTAGATGTGTTAGTCACTACAACCCTGAGATGTATGGCTGTAAGACACCAGTACCATCTATGGGGACTACATCGATCTAACATGAGTGGTAGCTATGGTGGCTGTTACCAGTGTTGCCAATTTGGTGCTTTTAGCACCAAATTTAGTGCTTTTTGATTTCTAAAAAGCACCAAATTGCCTTTTTGGTGCCTTTTCAAAAAAAGCACCAACTTGGTGCTTTCTGGCATTTTCATTTAGTGCTTTTGGTGCTTTTTTTATTTTGAACAGTATTAAGTTTAATTGATACAAAAATTTTGATTAGACTTTCAAGAGCCGAAGAAACTCAAATTTATTGCCAAATATAGAATTTGATTGTTAGGAAGTTGGTATTGATTATTATACCCACCACCATAGGATGGGGGTATATTAACTTTGTCATTCCGTTTGTAACACATCGAAATATTGCTCTAAGACCCCATAAAGTATATATATTCTGGGTCGTGGTGAAATTCTGAGTCGATCTGAGCATGTCCGTCCGTCCGTCTGTTGAAATCACGCTAACTTCCGAACGAAACAAGCTATCGACTTGAAACTTGGCACAAGTAGTTGTTATTGATGTAGGTCGGTTGGTATTGCAAATGGGTCATATCGGTCCATTTTTACGTATAGCCCCCATATAAACGGACCCCAAAATTTGGCTTGCGAGGCCTCTAAGAGAAGCAAATTTCATCCGATCCGGCTGAAATTTGGTACATGGTGTTAGTATATGGTCTCTAACAACCATGCAAAAATTGGTCCACATCGGTCCATAATTATATATAGGCCCCATATAAACCGATCCCCCGATTTGGCTTTCGAGGCCCCTAAGAGAAGCAAATTTCATCCGATCCGGCTGAAGTTTGGTACATGGTGTTAGTATATAGTCTCTAACAACCATGCAAGAATTGGTCCACATCGGTCCATAATTATATATAGCCCCCATATAAACCGATCCCCCGATTTGGCTTGCGAGGCCCCTAAGAGAAGCAAATTTCATCCGATCCGGCTGAAATTTGGTACATGGTGTCAGTATATGGTGACTAACAACCATGCAAAAATTGGTCCACATCGGCCCATAATTATATATAGCCCCCATATAAACCGATCCCCCGATTTGGCTTGCGAGGCCTCTAAGAGAAGCAAATTTCATCCGATCCGGCTGAAATTTGGTACGTGATGTTAGTATATGGTCTCTAACAACCATGCAAAAATTGGTCCACATCGGTTCATAATTATATATAGCCCCCATATAAACCGATCACCAGATTTGACCTCCGGAACCTCTTGGAAGACCAAAATTCATAATTATATATAGCCCCCATATAAACCGATCACCAGATTTGACCTCCGGAACCTCTTGGAAGACCAAAATTCATCTGATTCAGTTGAAATTTGGTACGTGGTGTTAATATATGGCCTCAAACTCCCATGCAAAAATTGGTCGATATCGGTCCATAATTATATATAGGCCCCATATAAACCGATCCCCAGAGCCCCTTGGAAGAGCAAAATTCTTCCCATTCGGTTGAAATTTGGTACGTGATGTTAGTATATGGTATCCAACAACCATGCAGGAATAAGAAGTTTTAAGATACCACAACCCAAGTAATTCGATTGTGGATGACAGTCTTTCGTAGAAGTTTCTACGCAATCCATGGTGGTGGGTACATAAGATTCGGCCTGGCCGAACTTGCGGCCGTATATACTTGTTTTTTAATTAATATTGTTATTTAGGGTATTCTGTAGGAAAGTCGAGCGATGAGTGTCGAATTTTTGAATTTGGTAAAGATGTCATTAAAAACGTTTGTATTAAATTCACAAAAGCACGCACAAATGAAATAAGCAATAGACTCCTTCCATACATTAATATTTTGAAAGATGAAAAACATCACTGATCAAATGAATTGGACGAAAGCATTAAAACTGATCAAGGTGTATACTGGAATAGCGGTTCATAATGGTGAGTACTAAGTTTGAGTTTTGCCGCTAAAGTGAAAACTATGTCAGTAAAAATGGGCATAAAATTATGCATATTTGCTGCAAATTTTATTATTACTTGATGGGGAATAACCAAAAGCAAATTTTCACAAAGTTTGTTTTTCTTTAAATTATTTATTAAAGAAAAGTAATTGTGAAAAAATGACTATTTTAGCGGCTAAACTCGATCTAATACCCATCTTAATACGTCTTCGGAAGTTTTTTTTTTTTTTTTTTTTTTTAGTAGAACATTTAATTTTCGATTTTGTGGTGGAAGGTGGTATGTTAGAATTTATAATATTTTTTTTGGTGCTTTTTGGCCTTGGGGAGTTGGCAACACTGGCTGTTACCGAAGCTATCACAAACTTGCGATAACCGTCCGCACACAACGGCCGCTCAAGCTAGACTAAAATAGTAGTGATGTACACAGCTAGCCGACAGTGATATTGCTTCTTAGGCGAGAGTGGTTTTTGCTGTTTATGCGAGAGTGGTTATTTATTATGATGTATGTGAGAGATATCTTATGTTGTTGCTAGAAATGACTCTTATAATTACTCTTAATCTACTACTACTATATACATATATACAATCTATGATATGAATCTCTTATAACAAAAATAAAGGTGTATACAATAAATTCATTTATAAATGCTTATGATCAAAAATACATCAACAAAATAATTCAGTTGTAGATAAAATATAAATGTTATGAAAACTTCATTACACGTCCTACGTTCCGATTTGTTTTGACGAAACAAAAAAATCGTGCCCGTAATGCGAAAATGATAAACAAAACTCATGCTCTTTTTTCAAATATATTTTATCTTGGTTCCGAATGAATTTTCTCTCCGAATACTCATTTTAATATTTTACTTAAGCATATACAATTTTTGGCGAAGTCTTATATCACAACATATATATGTTTACTCATAATATGTAAATTTATACTTGTTTATATTCACACGTAGTATTTTTCCAATATTTAATGAAATTTTCTTTGTGTATATATATTTGTAATGCGCCAATTGGTTACTTTCATTATTTTACTTCCAGCATACACTTTGTCTCTCTTTGTAAACACATATATGTTTATGAGCTATTTCTAAATTAATATATGTTTGAATCCAAGCATATTATATTTTTTCGTCCGTGTAGACATTAAAAAAAAACAGCATGTGTTTTCGTCTTGAGAGCAGCATTTTACATATGTGTGGATATGTGTTTTGTTTATCATTTTGGCGTTATGGGTACACTATTTTTCTTGGTTCGTTAAAAGAAACCGGAACGTACGACGAGTAAGTCGAAATATTCAGGCAAAGGAAATAAAAAAAAACGGTGGAAAATAACACAAATTACAAAGGGATCTTCATAAAAATAACGAAAGGGCATTATACTCTTTTTAGAGTTGGGACAGTAAAATGAAAAAATGAGGAAATGGTGAAAAATTAAACAGTAAAATGTATAAGAACAAAGTTTAGTTCCTCTTTATTAATAAGTAGTCAAAGAGGAGTTAACGGACAACCTTCAAATATAAAAGCGGGCATTATGTACGGGGTTTGCAGCTAAAACAATTGAAAGAGTTTATTTTCTTTAAAATGAATTATTAAAGAAAAGTAAAAGGGTCATTTTAGAGCGATAATGCCAACTTAAAACCGGCCTTAAAGTTAAAAATGAAATTAAGTACAAAATATGATAAGTTTTAAATGCATTTAAACTGGTGTTAAATGCTACTAAAAAACTGTTCATGCCTCAATTAAATTAATGTGTATATTAAAAAATTATTTATGTATGTTTATACTCCACTCCACGTTCTTCTTTTGTTAGAGTTTTTGAATTCCTTCCAAAATTTCAAACTTTTCTACCAAAAACAGTTTTTATTACAAAATTGTTATTTTTTGCAATAAAAAATAATATTTTATCCAAAAGTTCAGTCCATTTCGTTTATATCAAGTACTGTTTCTGACTGTAAATCTTTAGTTTCATTATAAAAATTTAATATAGTATAAATATAAATGTGTAAATTAAAAAAAAAAAAAAAAACAAGTAAGAAAAGTCTAAAGTCGGGCGGGGCCGACTATATTATACCCTGCACCACTTTGTAAATCTAAATTTGGGAAACATTTAAATCTGAAGCAATTTTAAGGAAACTTCGCAAAAGTTTATTTATGATTTATCGCTCGATATATATGTATTAGAAGTTTAGGAAAATTAGATTCATTTTTACAACTTTTCGACTAAGCAGTGGCGATTTTACAAGGAAAATGTTGGTATTTTGACCATTTTCGTCGAAATCAGAAAAACATATATATGGGAGCTATATCTAAATCTAAACCGATTTCAATCAAATTTGGCACACATGACTATATTACTAATTGTACTCCTAGTGCAAAATTTCAACCAAATTGGGCCAAAACTCTGGCTTCTGGGGCCATATAAGTCCATATCGGGCGAAAAATATATATGAAAGCTATATCTAAATCTGAACCGATTTCAATCAAATTTGACACACATGACTATACTACCAATTGTACTCCTTGTGCAAAATTTCAACCAAATTCGGCCAAAAATCTGGCTTCTGGGGCCATATAAGTCCATATCGGGCGAAAGATATATATGGGAGCTATATCTAAATCTGAACCGATTTCAATCAAATGTTCCACACTTGACTATACGAGTAAGTGTTATGTTTGTACAAAATTTCAAGCAAATCGGTATAAAACTCTGGCTGCTGGGTCCATATTAGTGCATATCGGGCGAAAGATATATATGGGAGCTATATATCTGAACCGATTTCTTCCAAAATCAATAGGATTCTATTCTGACCCAAATTAGGAACATGTGCCAAATTTGAAGGCGATTGGACTTAAATTACGACCTAGACTTTGATCACAAAAATGTGTTCACAGACAGACGGACGGACGGACGGACGGACAGACGGACATGGTTATATCGACTCAGGGACCCACCCTGAGCATTATTGCCAAAGACACCATGTGTCTATCTCGTCTCCTTCTGGGTGTTACAAACATATGCACTAACTTATAATACCCTGGCGCAGGGTATAAAAAAACAATTGGTGTTTGGTCGGAGCAGGGATTGAACCCACAACCCTTTGCATGTACGGCAGACATGCTAACCACTGCTCCACGTTGCCAACACATGTATGTTTCTGTTAAATAATGTTATGTTTGCATGGTCTCGTGGGCGCTGCAAACTATGCTATATAAATATAACTTATAACGATAATTGTCTACTGGTGACTCTAACAGCAACGTAGCTCAGTGTAGTGTGTTGGCTTACAAACTATATGGCCCTCGGTTCGATTCACCGTCCAGGCGAAAGGTAAAATTTAAAAAAAAAATATAAAATTGAATAATTTCTTCAACATTATTTGTATTACAGAAAACGTGCCAAGAACTAAAAAATTTCGTGGAAGTGAAAATTATGTTAGGGAATGAGCACAATCTTCTTTGGGGAAAATTCTTCCAAGCATATAATATTTTTGGACTCAAAATGCTTCCAAACATATAATATGTGCACATTAAACAAACATATTAATGTTTCGGGAGTATCCAATAATATATGTGCTTCCTGCAAAATATGTTTGGAACAGGCGATTTTTTTTGAGGGTTCATATACAAAAATTTATATCTGAAACGGTTTGGAGAAAATTTATTGTACTTCTACAAAATCGCTAGAATTAAAAATTAAATCGGCTAACACCATGGGATGAAACACAATGATGCAATTGTACAAAAGAGCATTCATGATTTATCGGGCGATACATATGTATTCGAGATATAGGACAATTTGAGTAATATTTACAATTTTTGCTACTCAGCAGTGGCGTTTTATAAGGATATTGGTTAAATCTCGCCAAGATATGTGGTCAATTGTGGGTTGTGATATATTATTTGGCCAATTCGGGCGATGTTTCCACAAGTCGGAGCTTTATTTAAAAGTCGACCATTCTGTGGAAAGTTTGTCAAATGGATGTAAATCGGGAGAAAAATATATATGGGAGATATATCTTTCTATATAACAAATTTGCCATGCTTAAAGATACTATTAAACGTACTCCTTGTGCTAAATTTGAAGCAAATCTGGGCAAACCTCTGGTTTTTGAGGCCATATGAGTCTAAATCGGGCGAAAGATATATATGGGAGCTATATCTAAATCTGAGCTGATTTTAAATAAATTTAGCACACTGAATGATAATCTTAAGCGTACTCCTTGTGCAAAATTTGAAGCAAATCAGGGCAAAACTCTGGCTTTTGCGGCCATATTAGTCGAAATCGGACGAAAGAAGAGCTATATCTAAATCTGAACCGATTTCAACCAAATTTAGCACAATTAACAATACTATTAAACGTGCTCCTTGTGCAAAGTTTGAAGCAAATCAGAACAACACTCTAGCTTTTTTGGCCATATAAGTTCAAATCGGACGAAAGATATATATGGGAGCTATATCTAAATATGAACCGATTTGGCTGATATTTTGCATATCTTACGAAAGCCCCAAAATATCTGGCTGTCCGAAATTTTGAGAAAATACGTTGATAAATACGTCAATTATTACTAGATCGGTGATAAATATATAACAGGTTGGCTGATAAGTCCCCGGTCTGTCACATAGATGGCGTCGGTAAAGGGTGATACGGTCAAAATTTGGTCAATATAAACTTAACGTATTTCTTTCAATTTTGCATTTAAAAAACCTGAACACCCCTCATTTTGAAGGCGTGTGTGTGTAGAATGTTGCTCCTATTTTGATTTTGGAATTCACTCTTCAGTTGTCAAAATGCCGTCCAAGCAAGAAAAGCAGCGTATCAAAATTTTGCTCGCGCATCGCGAAAATCCGAGCTACTCGCACACAAAGCTGGCAAAATCGCTAAAAGTTGTCAAATCAACCGTTACAAATGTAATTAAAGTGTTTGGGGAACGTTTATCGACAGCCAGGAAGTCTGGATCGGGGGAATCGAAAACCGCAAGCCGCTGAGACGACAAAGAGAGTTGCCGGTAGTTTCAAGCGAAACCCTAACCTCTCTCTCCGAGATGCCGCAAATAAGCTGGGTGTATCGTCTACAACCGTGCATCGAGCCAAGAAACGAGCCGGACTATCGACTTACGAGAAGGTATTGACTCCAAATCGCGATGATAAACAAAATACGACGGCCAAAGCGCGATCCCGGAGGCTGTACACGACGATGCTGACGAAGTTTGACTGCGTGGTAATGGACGACGAAACCTACGTCAAAGCCGACTGCAAGCAGCTTCCGGGACAGGAGTTTTATACGGCAAAAGGAAGGGGAAAGGTAGCAGATATTTTCAAGCACATAAAACTGTCAAAGTTCGCACAGAAATATCTGGTTTGGCAAGCCATCTGTACCTGTGGCTTGAAAAGCAGCATTCGGGACTGTCAACCAAGAAATTTACGTGAAAGAGTGTTTGAATAAACGTCTTCTGCATTTCCTGAAGAAACACGGTTGTTCCGTAGTGTTTTGGCCGGATTTGGCATATTGCCATTACGGTAAAAAGGCCATGGAGTGGTACGCCGCCAACAACGTGCAGGTGGTTCCCAAGGACAAGAACCCTCCCAACACGCCAGAGCTCCGCCCAATTGAGAAATACTGGGCTATTGTCAAGCGGAACCTAAAGAAGACCAAAACAACTGCTAAGGACGAGCAGCAGTTCAAGGCAAACTGGCTTTCTGCGGCGAAGAAGGTGGACAAGGTGGCTGTACAAAATCTGATGGCAGGTGTCAAGCGTGAGGCCCAGCAATTCGGATTTGGAAAAGCGAAAGCCTAACTGAATATTTTTCCTGAATTGTATACTAATTGAACTTGAAAAAGAAATTTAATTTGATTTTTTAAATAAACGATTTCACCGATTTACACGCGTTTTCCCTTGACCAAATTTTGACCGTATCACCCTTTAGTATTAAATGCATATTATTTTTATATAGTACCAACCTTCAAATGATTCGTGTCAAAATTTGACGTCTGTAAGTCAATTAGTTTGTGAAATAGAGCGTCTTTTGTGAAGCAACTTTTGTTATTGTGAAAAAAGGAATTTCGTGTTTTGATAAAATACTGTTTTCTGAAGGGAAAAATTACGGTGGAAGCAAAAACTTGGCTTGATAATGAGTTTCCGGACTCTGCCTCAGGGAAATCAACAATAATTGATTCGTATGCAAAATTCAAGCGTGGTGAAATGAGCACGGAGGACGGTGAACTCAGTGGACGCCCGAAAGAGGTGCTTACCGACGAAAACATCAAACAAATCCACTAAATGATTTTGAATGACCGTAAAACGAAGATGATCGAGATAACAGAGGCCTTAAAGATATCAAAGGAACGTGTTGGTCATATCATTCATCAATATTTGGATATGCGGAAGCTCTGTGCAAAATGGGTGCCGCGCGAGCTCACATTTGAGCAAAAACAACAACGTTTTGATGATTCTGAGCGGTGTTTGCAGCTGTTAACTCGTAATACACCCGAGTTTTTCCGTCGATATGTGACAATGGATGAAGCATGGCTCCATCACTACACTCCTGAATCCAATCGACAGTCGGCTGAGTGGACAGCGACCGGTGAACCGACTCAAAAGTCCGCTTGCAAAGTAATGGCCTTTGTTTTTTGGGATGCGCATGGGATAATTTTTATCGATTATCTTGAGAAGGGAAAAACCATCAACAGTGACTATTATATGGCATTATTGGAGCGTTCGAAGGTCGAAATCGCGGCAAAACGGCCCCATATGAAGAAGCAAAAGTGTTGTTCCACCAAGACAACGCACCGTGCCACAAGTCATCGAGAACGATGGCAAAAATTCATGAATTGGGCATCGAATTGCTTCCCCACCCACCGTATTCTCCAGATTTGGCCCCCAGCGACTTTTTCTTGTTCTCAGACCTCAAAAGGATGCTCGCAGGGAAAAAATTTGGCTGCAATGAAGATGTGATCGCCGAAACTGAGGCCTATTTAGAGGCAAACCGAAGGAGTACTACCAAAATGGTATCAAAAAATTGGAAGGTCGTTGTATCGCTCTTGAAGGGAACTGTGTTGAATAATAAAACGAATTTTGACAAAAAAATGTGTTTTTCTTTGTTAGACCGGGGACTTATCAGCCAACCTGTTATGACACCCAGCAAAAACTAGGTAACCACATCTCATTACAATTGACATTACCAGGAGTAAAGCTGTCATTACACGTTGCATTACATTGCGGCGAGTTATAATGACTAACTTGTAATGACAAAAATAAATACTTCTCGGTAATTTTCGAATTGTTATTCTCAAATTTTTAGGCAGTTGTAGTTAATATAATTATTCACATAATCGAGCACTTACATAAAAAATCAAAAAGAATATGTAATGTAACGGTAATTCTGAAGATTTTTCCGTTAAGAATTTTTTATCACAAATATTTCATAATAATTGTGTTTAATGACATTATCATATTATGTTTTAAATAAATGCTTTCTTATACCTCATTGACTTTACACTTCCAAAATGCGCTTAAACTAAATTTCAAATGCCATTTGCCTTATAAAAAAGAGACTTAAAATCCACTTTTAGTAGATTTCGAACCTTCTGTGAAGTGGCTATTGGATATATTATAACGTAATTCACGGATCCAACTCCCTTAAACAACCTACATTTATTTATTTTATTTATTTTTATTTTCATCATGTAATTTGAAGCCACTTAGCGGCCAATTTATATAAATTACAACGGACTACTAACTTATTTCTATTTTAAGTGTGAAATTAATTTGAGTGTAATCTTATTTAGATTATTTATTAAATTTTTTGTTTATTTATACAATATTCGTTTCTATTCAAGTAGTTCTCTTATTACAGCACCACTCGCCATATTTGGATCCATTGTAATCGGCAACAGAAATCAATATTTTCGAGATTTGGTTGCCTGAGACAATAAGTGGCTATTTTGTAAGCCAATTAATAAGTGGTTATTTTTAAATAGGCTTACCTACAAGATTACCGGGTAATGAGAGTTTTTGCTGAGACAGCTATATCTAAATCTGAACCGATTTTTTTTCAAAATCAATAGCGATTGTCGTTGAGATAAAGTAGAACTATGTGCCAAATTTGAGGACGATCGGAATTAAACTGCGAGCTGTACTTTGCACACAAAATTACATATACAGACAGACGGTCGGACAGAGAGACGGACATCGCTAAATCGACTCACCCAGCAAAAACTAGGTAACCACATCTCATTACAAATGACATTATCAGGAGTAAAGCTGTCATTACACGTTGCATTACATTGCGGCGAGTTATAATCATAAGCGTAGGAAGGCCTCTGGGGAGGGGGCTTAGACCCCCCCAGAAAAATTTTAGCCCCACCCAGAATTTGAAACTCTATTTATGATTTTCCATTTTTCAATAAATGTCAATAGTTTTTTTTTTAATTTTTATAAAAATTAAACAAGAATATACAATCGCACAAAGTTCCGCTAAAGACTTTCATTAACAATCGAATTACTTGGGTTGTGGTAGCAGTTGCCGATGGAAATGTTTGAAGTCAGACATTTATGAAATTAAGCTGTGGTTGAACTTATGGTTTAGTTTAATTTAATTAAAAAAATAGTAATTGATATTAAAACTATTCTTTCATAAATTAATATCTTAATAATGCTGCGAAAAAGCGTTGCCAAAAAAGTAGTGAAAATGGTGCAAAATTGGCGGAGAAGCAATGAATGTAATATGAGCTTGTCATAGAACAAATGTCCACCATTTCAACAGACGTTGCAATGAATTTGCATCGCTTCTTAAGATGAGATTCAGTGTTTTGAATGTGAATTCAAAAATTTTGTGATATTTTCCCAAATAAATAATTTTTATATTGTTTTTATGATTTTTAATGCATTCTGACGCTTGTTTAAAACGTTTTTCCTCGAATAATTTCCAAAATTATCGATTTTTCTATAATAGATTTAGCAGTTTTGTGCCAAAATTTGAATAATTTGTACCAATTTATTTATTCGTACTCTTTTTTTAAACTATTTGAAAAAAAAAGAAAACAAAAATTACACATTAAAATATGAAAAAAAATGAAGTAAAAAAACGTCCTGTGTAGTTAAAATAATTGAGGACATTTTTGGAAGTACTTTTAAAGTTGTGCCTTTAGAACAACTCACAATTTTTTTGCTGGGAAAAGTGTGGAACTACTTTTAGTTGCTTTATTATAAATTAATTGTCGAGTTATTTTGATGTCTAATTTTTTATTCAATTTTATGAAATAAAACATTAATTGAACCTATAAGTTCAGTCTATACATTTTTAGCTAGGGGGGCTATAGCCCCCCCCTAGGAAAATTGTCTAGCTACGCTAATGGTTATAATGACTAACTTGTAATGACAAAAATAAATACTTCTCGGTAATTTTCGAATTGTTATTCTCAAATTTTTAGGCAGTTGAAGTTAACGAACTTATAAAATAGAACAAATGATGGTACCATTAGGTATAATTATTCACATAATCGAGCGCTTAAATAAAAAATCAAAAATAATATGTAATATGACGGCAATTCTGAAAAATTGTCCGTTAAGAAATTTTTATCACAAATATTTCATAATAATTGTGTTTAATGACATTATCATATTATGTTTTAAATAAATGCTTTTTTATACCTCATTCACATTACACTTCCAAAATGCGCTTAAAATAAATTTCAAATGCCATTTGCCTTATAAAAAAGAAACTTAAAATCCACTTTTAGTAGATTCGAACCTTATGTGAATTGGCTATTGGATATATTATAACGTAATTCACGAATCCAACTCCCTAAAACAACCTACATCTATTTCTATTTTAAGTGTGAAATTAATTTGCGTGTAATCTTATTTAGATTATTTATTAGTTTTTTGTTTATTTATACAATATTCGTTTCTATTCAAGTAGTTCTCCTATTCAGCATCACTCGCCATATTTTGATCCATTGTAATCGGCGACAGAAATCAATATTTTCGAGATTTGGTTGGCTGAGACAATAAGTGGCTATTTTGCAAACTTTGGTGTATCTACGAATAAGTCATTACATATTAGGTGATTATATGCTTTAAATGCACTACTTATTTTATGGCCGAAAGTATGCCTGCGGAGAAGTACTTTCCTTCTAGGACATGCGTATGTAAATGTAATCCGAAGCGATGCTGATTAATAAGTGGTTATTAATTTTAAAATAGGCTTACATACAAGATTACCGGGTAATGAGAGTTTTTGCTGGGCAGAATTTAATTCTAAGACAATCGGTATACTAAACGATGGGTCTCAGACTTTTCCTTCTTGGCGTTACATGCAAATGCACAAATTTATTATACCCTGTACCACAGTAGTGGTGAAGGGTATAAATACAATACTATGAAATTATTCTCCTTGCATCCTCGACTTTAATGAGTTTTGTTTAATAAGTGCATGCATAAATGTTGACCTATTGAGTATTAGGGAGAACAAAATAAAAACGAAAAGTTTCATTTAAGAAATATATATTTCATTTATAATATAAAACATTTCATTAATATTATGTATGTACTCGAAATCAATAGTTTGCGTAATTTATTTTATGAATAATAATCAAAAAATTTTCCAATGACACAGAAAAAAAGTGTCTCGTAAATTTGAGAAGATTTTTACAATAATTTATTACAAGAATTTTCCAGAATTTAAGTTCTCGAAAGGAAATTTTACAAATTCTAAGTAGCAATCGTTTAGTTCATGGCCTACAAAATACGATGGAAATTTGCTTAAAAATTTTTTAACTGGTAGTTAAAAATTCGTTTGTCATGCTATAAAACTACTTGTGAAATGTAAAGTATTTTCTAAATAATAAGTGCAATTTACTATAAGATTTTTTTGTATGAGAAAATATTTTTTTACGAAAAATTAACTTGAAAGTGGATAGGAATTTCTTACTGACAATTCCTATAGTTAATAATTGTTGGTAAAAAATTACCCAATGAAATATTTTTCGTTCACATGTAATTAAATTTATAGACATTTTCGTCAAAAATGGTAGATAACATTTCATGAAGATTTTGCAAATGTTAAGTTAAACGTTTCATCCTTCATAAACTGGTGTGCCTTTACGAATATTATTTTTAGAGTAAATTGACATCAGATGTGATGAACTAATGCATAGTACAGATATCTTTATCGGCATAGTGGAATGTGATTAATGTAAAGATGATGTTACTTGAGTTTTGTTTGAGTGAGAGTAATGCATTAACCCTTTCGACCCTAAAGTTGCCTGTTGGCAACTTTTTGTGTTTTGAGACTCACTGTCAGCGTTGTTTTTGTTTTTGTTCATAAAACTGTAACGGTATCGAAAGCTACAAGTGTTTTCTTCAAGTTGAATGAAAAATCAGCTAATTTGGTTGTCAATTAGCAAAAAAATTTTCATCAACACGCACGTACCTCAAGAAAAAAATATTTGCGTTGAAAGTTTTTACTAAATCTATTGTAGTACATGTCAAATAAAATATTTCTGGAAGTCAAATCTTAGAATTGCAAAAAAACAACAGATGGAACATTATTAAAATTGAAAAGTTGCCTGTGGGCAACTGTGGTAGTAAAATTACTTATTTTTGAACATAAGACCTGGAGAAAAAAGGTTTGAAAAACAATGATTTTGAAAAAAATTTGAACTTCAATTGGGATGTCCCAGTGACGAGAAATGCGGCGATGATGTGGAAAACAAATCTGCAGTGCAGTGGGGAATTTGGAAGCAATCGTAAAATGGGAGGAAGCCACTTCTTGGCAACATACTAGTGGATTAGCACGAATATTGACGCTTTATAATACTTTGGTTTTTTACACCGCCAGTTAAATTGACATGGGTTAAAAACAAAAAAAAAAAAACAAAACATTTTCGTGAGTCACGCGAAGCCGTGAATGAAATTTAAACGAAATCTCGTGAATGAAATTTAAACGAAACCTCGTGAATGTGCGTGAACGGGATTAAAGAAAAATGTGTGGCGCGTGAGTAAAAATCAAATTGTGTTCGTGATTGTGAGTGAGTAAACTTTCTCCGAAATCACGCTCCCGATAAAAATTTACTTTCACTATCCAACCCACGCTCACGATCCAACTCACGCTCAAGATAAAATTCACGTTAACAATAAAATTCATATTCACGATAAAATTCGCACTCACGGTAAAACAGACACAAAAAGTCACAATCACGAACAAATTCACGTGCACGATTCAATTCAAGTTCACCGATTTTAATCACCTTTACATATTTAATCACACTTAAGATTTCAATAGTGTGAGTCATGAGAAATTTCGTTAATTACCAGAATTTTATTGAGCCACGAAAATTGTCGTGTTCCGAAAATATTCGTGACATACGAGATTTGTCGTGAATTACGAAAATTGTCGTGATTCGTGCGAAAGCGTGAGACATAAACATTGTTCATGTGTGAGCGTGTGCGAGTATGACTTTCGTGACCGTGAATTCCTACCTACATGGTATGCGTGAGTACGAATATTTCTTCGTGAATGTATTTGAGCGTGATTGAAATTCCACTCACGCGCGCATCTAAGTATATATTTACTGTAAAATAACAAAAAAACTTAACAAAAATCCAATAAAACGTAATACGTCTATCATTACAAAACAAAATAGTTTGTAGTCACAATTGCCCAAAGTTGCCCACAGGCAACATTTTCTACCGCCTAAACGAATGGGCGTGGCGACCCGAAATTTTGGCTAGACGCTTCTTAAATGACTTCAACATGATTAAAAGTAAAAAAAATTTAGCGATACCTATAAAAATTCGGGGTCGAAAGGGTTAATGAGAAATGGTAGCGAGAGCTGGGTATGTTGTGTATACAAGAGCGTGGGGTTGTTTATATTTTTCTTCATTTAGTGGTTTGTGTGTGTGTTTGTTATACGCGGATGGTTTATTTGGCTGGGTGAGGTGTTGTTTTCAATAAATGCACATGTGTTTTTGTTGTTGTATGAATGTTTTGGCTTTGCTTGGTTTTGTTTGGCATGCTTCAGTTGTATAGTTGGCGTCGGCGTGGGTTGTTGCATCTTTTAAGCAGGTATGCAACAAGGGAATATAAAGGCATGGACTATTTTGGATTTTTGGTGTTTGTTTATTAAACCTTTTAAATGAAAGTTATTAATATATTATCGCTAGTTTAGAAAAAAGTTATTAAGAATATTTAGGAAAATAAGTTGAAATTCAAAGTGTATTGAAATTTTTATTATTCAATGTAAAAAATTAATATTCAATTCCAGATGAATTTGGAAAATTTTTGTTATATCTCAGCGTATAGTTTAGTCATAAATTGGTAAGTATTTTTTTAATATGGCTTTCTTTTAAAAATAATATTTTTTATGTATATTATTAATTAATTTTTTTGGATACCAGTTTAATATTTTTCTTTGTTGTAAAAGGAATATTTAATTTCAGAGCAACTCCAAATGGATTCAAACAAATTTAAAAAATAGAGAATTGGTAAGTTTTCTTTTACAAATTGGCTTTCTTTCAACTAGAATATTTACCTTTTTACACCAAAATGACAGGTTTTTAATACCTTATTTTAGTATTTCTTTAATCAATTTTTTTGGAAATGAATGTAATATTTTTAATATAAACTAGTAAGGAAAGTCTAAAGTCGGGCGGGGCCGACTATATTTTACCCTGCACCACTTTGTGATCTAAATTTTCGATACCATATCACATCTGTCAAATGTGTTGGGGGCTATATATAAAGGTTTGTCCCAAATACATACATTTAAATATCACTCGATCTGGACAGAATTTGATAGACTTCTACAAAATCTATAGACTTAAAATTTAAGTCGGCTAATGCACTAGGGTGGAACACAATGTTAGTAAAAAAAAAGGGAAACATATAAATCTGAAGCAATTTTAAGGAAAATTCGCAAAAGTTTACTTATGATTTATCGCTCGATATATATGTATTAGAAGTTTAAGAAAATTAGGGTCATTTTTTCAACTATTCGACTAAGCAGTGGCGATTTTACAAGGAAAATGTTGGTATACCATTTTTGTCGAAATCAGAAAAACATATATATGGGAGCTATATCTAAATCTGAACCGATTTCAACCAAATTTGGCACGCATAGCAACAATGCTAATTCTACTCCCTGTGCAAAATTTCAACTAAATCGGAGCAAAAAATTAGCCTCTGTGGTCATATGAGTGTAAATCGGGCGAAAGCTATATATGGGAGCTATATCTAAATCTGAACCGATTTCAACCAAATTTGGCACGCATAGCTACAATGCTCATTCTACTCCCTGTGCAAAATTTCAATTAAATCGGAGTAAAAGATTGGCCTCTGTGGTCATATGAGTGTAAATCGGGCGAAAGCTATATATGGGAGCTATATCTAAATCTGAACCGATTTCCACCAAATTTGACACGCATAGCTATAATGCTAATTCTACTCCCTGTGCAAAGTTTCAAATAAATCGGAGCAAAAAATTGGCCTTTGTGGACAAAGGAGTGTAAATCGGGCGAAAGCTATATATGGGAGCTATATCTAAATCTGAACCGATTTGGATGATATTTTGCAAGTTTTTCGAGACTCATAAAATATTGGGATGTATGGAATTTGAGGAAGATCGGTTGATATACACGCCAATTATGACCAGATCGGTGAAAAATATATATGGCAGCAATATCTAAATCTGAACCGATTTTTTCCAAAATCAATAGGGATCGTCTTTGAGCCGAAACAGGACCCCATACCAAATTTTATGATAATCGGACTAAAACTGCGAGCGAACAGACAGACAGACAGACGGACATCGCTAAATCGACTCAGAATTTAATTCTAAGACGATCGGTATATTAAACGATGGGTCTCAGACGTTTCCTTCGTGGCGTTACATACAAATGCACAAACTTATTATACCCTGTACCACAGTAGTGGTGAAGGGTATAAAACAAATATTTAATTTCAGAATAACCCCTTAAAAATTTGGAAACGTTTTTAGTACTCCTTTGCTTGTAATTTAATAGTGAATTGGTAAGGATTCTTTAACTTTCTGTTAACCCTGGACAGCCATCCTTAGTTTTTGTACATTAACGTCATCCTTCGTCATTTTGACTATGGCTCATTTCAAGACGCTATAATTTTCATCGTGAGCGAAACTTGAATTTATTTTCTTATTCAATTTGGTTTTAAGTAGTATAAAACAAAAATTCATAAAACAGTCGAATTAGTATAACTTAAATTTACCATTTCCCACTAGACTAAAATGCATTTTAAATCGAAAATGAAATTACGTGTCGTCATTTTGACGAATGATGACTGTCTAGGGTTAACCAGAATATTTGGTTTTTTATGCATATTATTATTAATTTTTTCATTAGATTTTTTGGAAACATATTTAATAATTTTATTTAATGTAAAAAATAAATATTTAATTTCAGAGTAACCCAAATAAATTTGGACAACTTTTTATATTTCCCCTCAGCGTACAATTTAATAGATAATTGGTAAGTTTTATATTAAAACTTTGGCTTTCTTTCAACTAGAATATTTATTTTATTATATCCTTCACATCGATAACAACACAGTTTTATGAGTTTATATAGAATACTTCATTATTTCGCTAATTGTTTCAGGTAAAAATTTTATGATATACGTTTTCCAAAGAAAAGTTGAATTCCATACACCATTTGATAACATGTACCCAAATAAGGTAAATTACAAGCTAAAATGATGAATTAAAAAATTATATTTCATTACATGGTGTTAATTTTTAACAATTTTCATTATTGCTTCCATTTTTTTCCAGCAAGATATGTGAAAAAATTACCTACGATGAATAAAAAAGGATAAGTCAAAATGTCCAAACAGCTAGTTCAAATGAACTACTCTCTGTTCAACATGGTCATAATTTTTATTCACAAGAAACATTGTATTAAGAACTTTCATCATAAGTTTTTATAATAAAGTACTTTTGCTTAAAGAAAGTTTAATTTTAATGTATGAAAATTTTCCTAATAGTAAAAAGGTTTGTTGTTCCTTTAATTATTTAATTTCTCTGTACTGTGGAATGATTGATTAAAAAAAATTACTCGTTGACATTTTAAAGAGACTGTTAACCAAAAAATAAGCAGGTAAACCAAAATAATACTGACTTTTTAACTTGGTAGGGGTATATAAATCTTATGGTGTTGTAAAAATGAACTAAAATACAATGTTATAGATTAACTAAAATTTAAGAGAATTTTAAACTAGACAAGTTGAAAAAATTCTTAAGGGCTAAATCATGGTCAATATTACTACAGTTTAGTTCATTTTGCAATGGAAAAGGGTTCACTGTTTTTTCAGTGGACGGAAAAAATTATGTAATTACAAAAGAAAATACATACATTGAGTAAACTTTCATCTATTTTATGGACACTTCCATCATCAAAAATGTACAAACTTCACACTAAAGGATCTTCGGGGAAGTCACAACACCTTTGGCGGCTTGATGATATTGTTGGCAGGCGATTTCAGACAGACGTTGCCAATAATTCCTCGTAGAACGCCTACTTGCATAAAGACATCACCTTTACGGAATTACGTAAAATATTATCTCTAACCACTAATATGAGAGTTCAACTTCAGAATAATCAAAGTGCTGCACAAGTTTCCAAACAATTATTAGCCGTTGGAAAAGCCCCATTTGATGCGACATCTGGATTAATTACTCTTACCAACGACTTTTTCCGATTTGTAGACTCTCAATTATGTAGCTCTTATTGAAAATGTTTTCCCAAACATTAGTGATAATTATGACGCTATGAATATGGGCCCCATGAAAATGAGCCCCACTTTGTCTGATGAAAATGAACCCCAATAATTATATGTCATACAGCAACACGAAATTTTGTTAATTTTTGGGGTCGTGTTTCATTTATTTTTTGGGATTCTGCTGCATAATGCAAATGAACCCTAAAATTTCCCAATGAAAATGGGCCCCAAAAATTTCTTTGGGGCCTGTTTTCATTTGATCTGGGACTCATTTTCAAACCTTGAGCTTAACAAATGCATATCGCATAGTTATTTCATTTTAAAACTAGTTTGAATTTTAAAGCTTCAAAACTTATTTAAAATGATTTTGAAATCAAAATAATCAGAGTTTTATTATGATAAGTGCAAATATAGCAATCAATAATAATCAATTTACTAATTCATTAATGAAAAAATCGCTTTCAGCGAAACTTGCATTACATCCTGGACTACATAACGACAACAAGGACATTTATACACATCTTGATGCCTTTCTATTGCATCCGCCTGTTACATTCACAGCTTACGATTGTGTGCAAGGTAAAAAATCTTCATTGGGACTATTAACTTGGCAAACAACGCAGCTTTTGTTACTTTCGTTGGACATTATCTTCAACCTTTTCTCCGCAGTTGGTTCTGTTTCCGGATCAGTTTTTTCCAAGTTCGCAGTTTCGGAACGAGTTGTTTCGAGTATGATGACAGTAATTTTCGCATTATCAAGGAGATATGTATCATCCATAATAATTGCTTCTTTGCTACAACGTATTTTTTCTTCCTCACCATTACTCCGCTCTAGCACAATATTTCACTTATATACTGGACGTTTGCTAGTGGGAAGAAATGAAAGCAAAAGATATTTTTCCAAAAAATTGCGTGATTGTTTTAATAGTCTATTGTTTTAACATTGTTTTCTGCAAATAAATTTCACGCAAATTGGATACAAATTACGGTTTCTATAAGCTCAAGAAGTAAACATGGTTAGCCTTAAATTGGGACCCATTGTCGCTAACAATGATTTCAGGCACCACGTAACAGTGGAAAATCTGCCTCTCCAGGAACTCCTTAATAGCCGTGGAGGTAAATTTCCTCAAAGGGTGTAACCAATGAAATTTAGACATGTAGTCTAAAACAATCAAAAGGCCTTGCTTCGGGGATATGGTCCAAGTAAATCCACTTAAAGCCTTTGAAATGGTCTTTCTGAAATAGCTTGTTTTCCCATTTCTGGCTTTAGTATAATATTAGGAGCTTTTGTGGATTTACATGTGTCACATTCCCTAACAAAATCGCGTACCTCATTAACCATTCATGGCCAAAAGAAATGTCGCTTTAAAAGATTTAAAGTCTTAAACATACCGCCGTGTGATGCAACTGGAGGATTATGGAATCTGGCAATTAAATATTTTCTCATGCCCGAAGGAATCTATAATTTCCAGCAGCCTTGTTCGTCAATATCATTTCCGTTGTAGTGTTCCTAACGAATATATACAAAACGATCTACGACTTTGATGTCAGGATACCGACTAGAATCTTTTGTTATTTTGGCTCTTAAATTTTCATATTCCGGAGAATCAAAAAAGGTGAAATTCAAATCAATTTAAGGGCTATGAACTTCGATAGAAGCTACGTCATCGTGGGGTATCCATCAAAGGGCATCTGGAACTAGATTATCATTTGCTTTACGATGACTAATAGCAAATTTATAGGACTGTAGTTTCAGAACCTAGCGAGCAAATCTGCCTGTGAGATTGGGCTGTCTCATAAGCCAGACTAGACTGGCATGGTCTGTTATTACTTCGAATTCTTGTAATTCCAAGTAACAGCGGAACTTTTCGATGGCTTCAATCGCAGCGAGGCATTCGCGCTCGGTTACACTGTAACTTCTTTGAACGGTATTCAATTTCTTGGTCATGAACGCCACGGGTCTTTCCTGTCCATTATCGTCAATTTGCACTAGGGCAGCGCCTATTCCATAGTCGCTGGCATCTCAGTGCAAAAATAACTTTTTAGAAAAGTCCGGAGTTATCAAAACTGGAGTTGAACTGAAAAGATCTTTTATTTTCCGAAAAGCTGTGTTCGCTTCAGGCGTCCACACAAATTTCTTCTTGGTAGAGACAGTTTCGGTTATAGGAAAAACAATTGTAGAAAAATTCGCAATGAATCTCCTATACCATCCTGCAATATCTAAGAAGCCACGAACTTGCTTTAAGTTCTTCGGAACTGGCCAATTTTGGATGGCGCTCACTTTGTCCGGATCGGTACTTCTGCCACCATCTCCGATGACATATCCTAGATACTTAACGCTTGTAACACAGAAATGACTTTTTGAGATATTTAGGGTTAAATTAGCCCTACGAAATTGTTCGGCAATTCTCACCAATACAGATAAATGTTCTTGAAAATTTTCTGAGACAACAACTAAGTCGTCTAAGTTCCCAAAGACACATTACTTCAAATCGGCTGGAATAATGTCGTCCATCAGTCGACACATGGTCTGTAGAGCATTACACAGTCCGAATGGCATGACCACAAACTGGTAGAGTGGTCTGCCAGGGACTGTGAAAGCTGTTACTGATTTCGACAAGGCCGTATTCAGGGGGGGGGGGGGGGATGAGGGGGATCAAACCCACCCCCCCCCACGAAATGAATGAATATTTTTATATAAATAAATATATATTTTTAGCTGCATAGAAAAATCTTATCGAAGACGTTGAAGAAAAGCTGGAGGTTTTATTTTGAAAAACGCTTACCTAAAAAACTTGCATAAATCATAGAATACTAGTTGAAACGCCCGTCAAACGACGGTCGAAAAAAAACAAATTATTTTTATTCTCGCACCACAAATTTCATTTTTGGAAAATGCATTTCTGCTTTTTATGTGTGTTTGTTGTTCTTTTTGTGAACATGACTTGCTATGTTTGGCCAAAGCAACAAGAACGAAACAGCCAAACACACATGTGTAAATGAAATGGCGCAAAACCTGCGAAAAGAACCTGCCTAATTCAGCGATGGAAGCAATAAAGAGATTTTTCCAAACGTGCATATTCTTTTAAAAATTTTGGTCACTTTGCCAGTTACTCAGGGATGGAAAATACAATTTTTAAGAAAGTACAAAAAAGGTATTTTTTGAGCGGAAAGGTACTTTTTACTAAATTTCAACAAAAATTTCACTGGAAGATTATTGTCAAAAGACTGAATTTTAAAGAAAATAAAATTTTGACAAAATTTTCTATAGAAATAAAATTTTGCAAAAATTTCCTATAGAAATAAAATTTTTACAAAATTTTCAATTGAAATAAAATTTTGACAAAATTTACTATAAAAATAAAATTTTGCAAAAATTCTATATAGAAATAAAATGTTGACAACTATTTCTACCGAAATAAAAAATCGATAATATAGAATCGCATTCTTTTTTCGACTAAAACTTTCTTGAAGTTCAATAAAATCCTGTTTTTGACTATGTCTTTTACAAAATCGAGATTTTCTTCCCACATGAACATGTCTGTTTTGCCATATTTGTAAAAGACTATTAGCAAATAAGGTTGATAAAGACTTTCTCAAAATATTAAAATATTTTGTCAAAGCTATTGTACCATAAATCTGATATCGACTCAAAAATGTCTACACAAAAGGTACTAAATCATTCGCGGGGGTACTACGGTACTGACCGGGGTGAAAAAGGTTTGAAAAAAGTACTATAGTACTGCATTTTCCATCCCTGCAGTTACTACGTGCTCATCCGAACGTTCATTTTCAACAATGAAGAGATTAAAGACGTATCTTAGAAATTCGACTAGCGAGAGTAGACTCAAAGGATTGGCATTAATGTCGGTTCATCGCCGAATAAATGTGCCGACTGAAGAAGTCATTGATTTATTTGCTGCCCAAAAAGCCCGTCGGCTCAATTTAATATTATAACAAGTATATACAGAACTAAGTTCGGTAGGGCCGAATCTTAAATACCCACCTCCATGAACCAAATATTAGGGTTTCCTTTGAAATTTCAGGAGGGCTTGAGGACTTCAGGATATTCCCGAAGATAAATTTAAAGATTTCACCTATGAGGACTATATCAGATTCTGGATTTATAAGAACCATTTTTGTTTGAGTTTTAGAGGAATCATTAACATCTCTTGTAAGTGTGCAAGAAAATTATAAAATAAAGTCTTGATTTGAAATCTTAAATCTGTAGAAGTAAAATCTGGAAATTTTACATTGAGTTTCAAGCAATTTTCATGATCAGTGCGCCTTCTACACCCTCAAGAAGTGAAGTCGGTCTATATGGAGGCATTACCAAATGGATCGATAAAAACTTAATCAGATACACGTTTTTGTGAGCCTAAAATACCAGAATATTTACAATTTCAGGCAAATCAGATAAAACCTACGGTTTCTAGAAACCTAAGGAGTTAAATCGGGAGATCGTTCTTATGGGGGCTATACTAAAATATGGACCGATACCCACCGTTTTCGGCACACCTCTTTATGACCCGAAAATACCTCTAGATTTCCAATTTCAGGCAAATAGGATAAAAACTTCGGATTCTAGAAGCCCAAGAAGTAAAATCTTGAAATCGCTCTATATGGGGGCTATACCAAAATATGGACCGATACTCACCATTTTCGGCACACCTCTTTATGGTCCTAAAATACCTCTAGATTTCCAATTTCAGACAAATTGGATAAAAACTACGGTTTCTATAAGCCCAAGACCCCAAATAGGGAGGTCGTTTTATATGGGGACAATACCAAAACATGAGCCGATACTCACAATTTTTGGCACACGTATTTGTGGTCCTACAGTACCTCTAGATTTCCAATTTCAGGTAAATTGAATAAAAACTGCGGTTTCTATAATCCCAAGAAGTAAAATCGGGAGATCGGTCTATAACCAAAATATGGAGCTATACCAAAATATGGATCGATACTCACAATTTTTGGCACACGTATTTGTGGTCCTACAAAACCTCTAGATTTCCAATTTCAGGTAAATTGAATAAAAACTGCGGTTTCTATAAGCCCAAGAAGTAAATTCGGGAGATCGGTCTATATGGAGGCTATACCAAAACATGGACAGATAATCACCATTTTTGGCACACCTCTTTATGGTCATAAAATACCTCTAGGTTTCAACTTTCGGCCAAATTTCATAAAAACTACGATTTCTATAAGCCCAAGACCCCAAATCGGGAGGTCGGTTTATATGGGGACTATATAAAAACCTGGACCGATATAGCCCATCTTCGAACTTCACCTGCCTGCAGACAAAAGACGAGTTTGTGCAAAATTTCAGTACGATTGCTTCATTATTGAAGACTGTAGCGTGATTACAACAGACAGACAGACAGACAGACGGACATCGTTATATCGTCTTAGAATTTCTCCCTGATCAAGAATATATATACATTATATAGTCGGAAATCGATATTTCGATGTGTTACAAACGGAATGACAAACTTATTATACCTCCGTCACCATTCTATGGTGGTGGGTATAAAAATATTGTATACATACCTATGCATAAATAAAATTTTCTACACATGAGATTATATGAATATTTTTTTTTTAAAGTTGAACCCCCCCCCCCGAATTAAAATCCTGGCTACGGCCTTGGATTTCGACTCATCACCCAGCGCGATTTGCCAGTACGCGTCTTTGAGGTCCACCTTAGTTATGATATTGGCTTTTGGAAGCCTTGAAAAGATACCTTCAATTGAAGGTAAAGGATATGCATCCTTTTTTGTTACGGAATTGACTTTCCGCGCGTCCAAACAAAGTCGTATTTTATTTGGCTTAATAGCCAAATCATTGGCGAGCTTCAGGGTGAGTTAGAAAGCTCTATAACCCCAAGCTCCAGCATTCTGTCATTTCTGCGTACATGAGCTTCTCGACAGCAGGGGATATGGGATAGAACCGTTGTTTAATGGAATTACCCAAATATTATGACGTATTAAATTTGTTCTTTCTTGCTTTTCGAAATCTGGAAAAAGTGAAATCACCGTTTCCAGCTGTTTTCGTTGATCTGCTGTGAGATCAAAATAATGTTCCTCAGGGTTATTAATGGGAAAAGATTTTGAGCCCGATGGATCTCCTGAATGCGTAGTCACTTGTGACAAGTCAAATATTGATTTATCAGCAAGATCTACGGATTCTACAATATTCGGGATCAAATTAAATTTCTTCCAAAAATCAATTCGTTGAGTTGAGAAATGGAAAGTATTATGAAAATATTTAATCGACATTTCTTGTCCTTAAATGTTACTACGACGTCTAACCATCCAGTAACTTTCTGTGGATGTACGTCCGCAGTTTTAACCACAGATTTACATATCGAATAATTTTCAAATTCTGAAAAATCGTTCAGGACTAGATCAGCTCCGATGCAACTAATGCTTGCACCTGTGTCCAGAAGTCCATATCCGGAAAAGTCTAAAAATGATACTTTAGCGTAGTATCTTTGATCACTAGTATCTGCTATTATAGCCGAAATTAATAATTTCGAACTCAATTTACGCAACTTGAAAAATCTTCTCAAACGAGAAGTAGAAAGTTTTTGTTTCTTGCTAGTAATTTGAAAAATCGAATTTCCATTGAAAATTTGATTTCTTTTTGCAAGATAATTTTCCCATCTCTGGTGATAGGGTAATTTTGGATACAATATCCGAGAGTTATCCAAATCGTTGGGGTCCAAATTTGAATCCCTTTGTAAAATTTGAAAATTACAGTTCCCATTGGGAATACGCGGATCAGAATTTTCTAAAATTTTTTTGAGAAAAATCAGTAAAATATTTAGTAGTCATATTCGGGTATTGAGGTAATATTTTTGAATCGGATGAGAATGTTAAATTCTTATCTGAGTCTACACTGAAAAAAAAGCATACTCGGTTCCAAAGATTTTGTCTTTACTTTAAAAAATTTGGTATTGATTCCGAGCCAAAGAAGCGGAGAATACAAGTAAGGATACTTTTAAGACACAATTCTCTTTTAAATTTAGGTTTTGTGTACTTGCTTCTAGGAAGCAAATTTTAATGTTTCGCTTTCTCAGCTATTTTTCTTCATATGCTATCAAAGACCTTTAAAAACGAGTTAACGGCATCTTTATTTTCCAAATTAGGACTCGACTTCCAGTAGAAATTATGCTATGTTTGACGTAAAAAACTTCTTTAAAATAAAGTTTTGAAAAACATGTCCTATATTTGAACGATTTTTTGCTTTGTAGTCAAGATGCAAAAAAACAACAAATTTAAAGACAATTTCATTAAATTTAAAGAATTTTTCTGAATTATTAAAGTCAAGTTGACCTTAGCCTATAAATTTTTTCTTTCATGTTAAGATACCCATTTTTATGTGAAATCACTTAATTATAAGGACAATTCGACTTCATTGAAAAGTTTATCGACTTTTGGACAAGGAAAATAACTTTATTTTAGAGAAATGCGTCTTCTATGCTAAGCAAAATTTGTATTCGTATTTTAAAGACATGAAATCTTTGACCTCACGACAATATTTTTTTCAGTGTAAATTGGTCTTTTCATTGAGATTTGGGATTTCAAGTTTTTTGATTTTTTTGACGGCTTATTCAAAAATATGTCCTCATCTAAGCCGACTTCAGTTATTTGTCTTCGAGGCATATTATTTCGAGTAAAATTTCTTTTGACATATTCGTCATTCAAAAAACTCTCACGCATTTGAACGAATTTTCTTAAGTGGGGTACTGAATTGATTAATTAATTAATTCCATATCGGACATTGGAGAAGGAAGTCGATCTACGATGGAAGAATGAATTTTTGAATGTTTGTTCAACCATTTCATTGATTCTATTGTAATCAATCGTAGAATTTGTGCCAGAATTAACGAAACCTTGATCTACACCTGAATGTAAATTCGGTGTACCGATAAAATTTTCTTCTAGTGGCTCGATATGGTCACTATCAAAGCTTAAATTGGGTGCTCGGTCGTTTTGAAATAAACTCCTATTAGAACTTCTAGTATTGTAGTGTCTGGACATTGCACAACTAGGTTTTCCCTTAGGTTTATTTACTTTTCTTGGAAAAGTTATGTTCTGAAGATCGGATAAGTCACAGGATTGTTGGCAAACCGGACATACTTTCTCACTCAAAAGATAATTTACAATACATGTTCTGTGAAATGCATTATTGCATCGTACGATTAGAAGACATTCTTGTTTTTTCATTTAAAATTTCATTGGAAATAGAACAAAGTGAATCTTGATGTTTGTGGACATGTGGGGAATTTAATGACCCTGTTACATCAGCATCACCTATATTCGATGATAATGACAAATCTTGGGACTGTGACTGAGAATGGGTTTGACCCTGAGTTGGAGGTGAATGTACAAGAGACATTTTCTCAAAAAAAAAAATACACAAAATAATAAAAATCAGACATTTAAGGACCTGTTTCACAAACAGATTTGTTAAACGATTTTCAGCAAAAATCAACCATAAAAATTATTTTCCTGTATGGCAAAGTTAGGCCTAAATACAAAAACCAATAGAGGATACCAAAAACATTTTATGGAGAATTTTAAAGTATCATCATATAACCCTTCTGCTATGTTTCGAAATATACCACACATATTATGTTTTGGGTCAATTTGACCCACCCATACAATATCAATGTAATTTAAAAAAAAATGGATGTTTATTTAGTTCACATTACTTTTATTGTTGACGTTGTGTTTTTAAATCACAATATGTACATAAATACAAAAATTCATTACATAAGTATCAGAAATAATAATATATAGCAGTCTTTTATTGACAATTTTTGCAAACTTTATTGCTGTGTTGTTGCAGGTGTTGCACACAGTTGAATATTTGTTTGCGTTTTTTGTTTGTTGGCAAAAGAAACAACGCTGTCTCTTTCGTGAATTCCAGGGCTTTCAATATTACACTGAGATGAGGTTGCTTCTGAAGACTGATGTGGCTGTTGGATACTTTTGACAACGTTTTTAACCGATGCGCCGTACGGTAGTTTCTCCCTCCGCAAAATGTGGGGCTTGATCATCTGGTTTGCAAAATCTTCCAGAAAAAGCCAAAACATAATAAGTGTTACAAAAACATAAATATCGGGTCACCGCTGAAACGAAAAAAAATTGTAACGTTAACGTTATGAATAGAAAAGACACCAGCTCATTCCATTAGTCCTAAGCAGAATTATTAAGAGATTTCTTTTGAAATTGGGTCATATTGACCCAAACATAGCAGAAGGGATAAATATATCTCAAACCAGCAAAGTTAAAAATTTTCCACATAATAACCTCTACCCTTTATAGGATAGGTAATCGCAAATCTGCAGAATATCTATTTTTTATAAAGTGTAGAGCTGATACCTACCCAGCAAAAACAAGGTAACCACATCTCATTACAATTTGCATTACCAGGAGTAAAGCTGTCATTACACATTGCATTTCTCAACATGTAATGCATTTGGCTGTTATTGACTTAATAAAATAGAATAAATGATGGTATCATTAGGTATAATTATTCAAATAATTGAGCATTTACTTAAAAAACTCAAAAAGTTAAGGAAAATCCTTCATTAATATTTCATAATAATTGTGTTTTAAATTAATGACATTACCATATTCTGTTTTAAATAAATGCTTTATTATACCTCATTCCCATTACACTTTCAAAATCGACTTTAACTAGTTTTCAACTGCAATTTGCCTTATAAAAAAGGGAGTTAAAATCCACCTTTAGTAGATTTCGAACCTAATGTTATAAAGTATAACACGAATCAAACTCCCTTAAACAACCCACTTTTATTTCTATTTTATGTGTGAAATTAATTTGCGTGTAATCTTATTTAGATGACTTGTTACATTTTTGTTTATTTCTGCAATATTCCGTTCTATTCAAGTAGTGTTCATATTACAGAATTACTCGCCATATTTTGATCCATTGTAATGGGCTAGAGACAAGGCCGTATTCAGGGGGGGGATGAGGGGGATCAACCCCCCCCCCCAAATTAATGAATATTTTTATATAAATAAATATATATTTTTAGCTGCATAGAAAAATCTTATCGAAGATGTTGAAGGAAAGGTGAAGGTTTTATTTTGAAAACGCTTACCTATAAAACTTGCACAAATCCTAGAATACTAGATGAAAAGCCCGTCAAACGACGGTCGAAAAAAACAAATTGTTTTTGTTTTCGCACCACAAATTTAATTTTTGGAAAATGTATTTCTGCTTTTATGTGTGTTTGTTGTTCTTTTTGTGAACATGACTCGCTTTGTTTGGCCATAGCAACAACAACCAAACAGCCAAACACACATGTGTAAATGAAATGGCGCAAAACCTGCGAAATGAACCTGCCTAATTCAGCGATGGAAGCACTTGGAGAGTGCAATAAAGAGATATCTCCAAACGTGCATATTCTTTTAAAAATTTTGGTCACTTTGCCAGTAACTCAGGGATGGAAAATAGAAGTACAAAAAAGGTATTTTTTGAGCGGAAAGGTACTTTTTACTAAATTTCAACAAAAATTTCACTGGAAGATTATTGTCAAGAGACTGAATTTTAAAGAAAATAAAATTTTGACAAAATTTTCTATATAAATAAAATTTTGCAAAAATTGTCTATAGCCGGCTATCATACAAAAACCTTTTTTTCGGAAGGTTCAAGTGTGGTTCATTGTTGGGTTTAATGAAATGCCTGAATTTATTCTTATAATTGGTTGATAGTTTTGCTGCAAGTAGGGGATGCTGATGAGGAATGTTGTAATTCCGAAACGTGCGTCCATCCAACCATCTTGCAGTCTATAGGGCTTTGCCCAAATAAATTTGACAAGCATTCTTTTCCTCTGTTGGTTAAGCTACACTTGTAGTTTAGTCAATGTATGGTTTTAAGCTGCAATAAAAAAACAACAACAATGCTTAAAGAACAAAACCAACAATAACAAAACAAAACGAAGGGAAATAAAATTTTGCTAAAAAATTCTATAGAAAAAAAAAATTTGCAAAATTTTTTCTATAGAAATAAAATTTGCAAAAATTTCCTATAGAAATAACATTTTTACAAAATTTTCAATTGAAATAAAATTTTGACAAAATTATCTATAAAAATAAAATTTTTCAAAAACTCTATATAGAAATAAAATGTTGACAACTATTTCTACCGAAATAAACAATCGATAATATAGAATCGCATTCTTTTTTCGACTAAAACTTTCTTGAAGTTCAATAAAATCCTGTTTGTGACTATGTCTTTTACAAAATCGAGATTTTCTTCCCACATGAACATGTCTGTTTTGCCATATTTGTAAAGGACTATTAGCAAATAAGGTTGATAAAGACTTTCTCAAAATATTAAAATATTTTGTCAAAGCTATTGTACCATAAATCTGATATCGACTCAAAAATGTCTACACAAAAGGTACTAAATCATTCGCGGGGGTACTACGGTACTGACCGGGGTGAAAAAGTATTGAAAAAAGTACTTTAGTACTGCATTTTCCATCCCTGCAGTTACTACGTGCTCATCCGATCGTTCATTTTCAAAAATGAAGCGATCTTAGAAATTCGACTGGCGAGAGTAGACTCAATGGATTGGCATTAATGTCGGTTCATCGCCGAATAAATGTGCCGACTGAAGAAGTCATTGATTTATTTGCTGCCCAAAAAGCCAGTCGGCTCAATTTAATGTTATAAAAATATTGTATACATACCTACACGGATGAAAAAGACTGTTTTTCATATGTTTGGCTATAAACATTATATGTTTGGAACACAAATTTTTAAACACAATATTTTTGAGTGCAAGCATATAATGTTCATAAACTAGCATAACATGTTTGGGACATAAAATGTTTGTAAATATAATATGCTTGGATGCAAACATATATTAATTTAGAAATAGCCTATAAACATATATGTGTTTAGTAGCTTGGAGCGCTATTTAACAGGTAGCGATATTGAATTAAGTTGGTGGTTGTTGCTTGTTATTACAAAATTAACATTTTATTTTTCCTTGGGCAATTGATCAGCTACTTCTTTGATCCTTACAAACTGTGTGGTCCGCTGTTCGAATCCCCGTCCGGCAAAAGGTAAAATTAAAATAAAAAAATCATACAATTGAATAATTTCTTCTACAATGTTTGTATTACAGAAAAAGGTGCTAAGAACTAAAAAATCTCGTGGAAGTGAGAAAGATGTGGGGGAATATACAATTGGGCAGAAACAAAATTTTGAGCATTCAGGTCGAAAACCTATGTTGTTAGCACCTATATTACCTGTTTATTTTCATAATTCATTATGATTGTAAATATATAAATAAATAAATAAAATTTTGAGCACAATATTGTTTGGGAGAATTTTTTTAAGCATTTAATATTTTTGGGTGCAAAATGCTTCCAAACATATTATATGTTCACATAATAACATATTGTTTTTTGGAAGACAACATTATTGAATTTGGATGCAAAAATACAAAATGTTTGGAACTTAGACTACCCAAACATATATTGTTTAGACCAATATGCTTTCAAACATATTATATATTGGAAGAGATCAAACATATAAATGTTTGGGCAATACCCAAAAATATATATGCTTGAAGCAAAATATGTTTGGGAGTATATGTTACAGAAGCGATTTTTTGTGAGCGTATATTCATAAATAAAATTTTCTACACATGAGATTATATGAATATTTCTTTTAAAGTTGAACCTCCCCCGAATTAAAATCCTGGCTACGGCCTTGGCTAGAGAAGTCAATATTTTCGAGATTTGCAATCTTTGGTATATCTACGAATAAGTGATTACATATTAGGTGATTATATGCTTTAAAAGCACTACTTATTTCATGGCCGAAGGTATGCCTGGGGAGAAGTACTTTCCTCCTAGGACATGCGTGTGTAAATGTAATCCGGAGCGATGTCAATTAATAAGTGGTTATTAATTTTTAAATAGGCTTACCTCGCTGAAAAAACAGTGAACCATTTCCCATTGCAAAATGAACTAAACTGTAGTAATATTGACCATGATTTAGCCCTTAAGATTTTTTTCAACTTGTCTAGTTTATAATTCTCTTAAATTTTAGTTAATCTATAACATTGTATTTTAGTTCATTTTTACAACACCATAAGATTTATATGCCCCTACCAAGTTAAAAAGTCAGTATTATTTTGGTTTACTTGCTTATTTTTTGGGAAACCCGATAATAAAAATTGGTCAGCAGTCTCTTTAAAATGTCGACGACTAAACTATTTTTAAATCAGTCATTCCACAGTACAGAGAAATTAAATAATTAAAGGAACAACAAACCGTTTTACTATTATAAAAATTTTCATACATTAAAATTCAACTTTCTTTAAGCAAAAGTACTTTATTATAAAAACTTATGATGAAAGTTCTTAATACAATGTTTCTTGTGAATAAAAATTATGACCATGTTGAACAGAGAGTAGTTCATTTGAACTAGCTTTTTGGACATTTTGACTTTTCCTTAGTTTTTTATTCATCGTAAGTATATTCACATATCTTGCTGAAAAAAATGGAAGGAATAATGAAAATTGTTAAAAATTAACATGTAATAAAATATAATTTTTTATCTCTTTAAATTAGCTTGTAACTTACCATATTTGGGGGCATTTTATTAAATGGTGTAAGGAATTCATCTTTTTTTTGGTAAACGTACCTCATGAAGTTTGTACCTGAAACCATTAGAGAAATAATGAATTAAGTAATATATAAAATATTTTATCAAAAGAAAGCCAAAGTTTTAATATAAAAATTACCAATTCTCTATTAAATTGTACTATGAGGTTAAAAAGTTATCGAAATTCATTTGGGGTTACTCTGAAATTAAATATTTATTTTTTACATTAAACAAAAAACATTAAATTGTTTTGCAAAAAATCTAATTAAAGAAATAATATGCATAAAAAAACTAAATATTCTGGTTAAAAGAATTTTAAAAAGGTCATAAAAATTTAAATATTCTAGTGGAAAGACAATTTTTAAAAGAAAACTTACCACTTCTCTATTAAATTATACGCTGAGGAGAAATATAAAAATATGCCCGAATCCATCTTGGGGTTGCTCTGAAATTAAATATTTTTTTTACAACAAAGAAAAACATTAAACTGGTTAAAAAAAAAAAAAATAATAATAATAATAATAATAATAATAATAATAATAATAATAGTAATTAGCAAATAATGATATAAATAAAAAATATCCTTTTTAAACGAAAACCACATTTTAACAAGTATATACGGCCGTAAGTTCGGCCAGGCCGAAGCTTATGTACCCTCCACCATGGATTGCGTAGAAACTGAAGACTCATCCACAATCGAATTACTTGGGTTGCGGTAACACTTGCCGATGGCAAGGTATCTTAAAACTTCCTCACATCGTCTTCTAAATTACAAGGTAGTCCATACGTGGTATATATTAAACTAAAAAAGGCCGATTAAATACGTATATAATTAAGTTTAAAGTTTCTATAGAAATAAAGTTTTGACAAAATAAAATTTGGACATTTTCTATAGAAGTAAAATTTGGAAAAAATTTATATAGAAATAAAATTTGAAAAAAAAAAATTCTATAGAAATAAAATTTTGACGAAATTTTCTATAGAAATAAAATTTTGACAAAATTTTCTATAGAAATAACATTTTGACAATGTTTTCCATAAAAATAAAATTTTGGTAGATTATTTTTGGCTCGAGTGGCAACCATTAATATGAATCGATATGGACCAATTTTGGTGTGATTGGGGATCGGCTATATATAACTATAGACCGATATGGACCAATTTTGGCATGGATATTAGCGGCCTTATACTAACACCACGTTGCAAATTTCAACCGGATCGGATGAATTTTGCTCCTCCAAGAGGCTCCGGAAATCAAATCTGGGGAACGGTTTATATGGGGGCTATATATAATTATGGACCGATGTGGACCAATTTTTGCATGGTCATTAGAGAACATATACCAATACCATATACCAAATTTCAGCCTGATCGGATGAAATTTGCTTCTCTTAGAGGCTCCGCAAGCCAAATCGGGGGATCGGTTTATATGGGGGCTATATATATTTATGGACCGATGTGGACCAATTTGTCCATGGTTGTTAGAGACCATATACTAACACCATGTACCACACACAAAAAATAACTGCAAATAAATATTAACAACTTTATTTGTATGTAAAATCTGCTGATGCTCAACAAATTTGTCTACTGAATATGAGACATTTGTTGTTGAAATGTGTTTGTAGATGCTTGACAGAGGAAATAATAGAAATATTCTGAATTTTCAACAAATTGTTTTGTTGCGAAAATAGTTGATTGCTATCGATATGAAAACAAAAACAAAAAATACAAGACTGGTTATGCGCACATCGCTGAGAACATGTACGAAAGCTAAAAGAAGTATGCGAAGAATACCGTTAGAACAAAATGAGTAATAGCACATGCACGTGTATGATAGCAAGCAAAGAGCTCATTCATCAGAGAATACAGAATAGCATTTATAAATGTCTGTGAAAAATTTATATTTTTCAATTTTGTAGTTTCTTAAATGTGTTTGTTGTATGAGATAATTAATAAAACCATATTAATATCGGGATTAGAGTTATTACAATTCTAATTAACTAGAATATAAATATATCACTGGGCAAAAAGTTGTCAAAATGCTTGCTAGACCCTGGACTACTCAAATTTAAAATCATCATACATTTACAAAACTGAGTATAGGATTTTCGACACAAAAATGTTACATGTTCCCCGTCCAAAAATAGCATTTTGATCATATTACTTCTCTGTGTGTACTTATCTCCAAAATTGTTCCGGTGCAATAATTCTGTTAATTTCAATTTATTTTTTTGTCAATACACCAATAAATTTGTTACAGTCATTGATAGACTCCAACAAACCACATACAAATTTTTTCGTTCAAATTCAAAAATATTTGTTAAGGATTAAACGTAACGTTCAACAACAAATATTTTGTTCTGTTGGATGCTCAACAAATTACTTACAAATTATGTTATTGAGAACACAAATTATTTGTTGCCTTCTGATGGTAACGATTGCTAACAACTTTTTTGTAATAACGGTTATTAAAAGTACAAATTAGTTTGTTGCAGGAAAATTAACAAATTTTGTTATTGGTTTTCCAACAAAAGTTATTGGTTCTCAAACTTATTTTTATCTGTGCAAATTTCAGCCGGATCGGATGAAATTTGGTTCTCTTAGCGGCTCCGCAAGCCAAATCGGAGGATCGGTTTATATGGGGGCTATATGTAATTATGGACCGATATGGGCCAATTTTTGCATGGTTGTTAGAGACTTAGAGCAATCGCAAGCCAAATTTGGGGGTCCGTTTATATGGGGGCTATACGTAAAAGTGGACCGATATGGCCCATTTGCAATACCATCCGACCTATATCAATAACAACTACTTGTGCCAAGTTTCAAGTCGATAGCTTGTTTCGTTCGGAAGTTAGCGTGATTTCAACAGACGGACGGACATGCTCAGATCGACTCAGAATTTCACCACGACCCAGAATATATATACTTTATGGGGTCTTAGAGCAATATTTCGATGTGTTACAAACGTAATGACAAAGTTAATATACCCCCATCCTATGGTGGAAGGTATAAAAAGAATACTTACCAATTTATGATTAAACTATATGCTGAGGTTTAACAAAAATTTTCCAAAAATAGTTAGTTAAAGTAATACTAAAATAAGGTATTAAAAACCTGTAATTTTGATAATAAAAAGGTCATAAAAACGCAAATATTCTAGTGAAAAGAAAGCCAATTTTTAAAAGAAAACTTACCACTTTTCTATTAAATTAAACGCTGAGGAGAAATATAAAAAATTGCCCGAATCCATCTGGGGTTGCTCTTAAATTAAATATTTTTTTTACAACAAAGAAAAAAAATGAAGCTGGTTAAAAAAAATAATAATAATTAGCAAATAATAATATACATAAAGAATATTATTTTTTTGAAAGAAAACCACATTGAAAAAGAACACTTACCTATTTATGATTAAACAACACGCTAAGGTGTAACAAACAATTTTCCAAATTCATCTGGAGTTATTCTGAAATTGAATATATATTTTTTACATTGAATAATAAAAATTAAATTAGATAAAACAATTTCAATATACTTTTCATTTCAGCTTTTTTTTCCTAAATATTGAACATTCTCGCTAAAATTAATAATAATAACTTTCATTAAAAGTTTTAATAAGTTTTAATAAACAAACACCAATATATGTCTCAAAAAACCAAAATATTCCATACTTTTATATTCCCTTGTTACATACTTGCTAAAAAGGTGCAACAGCCCACGCCAACGCCAACTATACAACTGAAGCATGCCAAACAAAACCAAGCAAAACCAAAACATTTCATTTAAAAAATAACAAGTATATACGGCCGTAAGTTCGGCCAGGCCGAAGCTTATGTACCCTCCATCATGGATTGCGTAGAAACTTCATCTAAACACTGCCATCCACAATCGAATTACTTAAGTTGCGGTAACGCTTGCCGATGGCAAGGTATCTTAAAACCTCCTAACACCATCTTCTAAATTGTATGTAAGTCCATACGTGGTGTATATTAAATCAAAAAAGATCGATCCAATACCTATATAATTCAGTTTGACAATAATACATAAAATCTTAACAAAATTTTCTACAGAAATAAAATTTTCACAAAATTTTCTATAGAAATAAAAATGTTGACAAAATTTTCTATAGAAAGAAAATTTTGACAAAAATTTCTACAGAAATAAAATTTTAACAAAATTTTCTATAGAAATAAACTTTTGACAAAATTTTCTATAGAAATAAAATCTTGGTAGATTATTTTTGGCTCGAGTGGCAACCATGATTATGAACCGAATAAAATTTGAACAAAATTTTCTATAGAAATAAAATTTTGACCAAATTTTCTATAGAAATAAAATTTTGACAATGATAAACATTTTATTATGAACCGAATAAAATTTTAACAAAATTTTCTCTAGAAATAAAATTTTGACAAAATTTTCTATATAAATAAAATTTTGGTAGATTATTTGTGGCTCTAGTGACAACCATGATTATGAACCGATATGGACCAATTTTTGTGTGATTAGACCAATTTTGGTATGGTTGTTAGCGACCATATACTAACACCACGTTCCTAATTTGAACCAGATCGTATAAATTTTGCTCCTCCAAGAGGCTCCGGAGGTCAAATCTGGAGAATGTTTTATATGGGGGCTATATATAATTATGGACCGATATGGACCAATTCTGGCACGGTTGTTAAAGATCATATACTAACACCATGTTCCAAATTACAACCGGATTGGATGAAATTTGCTTCTCTTGGAGACTTCGCAAGCCAAATCTGGTGATCGGTTTATATGGGGCTATATATAATTATGAACCGATGTGGACCAATTTTTGCATGGTTGTTAGAGACCATATACCAATATCATGTACCAAATTTCAGCCGGATCGGATGCAATTTGCTCCTCTTTGAGGCTTCGCAAGCCAAATCTGGAGATCGGTTTATATGGGGGCTATATATAATTATGGACCGATATGGACCAATTTTTGCATGGTTGTTAGAGACCATATACCAACATCATGTATCAAATTTCAGCCGGATCGGATGAAATTTTCTTCTCTTTGAGGCTCCGCAAGCCAAATCTGGGGATCGGTTTATATGGGGGCTATATATAATTATGGACCGATGGGAACCAATTTTTGCATGGCTGTTAGAGACCATATACCAACACCATGTACCAAATTTCAGCCGGATCGGATGAAATTTGCTTCTCTTTTAGGCTCCGCAAGCCAAATCTGGGGATCGGTTTATATGGGGGCTATATATAATTATGGACCGATGTGAACCAATTTTTGCATGGTTGTTAGAGACCATATACCAACATCATATACCAAATTTCAGCCGGATCGGATGAAATATGCTTCTGTTAGAGGCTCCAAAAACCAAATCTGGGGATCGGTTTATATGGGGGCTATATATAATTATGGACCGATGTGGACCAATTTTTGTATGGTTGTTAGAGACCATATAGCAACACCATATACCAAATTTCAGCCGGATCGGATGAAATATGCTTCTTTTAGAGGCTCCACAAGCCAAATCTGAGGGTCCCTTTATATGGGGGCTATACGTAAAAGTGGAGCGATATGGCCCATTTTCAATACCATCCGACCTACATCGATAACAACTACTTGTGCCAAGTTTCAAGTCGATAGCTTGTTTCGTTCGGAAGTTAGCGTGATTTCAACAGACGACGGACGGACATGCTTAGATCGACTCAGAATTTCACCACGACCCAGAATATATATACTTTATGGGGTCTTAGAGCAATATTTCGATGTGTTACAAACGGAATGACAAAGTTAATATACCCCCATCCTATGATGGAGGGTATAAAAACGAAAATCAAATAAAAAATTACAAACATGTATGGAACTAACATGGTAAATTCAACATTTGGTATGACGCAAGCCAATTTCCTATCTTCCTCAAGTTTATTGTCTTTGATCCAGACAAATAAACCATTCGCGAATAATAAACACACACACACACACAAATCAATGAAAGAACAAAAATAAAAACCAACCCCACGCTCAGATATACACAACATCCCCATCACTCGCTACCATTTCTCATTATTGCATTGCATGCTCTCACTCTAAAAAAATTTTCATGTAACATCATCTTTACATTAAACCATAGACCTTATAATAAAGGGTGATTTGTTAAGAGCTTGATAACTTTTTTTTAAAAAAAACGCATAAAATTTGCAAAATCTCATCGGTTCTTTATTTGAAACGTTAGATTGGTCCATGACATTTACTTTTTGAAGATAATTTCATTTAAATGTTGACCGCGGCTGCGTCTTAGGTGGTCCATTCGGAAAGTCCAATTTTGGGCAACTTTTTCGAGCATTTCGGCCGGAATAGCCCGAATTTCTTCGGAAATGTTGTCTTCCAAAGCTGGAATAGTTGCTGGCTTATTTCTGTAGACTTTAGACTTGACGTAGCCCCACAAAAAATAGTCTAAAGGCGTCAAATCGCATGATCTTGGTGGCCAACTTACCGGTCCATTTCTTGAGATGAATTGTTCTCCGAAGTTTTCCCTCAAAATGGCCATAGAATCGCGAGCTGTGTGGCATGTAGCGCCATCTTGTTGAAACTACATGTCAACCAAGTTCAGTTCTTCCATTTTTGGCAACAAAAAGTTTGTTAGCATCGAACGATAGCGATCGCCATTCACCGTAACGTTGCGTCCAACAGCATCTTTGAAAAAATACGGTCCAATGATTCCACCAGCGTACAAACCACACCAAACAGTGCATTTTTCGGGATGCATGGGCAGTTCTTGAACGGCTTCTGGTTGCTCTTCACTCCAAATGCGGCAATTTTGCTTATTTACGTAGCCATTCAACCAGAAATGAGCCTCATCGCTGAACAAAATTTGTCGATAAAAAAGCGGATTTTCTGCCAACTTTTCTAGGGCCCATTCACTGAAAATTCGACGTTGTGGCTCGTCAGTAAGTCTATTCATGATGAAATGTCAAAGCATACTGAGCATCTTTCTCTTTGACACCATGTCTGAAATCCCACGTGATCTGTCAAATACTAATGCATGAAAATCCTAACCTCAAAAGAATCACCCTTTACATAGATGAGCCATGGGTGTCAAACTATGTTTGACAGTTCCGAAGATTAAGAATAAACGAGAAAAATAAGAGCACGCTTACAATCTCTTTCGTTTTCCTTTTTGTAGTTTGCCAATTTTACACAAAATTAGAACGTTTATGATGCAACAGAGGATTTATAAATAAATTAATATATTAAAAGTTCATATTTGAACAAAAAATTGTGACCAAAATCGCGAAAATACGAAATTTAATTTTGAGCAGCATTGCTCTTTACGAACAACACAAAAGCAAATGCACGAAAATTAATGTTTGGGACTGACTCTTTACGAAAAAATCAAAACGAAATGTCAGAAAATTATTTTTTGGAACTGACACATTTTTTTAAAGAGAATAGTGGATCATCTATGTATTAAAAGGTCTATGCATTAAACATATTCCACTTTGACGAGAAAGATCTCTGTACTATGCATTAGTTCATCGCATCTGTCCACAATTTACTCTAAAAACAATACTCTTAAATGCATATCAGTATAAGAACGATGAAACGTTTAACTTAAAATTAGCAAAAACTTCATGAAATGATATCTACCAATTTTTGACTAAAATGTCTATAAATTTAATTACATGTGAACTAAAAATATTTCATTGGGAAATGTTGTACCAACTATTATTACCTATAGGAATTGCCAGTAAGAAATTGCTATCCGCTTTCAAGTTCAATTTTCGTAAAAAAAATATTTTCTCATACAAAAACTCTTTATAGTAAATTACACTTATTATTTAGAAAGTATTTTACATTTCATAAGTAGTTTTATAGTATGGCGAAAGAATTTTTAACTACCAGTTAAGAAAATTTTTAAGGAAATTTCCATCGTATTTTGTAGGCTATGAACTAAACGATTGCTACTTAAAATTTGTAAAATTTCCTTCCAAGTAGTTAATTTTCGTTGAAGATACGAAAAATAAACTAAAATTCTGGAAAATTCTTGTAATAAATTATTGTAAAAATCCGCTTAAATTTACCAGACACTTTTTTTCTGTGCTACAAGCTTACCGGGTAATGAGAGTTTTTGCTGGGTAAGTCAAATATATCGATATGGATAAAAACTATAAAATTCACTTTGGAACAGAATATGGTCGTAGATTATTTTCTAAACTTGAGAAAAGAATGTGAAGGGACTAATCGGTTAGATTACTCGAAAATTGGCAATCAAGTATCTAAATATCCATAAAAGTTTACGCATTTATTCTCAGGAAAAGGCACTAATTACAAACACATCTGTCTCCAAACCAAAATAATGAAATCTACAAAATAGGGAAATTCGGAACCGAAAAGGATCTAAATGTTTAAAATATCGGTCTATTCCGGCCCCACGTTGGGCGCCATTTTCTGTAATGTACAGGACGAATATATTATAAAAGTGTGTACACATTGCGACCCACCCTGTATATTCAATGATAGGTAAAAACGTTGCCCTTCAGCAACTCCCCAGCAAAAAACTTGATGAATTTTCATCGCAATTGTAAAGGAGAATTGTCAGAGGTAACGCTTGCCAAAGCGAGGAATTCATTGGTGAATTTATAAAGAAATGTCTCGCGGAAATGCGCTTACTTTATGCATACTTAGAAGCCCATAAACAAGCGCAGTTTGTCAGCGCATCCATAATTGCCGAAAGTCGTACATGAAAAAATATCTCTGTGTGAAGCGCTTTTTCCTCGCCTATTTAATGCGATGAAATAATGACTATTTATTTGTTTAATATTATTATTTAATAAAATAAGTAAAAAAAAAAAAAAAACAAAAACAGTGGGGTTTACTTACCAAAGCTTTATGCTCTCAGAGCTCAAAACAAAAACAAATAACTAACAAAAAAAAAACGCACACGCGAGAACACGTCCCCTTGGCGCAACTTTCGAACACAAACTGATGACCATACTCAATTTTTTCTACGACGCATACAAGATTTCGGTTTTCATCGTAAGCGATCGTATGAAAAAGAGATAAACTTACATACTTTAGAGCATTTTCGCACAGAAAAAAAATTGTCTCGTAAATTTAAGAAGATTTTTACAATAATTTATTACAAGAATTTTCCAGAATTTTAGTTCATTTTTCGTATCTTCAACGAAAATTAACTACTCGAAAGGAAATTTTACAAATTCTAAGTAGCAATCGTTTAGTTCATGGCCTACAAAATACGATGGAAATTTCCTTAAAAAATTTCTTAACTGGTAGTTAAAAATTCGTTTGTCATGCTATAAAACTACTTGTGAAATGTAAAGTATTTTCTAAATAATAAGTGCAATTTACTATACGATTTTTTTGTATGAGAAAATATTTTTTTACGAAAAATGAACTTGAAAGTGGATAGCAATTTCTTACTGACAATTCCTATAGTTAATAATTGTTGGTAAAAAATTACCAAATGAAATATTTTTAGTTCACATGTAATTAAATTTATAGACATGTTCGTCAAAAATGGTAGATAACATTTCATGAAAATTTTGCAAACTTTAAGTTAAACGTTTCATCGTTCATAAACTGGCGTGTCTTTACGAATATTATTCTTAGAGTAAATTGTCAGCAGATGCGATGAACTAATGCATAGTACAGGGATCTTTATCGGAATAGTGGAATGTGATTAATGTGAAGATGATGTTACTTGAGTTTTGTTGTGTATACATGAGCGTGGGGTTGTTTTTATTTTTGTTCATTTAGTGGTTTGTGTGTTTGTTATTCGCGGATGGTTTATTTGGCTGGATGAGGTGTTGTTTTCAATAAAGGCACATGTGTTTTTGTTGTTGTAGGAATGTTTTGGCTTTGCTTGGTTTTGTTTGGCATGCTTCAGTTGTATAGTTGGCGTTGGCGTGGGCTGTTGCATCTTTTAATCATGTATGCAACAAGGGAATATAAAGGCATGGAATATTTTGGATTTTTGAGACATATATTGGTGTTTGTTTATTAAACCTTTTAAATGAAAGTTATTAATATTTTATTGGTAGTTTAGAAAAAAGTTATTAAGAATATTTAGGAAAATATGTTGAAATTAAAAGTGTTTTGAAATTTTTATTATTCTATGTAAAAAATTAATATTCAATTTCAGATGAATTTGGAAAATTTTTGTTATATCTCAGCGTACAGTTTATTCATAAATTGGTAAGTATTTTTTTTAATATGACTTTCTTTTAAAAATAATATTTTTTATGTATATTATTATTTGTTAATTAATTTTTTTGGAAACCAGTTTAATGTTTTTCTTTGTTGTAAAAACAATATTTGATTTCAGAGCAACTCCAGATGGATTCGAACAAATTTAAAAAATAGAGAATTGATAAGTTTTCTTTTAAAAATTGACTTTCTTTCAACTAGAATATTTACGTTTTTATGACCTTTTTATAATCAAAATTACAGGTTTTTAATACTTTATTTTAGTATTTCTTTAATCAAATTTTTTGGAAACTAAGGTAATATTTGTAATGTAAAAACAAATATTTAATTTCAGAATAACCCCTTAAAAATTTGGAAAAATTTTTAGTACTCCTTTGCCTGTAATTTAATAGTGAATTGGTAAGGATTCTTTCACTTTCTTTTAACCCTGGACAGCCATCCTTATTTTTTTGTACATTAACGTCATCCTTCGTCATTTTGACCACGGCTGATTTTCATCGTGAGGGAAAAAGTGAACCAAACATGAATTTATTTTCTTATTCAATTTGGTTTTAAGTAGTATATAACAAAAATTCATAAAACGGTCCAATTAGTATAACTTAAATTTACCATTTCCCAATAGACTAAAATGCATTTTAAATCGAAAATGAAATTACGTGTCGTCATTTTGACGAATGATGACTGTCTAGGGATATCAAGAATATTTGGTTTTTTTATGCATATTATTATTTTTTTTCATTAGATTTTTTGAAAACCTATTTAATAATTTTATTTAATGTAAAACATAAATATTTAATTTCAGAGTAACCCAAATAAATTTGGACAACTTTTTATATTTCCCCTCAGCGTACAATTTAATAGAGAATTGGTAAGTTTTATATTAAAACTTTGGCTTTCTTTCAACTAAAATATTTATTTTATTATACCCTCCATCATAGGATGGGGGTATATTAACTTTGTCATTCCGTTTGTAACAAAACGAAATATTGCTCTAAGACCCCATAAAGTATATATATTCTGGGTCGTGGTGAAATTCTGAGTCGATCTAAGCATGTCCGTCCGTCTGTTGAAATCACGCTAACTTCCGAACAAAACAAGCTATCGACTTGAAACTTGGCACAAGTAGTTGTTATTGATGTAGGTCGGATGGTATTGAAAATGGGCCATATCGCTCCACTTTTACGTATAGCCCCCATATAAAGGGACCCTCAGATTTGGCTTGTGGAGCCTCTAAAAGAAGCATATTTCATCCGATCCGGCTGAAATTTGGTATATGGTGTTGCTATATGGTCTCTAACAACCATGCAAAAATTGGTCCACATCGGTCCATAATTATATATAGCCCCCATATAAACCGATCCCCAGATTTGGCTTTTGGAGCCTCTAACAGAAGCATATTTCATCCGATCCGGCTGAAATTTGGTATATGATGTTGGTATATGGTCTCTAACAACCATGCAAAAATTGGTTCACATCGGTCCATAATTATATATAGCCCCCATATAAACCGATCCCCAGATTTGGCTTGCGGAGCCTTAAAGAGAAGCAAATTTCATCCGATCCGGCTGAAATTTGGTACATGGTGTTGGTATATGGTCTCTAACAGCCATGCAAAAATTGGTTCCCATCGGTCCATAATTATATATAGCCCCCATATAAACCGATCCCCAGATTTGGCTTGCGGAGCCTCAAAGAGAAGAAAATTTCATCCGATCCGGCTGAAATTTGATACATGATGTTGGTATATGGTCTCTAACAACCATGCAAAAATTGGTCCATATCGGTCCATAATTATATATAGCCCCCATATAAACCGATCTCCAGATTTGGCTTGCGAAGCCTCAAAGAGGAGCAAATTGCATCCGATCCGGCTGAAATTTGGTACATGATATTGGTATATGGTCTCTAACAACCATGCAAAAATTGGTCCACATCGGTTCATAATTATATATAGCCCCATATAAACCGATCACCAGATTTGGCTTGCGAAGTCTCCAAGAGAAGCAAATTTCATCCAATCCGGTTGTAATTTGGAACATGGTGTTAGTATATGATCTTTAACAACCGTGCCAGAATTGGTCCATATCGGTCCATAATTATATATAGCCCCCATATAAAACATTCTCCAGATTTGACCTCCGGAGCCTCTTGGAGGAGCAAAATTTATACGATCTGGTTCAAATTAGGAACGTGGTGTTAGTATATGGTCGCTAACAACCATACCAAAATTGGTCTAATCACACAAAAATTGGTCCATATCGGTTCATAATCATGGTTGTCACTAGAGCCAAAAATAATCTACCAAAATTTTATTTATATAGAAAATTTTGTCAAAATTTTATTTCTAGAGAAAATTTTGTTAAAATTTTATTCGGTTCATAATAAAATGTTTATCATTGTCAAAATTTTATTTCTATAGAAAATTTGGTCAAAATTTTATTTCTATAGAAAATTTTGTTCAAATTTTATTCGGTTCATAATCATGGTTGCCACTCGAGCCAAAAATAATCTACCAAGATTTTATTTCTATAGAAAATTTTGTCAAAAGTTTATTTCTATAGAAAATTTTGTTAAAATTTTATTTCTGTAGAAATTTTTGTCAAAATTTTCTTTCTATAGAAAATTTTGTCAACATTTTTATTTCTATAGAAAATTTTGTGAAAATTTTATTTCTGTAGAAAATTTTGTTAAGATTTTATGTATTATTGTCAAACTGAATTATATAGGTATTGGATCGATCTTTTTTGATTTAATATACACCACGTATGGACTTACATACAATTTAGAAGATGGTGTTAGGAGGTTTTAAGATACCTTGCCATCGGCAAGCGTTACCGCAACTTAAGTAATTCGATTGTGGATGGCAGTGTTTAGATGAAGTTTCTACGCAATCCATGATGGAGGGTACATAAGCTTCGGCCTGGCCGAACTTACGGCCGTATATACTTGTTATATCTTTCACATCGATAACAACACAGTTTTATGAGTTTATTTAGAATACTTCATTATTTCTCTAATTGTTTCAGGTACAAATTTTATGAGATACGGTTTCCAAAGAAAAGTTGAATTCCTTACACCCCAAATATGGTAAGTTACAAGCTAAAATGAAGAATTAAAAATAATATTTCATTACATGGTGTTAATTTTTAACAATTTTCATTATTGTTTCCATTTATTCCAGCAAGCTATGTGAAAAAATTACCTACGATGAATAAAAAAAAGATAAGTCTAAATGTCCAAACAGCGGGTTCAAATGAACTACTCTCTGTTCCACGTGGTCATAATTTTTATTCACAAAAAACATTGTATTAAGAACTTTCATCATAAGTTTTTATAATAAAGTACTTTTGCTTAAAGAAAGTTTAATTTTAATGTATGAAAATGTTCATAATAGTAAAACGGTTTGTTGTTCCTTTAAATATTTAATTTCTCTGTACTGTGGAATGATTGATTTAAAAATAGTTTAGTCGTCGACATTTTAAAGAGACTCTTAACCAATTTTTATTATCGGGTTTCCCAAAAAATAAGCAAGCAAATCAAAATAATACTGACTTTTTAACTTGGTAGGGGTATATAAATCTTATGGTGTTGTAAAAATGAACTAAAATACAATGTTATAGATTAACTAAAATTTAAGAGAATTTTAAACTAGACAAGTTGAAAAAAATCTTAAGGGCTAAATCATGGTCAATATTACTACAGTTTAGTTCATTTTGCAATGGAAAAGGGTTCACTGTTTTTTCAGTGCGTATACGAGGATGGATGCATTAATCATCCAACTCGCTTACTAACTTGCTTCATATTCTGCACAGTTTAAAAACTAAGTCAAAGCTTGCATACTTTAGTGCATCAAAGTTTACGAGATAGGATGTACTAAATGAGATCTCGCATACCCAAGTGCTTTAAATTCGACAAAGTTTTACAACGAGTTTGAAACTAACATACTTTTGTGCTGTTTTGTAAACGACATAGTATGCATTAAATCGTATGTCCTTTACTTTCTTGTTTCCGATTCAGCATGAATTAAATATCGACGATTTTTTCTTCCTTCTTTTGTAAGCAAAAAAGTATGCGCTGAATATTAGCGCATACAGTATTTAAGGAAATTTTTTACTGCTTCTAGATTTCTTAAAATTTTTTGCTGGGTCCCTATATTTTCTAAAAATCAAGATTCAATATTAGAAGACGACGGGAGCCATTAATACACTAGCTAACAGTCGGGATTTGGGGGGATTCTTGTATTCTAAATACCGATCTCAGGCTATTTACATCACGCATTATTATAGACTCCCTGACAAATAAACAAAACGAACGTTAAATTTAAATGGACCTAGATAATCATAGCTCACACAAAATACAAATAAAAGAAAGCCCCTCTATGGTTAAAATATGAGATCGAAAGAAAAAATGCAAGCTATTGACTTTAAGGTGTTATTATAAAATGATCTCCCAGATGGACAGAGATCTTCGCCTCTTAACCCGCTCCTAACATATTCCTGGGGCGACGTTGAAAGATATAAATTTCCAGGAACCCACATTCTGTCCTACCCTAGCATTCTATGCCATACCGGAAAAATTCAAAGCCTTTTAGTTATTCATAATAATTCCATGAAAATTCATAATTTTATTTCAGAACACAATTTTATGTTGGAAGTAGATTTTTCTTGAAAAAACGTTGCTCAATGGTAAAGTATACATATATTCATATTTTTCATGTAACAGAAAAATTATAAAAAAAATGAGGAACGTAAAAAGAAAACAATAGTATGAACTTGTAAACCTAAATTCCCGATAATTATCTAATATGTACTTATCACATATCAAAATTAATTCACTCTATGGATATTTTCAATTACGTTATTTTTCAAAAACATGGGAATCGTAACACTGTTCCATATCACTATATTCACTCGTTAAATTTTACCATTTTTATGAATTTTCATAACAGGATCAAAGTAATAAATATAGGTACTCAAGAAATAGTAAAAATATTGTAGTATGAAAAAAATAATGAATGAAATTGAAAAAAATGCAGATGTAAAAAGTATGAATGGAGAAGACACAAATAACCGGTTGGCTGATAAGTCCCCGGTCTGACACATAGAAAGCGTCGCTAGTATTAAATGCATATTATTTTTAGAGATGATTCGTGTCAAAATTTGACGGCTTTAAGTCAATTAGTTTGTGAGATAGAGCGTCTTTTGTGAAGCAACTTTTGTTATTGGAAAAAAGGAATTTCGTGTTTTGATAAAATACTGTTTTCTGAAGGGAAAAAATACGGAGGAAGCAAAAACTTGGCTTGATAATGAGTTTCCGGACTCTGCCCAGGGAAATCAACAATAATTGATTGGTATGCAAAATTCAAGCGTGGTATGCAAAATTCCGTGAAATGAGCACGGAGGACGGTGAACGCAGTGGACGCCCGAAAGAGGTGGTTACTGACGAAAACATCAAAAAAATCCACAAAATGATTTTGAATGACCGTAAAATGAAGTTGATCGAGATAGCAGAGGCCTTAAAGATATCAAGGAACGTGTTGGTCATATCATTCATCAATATTTGGATATGCGGAAGCTTTGTGCAAAATGGGTGCCGCACGAGCTCACATTTGACCAAAAACAACAACGTGTTGATGATTCTGAGCGGCGTTTGCAGCTGTTAACTCGTAATACACCCGAGTTTTTCCGTCGATATGTGACAATGGTTGAAACATGGCTCCATCACTACACTCCTGAGTCCAATCGACAGTCGGCTGAGTGGACAGCGACCGGTGAACCGTCTCCGAAGCGTGGAAAGACTCAAAAGTCCGCTGGCAAAGTATTGGGATGCGCGTGGAATAATTTTTATCGATTATCTTGAGAAGGGAAAAACCATCAACAGTGACTATTATATGGCGTTATTGGAGCGTTTGAAGGTCGAAATCGCGGCAAAACGGCCCCATATGAAGAAGAAAAAAGACAACGCACCGTGCCACAAGTCATTGAGAACGATGGCAAAAATTCATGAATTGGGCTTCGAATTGCTTCCCCACCCACCGTATTCACCAGATCTGGCCCCAGCGATTTTTTCTTGTTCTTAGACCTCAAAAGGATGCTCGCAGGGAAAAAATTTGGCTACAGTGAAGAGGTGATCGCCGAAACTGAGGCCTATTTTGAGGCAAAACCGAAGGAGTACTACCAAAATGGTATCAAAAAATTGGAAGTTCGTTATAATCGTTGTATCGCTCTTGAAGGGAACTATGTTGAATAATAAAAACGAATTTTGACAAAAAAAAAGTGTTTTTCTTTGTTAGACCCGGGACTTGTCAGCCAACCTTTGGATATGCTTAAGTCTAAATATTATTTAATTTGAACATTAAATTGCGTATTCGGAGTAAAGAGAATAGACATTCGGAACCAGGTGAATAGACGTTTAAAAATACAGCATGTGTTTTTGCCTTGAGAGCAGCAATGTAAGTATGTGTGGACATGTGTTTTGTTTATCATTTTGGCATAATGGGCACAATTTTTTGTTGGTTCGTCAAAGAAAAGAAAAGAGTAAGTCATGTTTTTCCGCTCAAATTATTTTTCATTTTAGCGGCAAAACTCGATCCAAAGCAACAATTGAAAAAGTTTATTTTCTTTAAAATGAAATATTAAAGAACAGAAAGCGTGAAAACATGGCCATTTTAGAGCGATAATGCCAAATTAATTCCGGGCCTAAAAGTAAAAATTAAATTAAGTACAAAATTATTCGTTAATAAATATTCATATTTATTTGTATATCAAAATATGATAAATTTTAAATGCATTTAAAATGGTGTAAAATTAAATGTTCACGCCTAAATAAATTTATGTGTATATTGTAAAACTATGTATGTTTATACTCGACTTCACGTTCTTCCTTTGTTAGAGTTTTTGAATTTCTTCGGAAATTTCAAACTTTTATAATAAAAAAATAATATTTTATCCAAAAGCTCAGTCCATTTCGTTTATATCAAGCACTGTTCTTTTCTGACTGTAAATCTTTAATAACACACATTTCGAAGCTTCATTGTAAAAATTTAATTTAATAATATATATTGTTACGAATTTGATATTTCTAGATTTAAGTTTATTCAAATTAGTTTCCGTTAATTTAAAATTTCAAATTGTAAAGGTAGAATTACATACCATGCGTTCAATGCGTCCAATGATTGAAGAGTTGAAATTTCTCTTTGAAATCAAAAACTCGAATAGTATGCCGCAAACAGAAAAAAATCAACCCTTCCATCAACGCACGGATTGACGCATGGTGTGTAATTCAACCTTAACGGTCAAATCACGTCATCACTTGTCAAAATCATTTCTTTATTTTCTAGTACTTTCCGAACGTCTTTTGTGTTCTTAATCGTTCATTGTGAAGTAACCCCTTTTTGTTTTGTTATCTTCATTGCTTATTGTTGTAGTAATGTGACTGTACTCATCTGTGCCTGAGCGACATCTGCCATAGGGTAGAATGTTCCAGCCAAGACAATGATCATGGTTAATATGATCATCGCGATTAATAAGCGCGATGTCGCCCGTGCGACATCTACCAGGTAGTAGAATAATCTAGAATGTTGCAGGCCAGACTACCGGGAATTTTCGATATACAGTACTATAAAAGAGCTGACACAGGGAGCTGTGAAGTCAGTCGTAAGCTAAAGTTTATACAGTTCACATCGTAGAGCAAATAAGTGAGTGGAAGACTTGAAGAAGGAATTGAGTAAAACGGAGCAGCCGACTACAGGAGATTAGGCCCAATTACAAAAGCGACTACTGAAAGAGTTCGAGCGGCGCAGTATTAATTTCGAAACACACACTGAAAAAACAGTGAACCCACCAGGAAGAAAACTTTCGGTTAATTTTAGAAAATTTTGAATATTTATAGAAAATTTTAACTAAACAGTATTACAAACGTTTGCATCGCGCCGAGGTCATAAAAATAAGTAAACATTTTTCGACAAATTCAAGAAAATTTATTAGACATAACTAAGTTTTTTCACTTGTTAAAGAAAATTTTGTAGTTTGAAGGAAAAACTTGGATTTCAAAATTGCAAGAATGTCTTTAGTGACATACGAAGTTCATGATGGATGCATTTTTGGTAAAATTTACAAATTTAAAGAAATTCTGAACTATTTTGTGGAAGGCACGAATTTAGTTAATCTTTATGCTTCATTTGAGTATATTTTTTTCTCGGTTTTAGTTAATTTAACTAACGTACACAAAAAATTATTAGAGTAAAGGAAACTTTCTCCAAACATAATAATTCCATGAACTAAAATAAAGTTAAATTGGCTTTAGTGAAATAGAGAGTTCACTTTTTTTTTGAGTGCATGAGTTCGATTATAAGGAAGATCTTGACGAATCAGTAGTAGCCAGCGCCTTGGAAAGTCCATTTGTAGCTTCTAATGTTGTTGATTACACATCGATGGTCAATATTTTGAGCAAAATGATGGAAGAAAATTCTCTAAAAATGCAAGGGAATTCTAGAATAGACGAGAATTCTAGAATTCTAAATGAGAATCTTCAACAAATTGCTGAAGGCATGGAAAAACGTGTGGACCATATCGAAAGCCAAATTGGGGAGCTGGATAAGAAGACTGTTTCTGTGGATGAGAAAATTATGGTTCATGATAAGAAGTTTCTACACATTGAAAGAAAAATGTCAGAGCTGGAAATTAAATGTGGACCAGTGCGCGTTATCGAGGGCTCGAAAACCAAACCGATGGCTCAACTTCATTTGATGTATTCAAATTCCAATTCGAAATGGTTGCTTCTAGAAATTTATGGAACGACAATGACAAAGCAATTGAACTTCTATTGGCATTAAAGGGCAATGCCGCTGATGTGATACAAAGCATTCCTGCTGCCTCTAGAAATAATTATAATGAAGTAATAGCGGCACTTCAACGTAAGTACGGCGGATAACATAAGCAAGACATCTTCGGAATGGAATTAAGAGGAAGAGTCCAGAAGTCAAATGAGACTCTACAAGACTTTTCAACAGAGGTTGAGCGATTGCTGCTTTTGACATATCCAGGAGAAAGTCATCCACTTGTGGACCGCATCAAGATCGAGACCTTTGTGAATGGAATTAGAGATCCTGATATAAAATGTGCAACATATGCGTCACAAAAGGCTACATTCGCAGAAACAGTAACATTTGCACTTGCACAAGAAACTGCGAGATTGTTGGCACGACCTCAAATTCACAAGGTACGCAGAGTGGAGACCGAGCAAGATGAATCAAATTCCGTGATTGACTCAGTAAAAGAAGCCGTTAAGCAGGCAATGCAAGAAATGAAGCAGGAGACAACTAAATCCAGAATAAAGTGCTATAACTGTGATAAGCCTAGACATGTTGCTCGTGAATGTAAAGCACGTCGTAAGCGATCAAGATCGAAATCGCCTTCACCACCAAACAATAGCCATATGTGGGTGAACCCACAGTCCAGTGATTCACATTTAAACTAAATCGAGATAGTTCATCGGGGCAAGAGCTGGCTCCCACATGTGATGGCCCCACAATCTCTATAGCAATACTTTTACAGAAAAATTACAATTTGACTATTGCGGGTGGTATTAATGGATACAAGCGAACTTTGACGTTGAATACTGGTGCATCTAAATCTATCATTAGATCCGATTTAGTAAGAGGAAAAGTTACACCACTAATTGGAGTCAGACTACGCACGGCTACAGGTGAATTCGCAACTGTATATGGAAAGGTTCCTGTAAAGTTAACCATTGCAAACAAATCCGTTAATTATGAATTCATTGTGGCCGATATAGTGGACGAAGTTATAATTGGAGCGGATTTTATGATTACTTTTGGTCTCAACTTGGATATGAAGCGTCGTGTAATGACCTGGTGCGATATCGAAATACCGGTAAACGTGGGCTACGGTGAGAATACACCTGTCAGATGTTTGACAATGAGCCAGCCAGAGTCAATACCACCAAATGCCGAAACAATTATATGGGTTTCTATGAATGGAGATTGTGAAGTCGGCAAATTGTGGATTGTTGAACCAGCAGAAAATGAAAACAACAACATCTTGATAGCAAATGCCCTGGTAACAACAAATGAAGAGGGACTTATACCAGTTCGAGTTTTGAATTTATCTGACCATCAAGAGCAAATTGGAAAATTTACGGACATTGGCAAATGTACTCCTGCCGAAGCAATAGTCAACTTGGAAAGCAAATCGCCAAAGAAGCATAATGAAGTGATGAAACATCTGGAAGGCTATGGCAAAACTTGGACACGTCATCTATCACCGTCCGAGAAAAATAAAGCCAAGAAATTGTTATGGAAAAATGCCTCCGCCTTTGCCATTGAGAAGAAAAATCAAGGGAGAACATCTGTGGTGAAGCATGAAATAAATACCACAGAAGAAAGACCCATGGTTAGGTTAGGTTAAAGTGGCAGCCCGATTAAGATTCAGGATCACTTAGACTATTCAGTCCATTGTGATACCACATTAACTAAAAGTACCTATTACATATGGGCACTTCTAGTTTTAACCGCTGAACCTTCTTGATTATTTTTCTTTGTTGAACCAACCAGATTGTTCCAAAAACATTAGCAGACTGCTTAAGTTAACGTTTTCCAGATCCGCCAGTAATCTGAAGCTATATGCTCCTAAAAGTTGCTTGCGCTTTACACAAAATGCAGGGCACTCACACAAGAGGTGTTTAATTGATTCCTTTTCCTCCGCATCATGACAGCTCATACAATAGTCATTATACTTCGCGCCTATAGTTTTTGCAAAATCGCCTATAGACCCATAAAACAGGCACCACGAAGTGTCCCTCTAGCAAAACGAGATGAGGTTCAAAAGCTCGTTAACGAAATGGCGGAAAGTGGTGTGATCGAACCATCATCAAGTCCTTGGTGCTCGCCAGTTGTGCTGGTCAAAAAGAAAGATGGAAGTACCCGATTTTGCGTGGGCTACAGAAAATTGAATGATGTTACCAAAAAGGACAGTTATCCGCTTCCACGCATTGATGACACGTTGGACACATTAGCCGGAACAACATGGTTTTCCACGCTTGATTTGCAGAGTGGATATTGGCAAGTAGAGATCGCCGAGAAAGACAAAGAAAAGACAGCTTTTGGCGTTAATGGCGGTCTTTGGCAATTCAATGTAATGACATTCGGGCTCTGCAATGCTCCGGCTACGTTCGAGCGATTGATGGAGCGGGTGCTAAAGGGGTTGCATTGGAAGTCCTGCTTGATATACCTAGACGATATCATAGTTATGGGCAAGACATTTGACGAGCACTTTAAGAACTTGAAGGATGTTATCCAACAACTGTCAGCCGCTGGTCTACGACTTAATGCTAAGAAGTGCTCGCTTTTCCAGCGAGAAGTTAAGTACCTGGGTCATCATGTTACAGCAGAGGACATATCCACCGATGAAGACAAAATTCAAGCAATAAATAATTGGCCAAGTCCACGGAATCTCCACGAGTTGCGCAGCTTCCTTGGTTTATGCACATACTACAGGCGTTTCGTACCAAACTTCGCCAGCATCGCCGCAAGCCTCCATAAATTAACGCAAAAAGGTACGAAGTTCCAGTGGAGTGAAGAACAGGAAGACTCATTTCATCATCTAAAAGAACTTTTATGTTCAACTCCTGCTCTGGCGTATCCTATTCCTGGCGAAAAATTTGTTTTGGATACAGATGCTAGTGCGTACAGAATTGGTGGTGTACTATCTCATCAGATTGACGGTAAAGAAAAGGTCATCGGAACCGAACGTTATCCAAGCCAGAGAAGAACTATTGCGTAACAAGAAGAGAGCTGCTTGCTGTCATAGAAAGCGTAAAGCAAACATGGCAACGCGGACGCTTTGTCACGTCGACCTTGTAATGTCGAATGAAAACACTGCTCGAAAGCTGAACATAAGGAAGAAATCGTTGATATCCGGCTGTTGCACGTCGAATCTGGAGCGGACTGGCCAACAGAACAACGCAAAGACCCAACCTTGAGAAAAATTATTTCGGCAAAGGAGGAAGATAAGAAACGTTGCAAGAAAGACATCACAGCCGAAAGTCCACTAATGAAATCATACTGGGCTCAATGGGACAGTCTATGTCTAGTCAACGGATCCCTACAACGTAAGTGGGAAAGTGAAGATGGCAAGAATAGCCGTAACTTGATAATCGTGCCAGATTACAAGGTAAAGGATATTTTGACGGAATTCCACAATGGGCCTAGAGGAGGGCACATAGGAATAACCAAAACAGCAGAGAAAGTGAAGCAACGATTATACTGGGTTGGATGCCAGAAATCAATTGCTGAATGGGTGGCAAATTGTGAAAAGTGCATAAAGGCGAAAGGGCCAAGACGAAAAAGTAGAGGTCTTATGCAAGAGTATAAGCCAGGAGCGCTATTTGAAAATGGACGTTGCAGGGCCTTTCCCTGTAAGTGATTCTGGAAACCGATATGTCCTTGTGGTCATGGATTACTTCAGCAAGTGGCCAGAAGTTTATGCCATTCCAAACCAAGAGGCGAAGACGATTGTAGACATAATCGACAAGAACTGGATATGTCGCGACGGTGTGCCGTCCGAGATACACTCAGACCAAGGAATAAATTTTGAATCGGCCATATTCCAAGAGATGTGTGACTCCCTTGGTATCAAGAAAACAAGGACTACGCCATTGCATCCACAGTCTGAGGGACGATCATATACCAAAGTTTTTGCTGTCGTATAGATCAGTCATACATGATTCTACGTCACGAACACCGGCCAAGGACCTATTCGGAACGGAATTGAAGTTGTCCGGAGATTTGATATTCGGCGCAACAGCCAATGAGCTCGCCATGGAAGAAACCAGTAACGACATACCAAACTCATTTGGTAAAGTTCACGAATCAGTGCGAAACAAAATAAAAATGGTCAGCAACAGGATGAAGGCGAGATATGATCGTGCAGCGAACACTGAGGGCTTTAAAGAAGGACAACTGGTTCTGCTATTCAACCCGCAACGAAAGAAAGGATTATGTCCTAAACTACAAAGGCAGTGGGAAGGCCCATATAAAGTCATCAAGAAGATCAATGATGTTGTAAAGGGTGATTCTTTTGAGGTTAGGATTTTCATGCATTAGTATTTGACAGATCACGTGGGATTTCAGACATGGTGTCAAAGAGAAAGATGCTCAGTATGCTTTGACATTTCATCATGAATAGACTTACTAACGAGCAACGCTTGCAAATCATTGAATTTTATTACCTAGAAAAGTTGGCAGAAAATCCGCTTTTTTATCGACAAATTTTGTTCAGCGATGAGGCTCATTTCTGGTTGAATGGCTACGTAAATAAGCAAAATTGCCGCATTTGGAGTGAAGCGCAACCAGAAGCCGTTCAAGAACTGCCCATGCATCCCGAAAAATGCACTGTTTGGTGTGGTTTGTACGCCGGTGGAATCATTGGACCGTATTTTTTCAAAGATGCTGTTGGACACAACGTTACGGTGAATGGCGATCGCTATCGTTCGATGCTAACAAACTTTTTGTTGCCAAAAATGGAAGAACTGAACTTGGTTGACATGTGGTTTCAACAAGATGGCGCTACATGCCACACAGCTCGCGATTCTATGGCCATTTTGAGGGAAAACTTCGGAGAACAATTCATCTCAAGACGTTTTTTTTTTAAAAAAAAGTTATCAAGCTCTTAACAAATCACCCTTTATACCGCATTCAAAGTTTTAAGTTTCTTCAAATTAGTTTCCGTTAAATTAAAATTTCAAATTGTAACGGTCAAATTACGTCATCACTTGTCAAAATCATTTCTTTATTTTCTAGTACTTTCCGAACGTCTTTGGTGTTCTTAATCGTTCATTGTGAAGTAACCCCTTCTTATACCCTCCACCATAGAATGGTGACGGGGGTATAATAAGTTTGTCATTCCGTTTGTAACACATCGAAAATCGATTTCCGACTATATAAAGTATATATATATTCTTGATCAGGGAGAAATTCTAAGACGATATAACGATGTCCGTCTGTCTGTCTGTCTGTTGTAATCACGCTACAGTCTTCAATAATGAAGCAATCGTGCTGAAATTTTGCACAAACTCGTCTTTTGTCTGCAGGCAGGTCAAGTTCGAAGATGGGCTATATCGGTCCAGGTTTTGATATAGTCCCCATATAAACCGACCTCCCGATTTGGGGTCTTGGGCTTATAGAAATCGTAGTTTTTATCCAATTTGCCTGAAATTGGAAATCTAGAGGTATTGTAGGACCACAAATACGTGTGCCAAAAATTGTGAATATCGATCCATATTTTGGTATAGCCCCCATATAGACCGATCTCCCGATTTTATTTCTTGGGCTTATAGAAATCGTAGTGTTTATCCAATTTGCCTGAAATTTGAAATCTAGAGGTATTTTATGACCATAAAGAGGTGTGCCAAAAATTGTGAGTATCGATCCATATTTTGGTATAGCCCCCATATAGACCGATCTCCCGATTTTACTTCTTGGGCTTATAGAAATCGTAGTTTTTATCCAATTTGCCTAAAATTTGAAATCTAGACGTATTTTATGACCATAAAGAGGTGTACCAAAAATGGTGAGTATCGGTCCATATTTTGGTATAGCCCCCATATAGACCGATCTCCCGATTTTACTTCTTGGGCTTATAGAAACCGCAGTTTTTATCCAATCTATCTGAATTTGGAAATCAAAAGGTACTTTAGAACCGTAAAGAGGTGTGCCAAAAATGGTGAGCATCGGTTCATGTTTTGGTATGGTGCCTATATAAACCGACCTCCCGATTTGGGGTCTTGGGCTTATAGAAACCGTAGTTTTTATCCAATTTGCCTGAAATTGGAAATCTAGATGTTTTTTAGGACCATAAATAGATGTGCCGAAAATGATGAGTATCGGTCCATATTTTGGTATAGCCTCCATATAGACCGATTTCCCGATTGTACTTCTTGGGCTTCTAGAATCCAAGGTTTTTATCCATTTTGCCTGAAATTGGAAATCTAGAGGTATTTTCGGGCCATAAAGAAGTGTGCCGAAAACGGTGAGTATCTGCCCATATTTTAGTATAGCCCCCATAAGAACGATCTCCCGATTTAACTCCTTAGGTTTCTAGAAACCGTAGTTTTTATCTGATTTGCCTGAAATTCTAAATATTCTGGTATTTGAGGCTCAGAAAAACGTGTATCGGATTAAGTTTTTATCGGTCCATTTGGTAATGCCTCCATAAAGACCGATTTCACTTCTTGAGGGTGTAGAAGGCCAACTGATCATGAAAATTGCTTGAAACTCAATGTAAAATTTCCAAATTTTACTTCCCGGGTGAAAATCTACAGATTTAAGATTTCAAATCAAGACGTTATTTTATAATTTTCTTGCACACTTACAAGAGATGTTAATAATTCCTCTAAAACTCAAACAAAAATTGTTCTTATAAATCCAGAACCCGATATAGTCCTCATAGGTGAAATCTTTAAATTTATCTTCCGGAAGTGTCCTCAAGCCCTCCTCAAATTTCAAAGGAAACCCTAATATTTGGTTCATGGTGGTGGGTATTTAAGATTCGGCCCGGCCGAACTTACTGCTGTATATACTTGTTGTTTTGTTATCTTCATTGCTTATTGTTGTAGTAATGTGACCGTAGTCATCTGTGCCTGAGCAACATCTGTCATAGGGTAGAATGTTCCAGTTGATTGTAGCCAAGACAATGAGCATGGGCCGATAAATAAGTGCGATGTCGCCCATGCGACATCTACCAGATAGTAGAATAATCTCGAATGTTGTAGGCCAGAATTTTCGAGAATTTTCGTTATCGTATACAGTACTATAAAAGAGCTGACAAAGGGAGCAGTGAAGTCAGTCGTAAGCTAAAGTTTGTACAGTACACATCGTAGAGCAAATAAGTGAAACCAATCAGTTAAACAAATAAATTGTAGATTGTCGTTATTTGAATAGAACTGTGTTTTAATTTTCTGGTAATTAAATACGCCTCAATATAAAAACGTTTTTTTTAAATTTTTGTATTTATATATATATATATATATATATATATATATATATATATATATATATATATATATATATATATATATATATATATATATATATATATATATATATATATATATATATATATATATATATATATATATATATATATATATATACAAAAATTTAAAAAAAAATGTTGGTCGGAACAGGGATTAAACCCAGGTCCCCCTCCAAGCAAGGCGACTGCTCCACAGGGCCAACAAATATATGCTTCTGTTTAATAATGTTTTGTTTGCGTCGGCTCGTGGGCGCTACAAACTATGCCATATAAATGTAACTTATAACGATAATTGTCTACACTGTTAGAAAAATATGTTTTTCATATGTTCCGATATAAACAAAATGTATTTCGGGCACGATTTTAAACCACAATATATTTAAGTGCGAACATGTAATGTTCCTAAACTAACACTAAATGTTTGGGACATCTATGTTAATATGTTAGAATATATTATGTTTGGGGCATGAATGTTTCATAAAAATCATATGTGTGAATACAAACATATATAAATTTACAAATTTCGACTAAACATACATATGTTGGGATACTTTATTCAAAGCGACAGAGAGAGTATAGAGAGAAATAGAGATGGAAAACGGGAGAGTTGACGAAAGATATCAATATAACACAGCAAAAGAGTCAAAAGAGAACAATTTCTGTGAAACCGCTTGTATGTTGTTTCGGAAAACTGTTTTATGATAAGGCCAAAAATTTGATATGCTTAAGTCTAAATATTATTTAATTTGAATTAAGAGAATAGACATTCGGAACCAAGAGAATAGACATTTGAAAAACAAACAGCATATGTTTTCGCCTTGAGAGCAGCATTTTATGTATGTGTGGACATGTGTTTTGTTTATCATTTTGGCATTATGGGCACAATTTTTTTCTTGGTTCCTTAAAAGAAATCAGGGGTCTTCATAAAAATAGCGAAAGGGCACTATACACTTTTTAGAGTTGGGACAGTAAAATGAAATAAAAAAAAAAAAACAAACTTTAGTTCCTCTTTAGTAGTCCACGAGGAGTTGACGGACACCATCAAATATAAAAGCGGGCATTAAGTTCGAGTTTTACAGCTAAAACAATTTAAAAAGTTTATTTTCTTTAAAATTAATTATTAAGAAAAATAAAAGGAATTTTAGAGCGATGGTGTTAAATGCTAGTAAAAAACTTTTCACTCCTAAATAAATTTATGTTTATATTATAAAATTATGTATGTATGTTTATACTCGACTCTACGTTCTTCTTTTGTTAGTTTTTGAATTCCTTCCAAATTTTAAAGTTTTGTCCAAAAACAGTTTTTATACCCACCACCATAGAATGGTGACGGGGGTATAATAAGTTTGTCATTCCGTTTGTAACACATCGAAATATCGATTTCCGACTATATAAAGTATATATATTCTTGATCAGGGAGAAATTCTAAGACGATATAACGATGTCCGTCTGTCCGTCTGTCTGTCTGTCTGTCTGTTGTAATCACGCTACAGTCTTCAATAATGAAGCAATCGTGCTGAAATTTTGCACAAACTCGTCTTTTGTCTGCAGGCAGGTCAAGTTCGAAGATGGGCTATATCGGTCCAGGTTTTGATATAGTCCCCATATAAACCGACCTCCCGATTTGGGGTCTTGGGCTTATAGAAATCGTAGTTTTTATCCAATTTGCCTGAAATTTGAAATCTAGAGGTATTTTATGACCATAAAGAGGTGTGCCAAAAATGGTGAGTATCGGTCCATGTTTTGGTATAGCCCCCATATAGACCGATCTCCCGATTTTATTTCTTGGGCTTATAGAAACCGCAGTTTTTATTCAATTTACCTGTAATTGGAAATCTAGAGGTATTGTAGGACCACAAATACATGTGCCAAAAATGGTGAGTATCGGTCCATATTTTGGTATAGCCCCCATATAGACCGATCTCCAGTTTTTACTTCTTGGGCTTATAGAAACCGCAGTTTTTATTCAATTTACCTGAAATTGGAAATCTAGAGGTATTGTAGGACCACAAATACGTGTGCCAAAAATTTTGAGTATCGGTCCATATTTTGGTATAGCCTCCATATAGACCGATCTCCCGATTTTACTTCTTGGGCTTATATAAACCGCAGTTTTTATTCAATGTACCTGAAATTGGAAATCTAGAGGTATTTTATGACCATATTTACGTGTGCCAAAAATTGTGAGTATCGGTCCATATTTTGGTATAACCCCCATATAGACCGATCTCCCGATTTTATTTCTTGGGCTTATAGCAACCGCAGTTTTTATTCAATTTACCTGAAATTGGAAAACTAGAGGTATTTTAGAACCATAAAGAGGTGTGCCGAAAATGGTGAGTATCGGTCCATATTTTGGTATAGCCCCCATATAGACCGATTTCCCGATTTTACTTCTTGGGATTCTAGAATCCGAAGTTTTTATCCTATTTGCCTGAAATTGGAAATCTAGAGGTATTTTCGGGTCATAAAGAGGTGTGCCGAAAACGGTGAGTATCGGTCCATATTTTAGTATAGCCCCCAGAACGATCTCCCGATTTAACTCCTTGGGTTTCTAGAAACCGTAGTTTTTATCTGATTTGCCTGAAATTGTAAATATTCTGGTATTTTAGGCTCACAAAAACGTGTATCGGATTAAGTTTTTATCGGTCCATATAGACCGACTTCACTTCTTGAGGGTGTAGAATGTAATGTAAAATTGTAAAATTTCCAGATTTTACTTCTACAGATTTACGATTTCAAATCAAGACGTTATTTTATAATTTTCTTGCACACTTACATGAGATGTTAATGATGCCTCTAAAACTCAAACAAAAATGGTTCATATAAATCCAGAATCTGATATAGTCCTCATAGGTGAAATCTTTAAATTTATCTTCGGGAAGTGTCCTCAAGTCCTCAAGCCCTCCTGAAATTTCAAAGGAAACCCTAATATTTGATTCATGGTGGTGGGTATTTAAGATTCGGCCCGGCCGAACTTACTGCTGTATATACTTGTTTATTACAAAATTGTTATTTTTGCAATAAAAAAATAATATTTTATCCAAAAATCAGTCAATTTCGTTTATATCAAGCACTGTTACTGACTATAAATCTTTAATAACGCACATTTCGAAGTTTCATTAAAAAAAAATTTAATATAGTATAAATATAAATGTGTAAATTAAAAAAAAAAAAATGATCGGTCGGAGCAGGGATTGAACCCACGACCCTTTGCATGCAAGGCAGACATGCTAACCACTGCTCCACGTGGCAAACAAATGTATGTTTCTGTTAAATAATGTTATGTTTGCATGGGCTCGTGGGCGCTGCAAACTATGCTATATAAATGTAACTTAAAACGATAATTATCTACTGGTGACTATAACAGCTACGTAGCCCAGTGGATAGTGTGTTGGCTTACAAACTGTATGGTCCTCGGTTCGATTCTCCATGCAGGCGAAAGGTAAAATTTAAAAAATTTATAAAGGTGAATAATTTCTTCAACATTATTTGTATTACAGAAAAAGGTGCCAATAACTAAAAAATTTCGTGGAAGTGAAAATTACGAGTATGTTAGGGAATTAGCACAATCGTGTTTGGGAAAAATTCTTCCAAGCATATAATATTTTTGGCTCAAAATGCTTCCAAACATATAATATGTTCACATAAAACAAACATATTAATGTTTCGGCAGTATGCAATAATATATGTGCTTCCTGCAAAATATGTTTGGAACATATGTTAAAGAAGCGATTTTTTTTGAGGGTGTACTGGTGACTATAACAGCTACGTAGCCTAGTTGATAGTGTGTTGGCTTACAAACTGTATGGTCCTTGGTTCGATTCTCCGTCCAGACGAAAGGTAAAATTTAAAAAAAATATTATATTGAATAATTTCTTCAACATTATTTGTATTACAGAAAAAGGTGCCAAGAACTAACAAAATTTCGTGGAAGTGAAAATTATGTGAGGGAATGAGCACAATCTTCTATGGGAGAAAATTCTTTCTCGATTTCTCACCTTCATTTATTTTGATACAAAATACGTTTTTATGTTGTCATATGAAAAATAAAATTATGCTAGTTTCATAGATACGCTGATGACTGAATAGTTCTTTTATTCATCTATTGTGATGTTTGACTTTTCGGTTGCTTTGCGTACGCAAATACATTCGAGCGTGTTACTTAACAGCTACAAGTGCTATTCGATGAACTCAGCTGGCAGCCACAGGGTACTACTCGCACATTGCTAGATGGCGCGCACACACGACCAAATGGAATTTTTCTCTGTTCCATTTACAGAGTATGTATGTGGTTTGTTTTGGGGAAAGTGAGAAGAAAGAATATAATTTAGCATGGGCATTGGGAGGAGTTCCTTTTTTATATCCAACTTGAAAGAATACAACATAGATAATAGAAAAATAAAGCGGAAAATTGGCTGACGTCATACCAACTGTTACATATGCTGCAATAGGATTATACATGTTTGCTTCTCCGCATATGGAAATTGTTCTATGGAAAATTTACAAATAATATTAACCTGTGAGTAATTAAAACCAAAAACAATAGAAAAAGAAAATACTAAGACAGAAGTAGATACTATCGCCAACTTTAAGTCCAAACTTGTTGCATAGAATACTTTTATTTCACAAATTAAACTAAGATTAAAAATAGTTTAGTGGTAGGAAATAACAATATTAATTATTGAAAAACTAATATAATTTGGGGAAATTTTTTTAAAATTAAAACGAATGATAAAAAAAAGTAATACAAAATGAATATGGGAAATTGGCATACATTATACCAAATGTTATATTTACGTCAAAAACTAGAGAAGAGAAAGACTCAAAGATAATAGAGAAGAGAATATGTAATGTTGCATTTACGCCTTTGCATTTTTATGAGAAACTCAATTTGTTTATGAAAACAATGATAAGTTTAAGCGCTGTCACTAGTAGGGCTGCGGAGTTTTGGAGTCGGAACCAAAATTTTAAAAGCACTTTATATTTTAGTAACTAAACAAAATTGAAAAATTGATTTAAAAAATTAATTCAGATTTATATATAACTGCCATATAAGATGCTTAACTCCGTTATTAATACCTGTCTTTAGGCATAACTACTCAATAACGAGTTATTTTAAACTAACCAGTGTTAATATTGAACTTCGTATGTCGCTAAAGAAGCATGTACCCATAGTAAGTTCAACATTTTCCTATGGGTTAGTGATTTGTTTTAACTTTTGTCAAGTTCAAATTTAACTGTTCAGAAGTAAAAAATTAACTAAGTAATACATTAAAAAAAAATAATGTTCTGGATCCTAGACTACCTGCACACAAAAAAAATTTTTGATTTCAATCACGAAAATCTCGGATTCAATCATTTTTTAATTGAAATGTCTTCAATCACGAAAATGATAGTATCAATCACACATTTTGATTTTGAAAGACAAAAATAATGGCAAAACAATGTAATATTTGGTATTATATTGATGACTAGCGTAACCCGGCCCGCTTCGCTGCGGCTGCCGAAGCGTATTTGTAGGAACAGTTTGCGTTAACTTAGTCAACTTATCCTTCGTGCTGAAAACAAATTCGAAAAGATTTGAATTCTTTCAAACAAATCGAACTACTTGCTTTTTCGTTTATAGGTACAAATACGGCGGATATGCATATGTAAAATGGTTCGTCTTAAAAAATGTCGGGGAGAGGGTGTACCCTTTCCTCCAATAAATAATGTTCTGTATTCAAGTATTTGGACAATCTTCTATATTTCTTGTGAATGTGTTTTTTCAAGGAAAGTTATCTTTCTCCTCACCATATCTGAAAATTAAGCACTATATTATAATAACATACAAAGAATTACTGTTTCCCAAACAATAAATCGGAAAAAGCAAATGTAGTAAAAAATTTTACCACATTAACATTTGCTAAAATGTTGGAAAATGATGCACCCTCTACGTTGGCTGCCAATTTCATGTAAAATTATGTTCTTTACTAAAAAGAAGTACCGAGTTCCCATTTACGGACAAACCTCTACTTTCAATTTAAGAAAAAAAAACGGACAAAAGGGAACCCTCTCCCCACCTTCGCTCCACTAAGACCTGATATCGGACTATCACGTACCCTGTATTAATTTCACAACTACTCAATGGTCCCTATAAATTCTATCGAAGTAAATCGACAAAGTTTATTTCAATTTTTCCCTTCCCCAACCAGATATCGAAAAATCATATACTAATTTAACAATCATGTATAAATTCAATCACCTCCTCCCACGTTCCCTGTAAATTTCAAGTAGATCGGCGATGTTTAAATTTTGCTCTATTGTTTTAAAGGGACGTCACTTTCCCCGATACAATATCGACAAACACCGTAGTGAATAGCACCCCTAACCTTCCCTGAAAATTCTTGAAACTTTCCTTCAAGGGTGGGGCAAGGTTAGGTTAAAGTGGCAGCCCGATTAAGATTCAGGCTCACTTAGACTATCCAGTCCATTGTGATACCACATTAACTAAAAGTACCTGTTACATATGGGCACTTCTAGTTTTAACCGTTGAACCTTCTCGATTATTTTGTTCTGTTGAACCAACCAGATTGTTCCAAAAACAGTAGCCCCTAAAATTTTCTTACGTCTTACACAAAATGCAAGACACTCACACAAGAGGTGTTTTATTGATTCCTTTTCCTCCGCATCATGACAGCTCATACAATAGTCATTATACTTCGCACCAATAGTTTTTTTGCAAAATCGACTATCAGGCAGCGACCCGTTATAGCAGATATCAGGAGTGATATCTGGCGTCTCGAGAACACTAGCATATCTAGTGTGCGGTTTAAGTTTAAATGGGGCCATATTTGCTTGGTGTCGTTACAACCCTTACAATTCTCCCATCGAACATTTGCCATCATGACAGCCTTCTCACGCAGTAAGAGCTTGCAGGTAGCCAGAGGCACACCAACAGATTCTAGTTCCCCTGGAATATGTAAGGTAGTTCCTAGCCTTGCTAGCTCATCTGCTTCGAAGTTCCCCGGTATGTTCCTGTGCCAGGCACCCATATTAGGTGAATATTGTGCTGCTCAGCCATCTCATTGAGAGATTTGCGGCAGTCGATGGCCGTTTTCGAGTTGAGGAACACAGAGTCCAAGGATTTTATTGCAGGTTGACTGAGTATATATTAATGCCAATATTGCTTGGAGCATTACTTCTCAGCCAATTCACCACTTCTCTTATTGCTAATATTTCAGCCTGAAAAACACTATAGTGATCAGGTAATCTTTTCGCTATTCGAAGTTCCAGATCTTTAGAATATACTCCGAAACCCACTTGGCCATCCAATTTGGAGCCATCAGTGTAGAAATCTATATATCTTTTATTCCCCGGGGTCCGTGTACACCACGCCTCACTGTTGGGAATTCGAGTCTCAAACTTTTTGTCGAAAAGTGGACTCGCCAAAGTGTAATCCACTACGTTAGGCAGATCTGGCATTATTCTGAGGACCGAACTGTGACCGTAACTTTTTTCCGACCACAGCGATAGCTCGCGCAACCGCACAGCCGTTGTTGCAGCTGACTGTTTGGCCAAAATGTCTAAAGGCAATAGATGCAGTATGATATTAAGGGAATGTGTTCCTGTCTTGCTGAATGCACCTGAGATACACAAGCACGCCATACGCTGAACTTTGTCTAAACTTGTCGGCTGGTGAAGTGCCGGCCACCAGACTACAACACCATATAGCATTATAGGTCTAACTACTGCCGTGTATAGCCAATGTACAATTTTTGGTTTTAGTCCCCACTTTTTTTGCAGTATTTGACTAGTTCTGTCTTTGCAGGATTTACCCCAAGACCATTATCTTTCGCCCATTTCTCAGTTATCCGGAGGGCTCTTTGTATAATATCTCGAACTGTTAATGGGAATTTTCCCCTGACTGCTAGCGCCACATCATCTGCGTACGCCACCACTTGTATCCTTTCTTTTTCTAGGGAAACCAGAAGGTCGTTTATAGCAACATTCCAAAGAAGAGGTGATAGAACTCCTCCTTGAGGAGTGCCTCTGTTCACATACCTTTGTATGTTTGCTTGTCCTAGTGTGGCTGAAATGCGTCTCTTCCTTAGAAGTTCGTCTAACAGCCTAAGTATAACTGGATCAACATTTAGAGTTGTCAGTTCATTTAATATCGAGCTCGGATGGACGTTATTGAACGCCCCTTCGATGCCTAGAAATGCCACGATTGTGTATTCTTTGACAGATAGTGAGCTTTCAATAAAGCTGACTAGTTCATGTAATGCGGTCTCAGTAGACCTGCCCTTCGAGTATGCATGTTGTCGTTTCGAGAGCAAACTTGAATCGACGCTAGTTCTAAGATATATATCTATCATCCTCTCCAGAGTCTTAAGTAGGAATGATGATAAGCTGATTGGTCGGAAATCCTTCGCATTCGAGTGAGTGGCTTTTCCCGCTTTAGGTATGAAAACGACTTTTGATTCCCTCCACTTTCGTGGAATATATGCTAAGTTGATACATCCTATATATATCGCCGACAACCAGGGGATAATTCTGTCAGCCACCGCTTCTAACTCCGCCGGAGTAATTCCATCAGGTCCGGGGGATTTGAATGATCCAAAGCTATTTAACGCCCATTTTATTCTAGATTCTGATACAATTTCCTCGATAGGAAACGACCGCTGAGCCACTATGGCACCGCCAGTGCATGGTTCAACCGTCTGATTTCCGGGAAAATGTGTGTCCAATAGTACCCCCAGCGTCTCCTCACTGGACGTTGTCCAATTGCCCTCCGATGTTTTAATGAAACCTGGAGCGGAGCTCGTGGATACTAGAACCTTCCGTAGTCTGGAAGCCTCGGACGTATTCTCAATGCTGCTGCAGTAATCATTCCAAGAGTTATGCTGAGCCTTTCTCAGTTCTCGCTTGTATCCTCTCAGATTCTTCTTGTAAACGTCCCAATCCACAGGAGCTCTGGTGGACTTGGCTTTGTTAAAGAGCTTCCTGCACGATTTCCTCATATTACCTAACTCCGTAGACCACCATGGTGGTCGATTTTTCCCCCTTGGCTTCCCTTTAGGGCATGCAGCTTTCAGTGAAATGTTCCTCTCCACTGTGTGTTCGATAACTTGCACAGTGCTCATATTTGTCTCTGGTATTTCCGGTATCATCATATTGAACGATTCCCTATACCTATTCCAGTCAGCTTTCCTAACATTTGGCGGAAATATGGTCTTGGTGGTATGAACATCAAATTTGAAACTGATGTAGCGATGATCTGAGAAGCTGTGTTCACTTAAAACCTGCCACTCAGATATCATTTCATTCAGTTCTTGCGAGGCCAAGGTGATGTCCAAAACCTCTTGCCTGTTTTTAGTGACAAAGGTTGAGGCATCTCCCTTGATGCAAACTACCAGATTAGTACGCAAAATAAACTCTATTAGCGACTCTCCCATTGCATTAGTATCACTACTTCCCCATATACTATGATGTGCATTCGCATCGCATCCCATAATGAGTTTCGTCTTTGTTTTCAGTGACTCCTCCACTAAGGTCTTAACGGCATATGGAGGCATCTCCCTGTCATGTCCCATGTAGACCGAAGATACCCAATATTTGCATTTGGCTATTTCTAAACTGGCAACGACAGTGTCTGTATTGCACATTGAAGGAAGCAGAAACAAGTTGAGCTCGTTTTTAGCAATTATACAGGCTCGAATTACATCATTACCAGTATACTGCAATAGTTTGAACCCCGGAGTACTTAATTCACATATTTTGTTCCAAATGGTTCCAAAGCAAAAATGGGGGGAAATTGTGAATGATTTGTCTGGCGTCTACTCACAGGTGCTGGAAAAGTTTCCCGGCCCAGATCCTCGACACCAAGAGGCTGGTTGGTATCAAGGACGATTTAAGCTAGTCGCATTTGAGGACCAGAGGTCTATAGAATGTTTTAAAGCTGCTCTGATACTAATTGGTGAAGTTTGGGAAGGAGCTGCTCTAGAGTTAGTCGAGAAGAAAGACATACCGGCTAGACCAAGAGCACATGCGTGGATACCTGCAAACCCTCCTGACCCTGAATCTATTTTAAATAGACTGAAACAATGCAATCCAGATCTTCCAAAAGCTGATTGGAAGGTTGGCCGTTTGGATGAAGTGGATGGGCCAAGACGGCATGCAGTGTTTATATTGAACACTGCGTGCCGTTTGTTGAAAATCTCGATGGTTCTACGGATCCTCCAGATAAATCTTCATCATTGTAAGGCTGCATGTGCTGCCTTAAGAACTATATGTTATTTAAGAACTATATATTTATAGAAACAAAATATGTGAATTAAGTACTCCGGGGTTCAAACTATTGCAGTATACTGGTAATGATGTAAATCGAGCCTGTATAATTGCTAAAAACGAACTCAACTTGTTTCTGCTTCCTTCAATGTGCAATACAGACACTGTCGTTGCCAGTTTAGAAATAGCCAAATGCAAATATTGGGTATCTTCGGTCTACATGGGACATGACAGGGAGATGCCTCCATATGCCGTTAAGACCTTAGTGGAGGAGTCACTGAAAACAAAGACGAAACTCATTATGGGATGCGATGCGAATGCACATCATAGTATATGGGGAAGTAGTGATACTAATGCAATGGGAGAGTCGCTAATAGAGTTTATTTTGCGTACTAATCTGGTAGTTTGCATCAAGGGAGATGCCTCAACCTTTGTCACTAAAAACAGGCAAGAGGTTTTGGACATCACCTTGGCCTCGCAAGAACTGAATGAAATGATATCTGAGTGGCAGGTTTTTAATGAACACAGCTTTTCAGATCATCGCTACATCAGTTTCAAATTTGATGTTCATACCACCAAGACCATATTTCCGCCAAATGTTAGGAAAGCTGACTGGAATAGGTATAGGGAATCGTTCAATATGATGATACCGGAAATAGCAGAGACAACTATGAGCACTGTGCAAGTTATCGAACACACAGTGGAGAGGATTACTAAGGCCTTCAACATTTCACTAAAAGCTGCATGTCCTAAGGGGAAGCCAAGGGGGAAAAATCGACCACCATGGTGGTCTACGGAGTTAGGTAATATGAGGAAATCGTGCAGGAAGCTCTTTAACAAAGCAAAGTCCACCAGAGCTCCTGTGGATTGGGACGTTTACAAGAAGAATCTGAGAGGATACAAGCGAGAACTGAGAAAGGCTCAGCATAACTCTTGGAATGATTACTGCAGCAGCATTGAGAATACGTCCGAGGCTTCCAGACTACGGAAGGTTCTAGTATCCACGAGCTCCGCTCCAGGTTTCATTAAAACATCGGAGGGCAATTGGACAACGTCCAGTGAGGAGACGCTGGGGGTACTATTGGACACACATTTTCCCGGAAATCAGACGGTTGAACCATGCACTGGCGGTGCCATAGTGGCTCAGCGGTCGTTTCCTATCGAGGAAATTGTATCAGAATCTAGAATAAAATGGGCGTTAAATAGCTTTGGATCATTCAAATCCCCCAGACCTGATGGAATTACTCCGGCGGAGTTAGAAGCGGTGGATGACAGAATTATCCCCTGGTTGTCGGCGATATATATAGGATGTATCAACTTAGCATATATTCCACGAAAGTGGAGGGAATCAAAAGTCGTTTTCATACCTAAAGCGGGAAAAGCCACTCACTCGAATGCGAAGGATTTCCGACCAATCAGCTTATCATCATTCCTACTTAAGACTCTGGAGAGGATGATAGATATATATCTTAGAACTAGCGTCGATTCAAGTTTGCTCTCGAAACGACAACATGCATACTCGAAGGGCAGGTCTACTGAGACCGCATTACATGAACTAGTCAGCTTTATTGAAAGCTCACTATCTGTCAAAGAATACACAATCGTGGCATTTCTAGGCATCGAAGGGGCGTTCAATAACGTCCATCCGAGCTCGATATTAAATGGACTGACAACTCTAAATGTTGATCCAGTTATACTTAGGCTGTTAGACGAACTTCTAAGGAAGAGACGCATTTCAGCCACACTAGGACAAGCAAACATACAAAGGTATGTGAACAGAGGCACTCCTCAAGGAGGAGTTCTATCACCTCTTCTTTGGAATGTTGCTATAAACGACCTTCTGGTTTCCCTAGAAAAAGAAAGGATACAAGTGGTGGCGTACGCAGATGATGTGGCGCTAGCAGTCAGGGGAAAATTCCCATTAACAGTTCGAGATATTATACAGAGAGCCCTCCGGATAACTGAGAAATGGGCGAAAGATAATGGTCTTGGGGTAAATCCTGCAAAGACAGAACTAGTCATATACTGCAAAAATAAAGTGGGGACTAAAACCAAAAATTGTACATTGGCTATACACGGCAATGGTTAGACCTATAATGCTATATGGTGTTGTAGTCTGGTGGCCGGCACTTCACCAGCCGACAAGTTTAGACAAAGTTCAGCGTATGGCGTGCTTGTGTATCTCAGGTGCATTCAGCAAGACAGGAACACATTCCCTTAATATCATACTGCATCTATTGCCTTTAGACATTTCGGCCAAACAGTCAGCTGCAACAACGGCTGTGCGGTTGCGCGAGCTATCGCTGTGGTCGGAAAAAAGTTACGGTCACAGTTCGGTCCTCAAAATAATGCCAGATGTGCCTAACGTAGTGGATTTCACTTTGGCGAGTCCACTTTTCGACAAAAAGTTTGAGACTCTAATTCCCAACAGTGAGGCGTGGTGTACACGGACCCCGGGGAATAAAAGATATATAGATTTCTACACTGATGGCTCCAAATTGGATGGCCAAGTGGGTTTCGGAGTATATTCTAAAGATCTGGAACTTTGAATAGCGAAAAGATTATCTGATCACTGTAGTGTTTTTCAGGCTGAAATATTAGCAATAAGAGAAGTGGTGAATTGGCTGAGAAGTAATGCTCCAAGCACTATTGGCATTAATATATACTCAGACAGTCAACCTGCAATAAAATCCTTGGACTCTGTGTTCCTCAACTCGAAAACGGCCATCGACTGCCGCAAATCTCTCAATGAGATGGCTGAGCAGCACAATATTCACCTAATATGGGTGCCTGGCCACAGGAACATACCGGGGAACTGCGAAGCAGATGAGCTAGCAAGGCTAGGAACTACCTTACATATTCCAGGGGAACTAGAATCTGTTAGTGTGCCTCTGGCTACCTGCAAGCTCTTACTGCCTGAGAAGGCTGTCATGATGGCAAATGTTCGATGGGAGAATTGTAAGGGTTGTAACGACACCAATCAAATATGGCCCCATTTAAACTTAAACCGCACCTAGATATGCTAGTGTTCTCGAGACGCCAGATTTCACTCCTGATATCTGCTATAACGGGTCTCTGCCTGATAGGCGATTTTGCAAAAACTATTGGTGCGAAGTATAATGACTATTGTATGAGCTGTCATGATGCGGAGGAAAAGGAATCAATAAAACACCTCTTGTGTGAGTGTCCTGCATTTTGTGTAAGGCTTAGCAAATTTTAGGGGCATATAGCTTCAGATTACTGGCGGATCTGGAAAACGTTAACTTAAGCAGTCTGCTAATGTTTTTGGAACAATCTGGTTGGTTCAACAGAAGAAAATAATCGAGAAGGTTCAACGGTTAAAACTAGAAGTGCCCATATGTAATAGGTACTTTTAGTTAATGTGGTATCACAATGGACTGAATAGTCTAAGTGAGCCTGAATCTTAATCGGGCTGCCACTTTAACCTAACCTAACCTAACCTAAGGTGAATCTTCCAACAAACCCATACCGCTCTTGGTTTTAAGAAAACTAGGAGTGAAAAAAAAATATAATTTTAAAAGATCAATACGGTACCCACCTTTTGATTGCAAACATATTCTTTTATATTTGATAAAATGATGGAGTTGATGGGATTGATTGGTCAATTTCACGAAATTAAATTGGTCACTAAAAGAAATGAATAAAATGTATTATTTTAGTCCGTTTAATGTAAACAGGCTTCAATGGAAAACGATAGCACATTTCACAATTTCTTACCTTCAATAAACATAGATTGTTTTTCATTTTTACAATACCACAAACACAGGTAATTTCAAATGCGTTCTCTCATATATTTTTTCAAACCTTTACAACGTGGCCATTTGTTGTTGCACACTTTATTTATTTCAACCCTTTGCTTTGAATGCAGCAGACAGAATGTCGCCAATAATGTTTTTCAATTTACGCGAAAAACAAAAACCCAGCCGTTCGTTACGAGTTACTTCCACAGACTGATCTCTCCATCATACATTGTTGAATAAATACCCATTCTCTGTTCTCTTTTCGCTCTTTCCATTGCTCAAAATTATTCAATTTCAATCACAAAGGTGATTGGATCAATCACAAAGGTGATTGGATCAATCACATATGTAATTGGAAACGGAAAAATTTTCAATCACGTTTTTAATTGAAAATTATTTCCGAATTGATTAACAAATTGATTGAATCAATTAATATTTTAATTTGAAACGTAACAAATATCAATCATTTTTTAAATTGGCTTTTATTCGTATTTGATTAAATAATTAATTGAATCAATTAACATATTAATTGAATCCGTTTCCAAATCCAATTAAGTGTTTAACTGAAAAAATTTTGGTGATAATTTTTTGTGCGTGGTGACTTGGAGCAGGGAGACCTCAAGGGGGAGGGATTTGTGTTATTACATCCCCATTTCTACATGTCATATTATATTTAGTACAAACCACTTAGTCTTCTGTAGTACAAACCCTTTAGAATCATTTATTAGATGTTCATTTTACCATTTCATAAAATTTTACCTTTTGTCCGGACGGAGGATCGAATCGAGTACCATCAGTTTTCTAACTAAACACACTATCCACTGGGCCACTTAGCTCTTATACTCATCAACAACCAAATGTGACTTTGTTTATTCTTTTCTTGCTTGGCTGTATGTATTCATTAACACATACAGTCAAGGGTGTCAATTTCTAGAAACACCACACGAGCACATGTTTCGGAGACGAGCTATTGTCTACACCCTCAAAAAAATTGTTTCTCTAACATATGATCCAAATATATTTTGGATATTGCCGAAACATTATTATTTTTGTTTTATGTGAACATAAGGTTGGCTGATAAGTCCCCGGTCTAACAAAGAAAAACAATTTTTTTTTGTCAAAATTCGTTTTTATTATTCAACATAGTTCCCTTCAAGAGAGATACAACGACTATAACGACCTTCATTTTTTTATATCATTTTGGTAGTACTCCTTCGGTTTTGCCTCAAAATAGGCCACAGTTTCGGCGATCACCTCTTCATTGCAGCCAAATTTTTTTCATGCGAGCATCCATTGGTGCGTTGTCTTGGTGGAACAACACTTTTTTCTTCTTCATATGGGGCCGTTTTGCCGCGATTTCGACCTTCAAACGCTCCAATATAATAGTCACTGTTGATGGTTTTTCCCTTCTCAAGATAATCGATAAAAATTATTCCATGCGCATCCCAAAAAACAGAGGCCATTACTTTGCCAGCGGACTTTTGATTCTTTCCACGCTTCGGAGACGGTTCACCGGTCGCTGTCCACTCAGCCGACTGTCGATTGGAATCAGGAGTGTAGTAATGGAGCCTTGTTTCATCCATTGTCACATATCGATGGAAAAACTCGGGTGTATTATGAGTTAACAGCTGCAAACACCACTCAGAATTATCAACACGTTGTTGTTTTTGGTCAAGTGTGAGCTCGCGCGGCATCCATTTTGCACAGAGCTTCCGCATATCCAAATATTGATGAATGATATGACCAACACGTTCCTTAGATATCTTTAAGGCCTCTGCTATCTCGATCAACTTCATTTTACGGTCATTCAAAATCATTTTGTGGATTTTTTCATGTTTTCGTCGGTACCTCTTTCGGGCGTCCACTGCGTTCACCGTTCTCCGTACTCATTTCCCCACGCTTGAATTTTGCATACCAATCAATTTTTGTGGATTTCCCTGGGGCATAGTCCGCAAACTCATTATCATGCCAAGTTTTTGCTTCCTCCGTATTTTTCCCCTTCAGAAAACAGTATTTTTATCAAAACACGAAATTCCATTTTTGCCATTTTTTTCACAATAACAAAAGTTGCTTCACAAAAGACGCTCTATCTCACAAACTAATTGACTTACAAACGTCAAATTATGATACGAATCATTTGAAGGTTGGTACTGTATAAAAATAATATGCATTTAATATTAGCGACGCCATCTATGTGTCAGACCTGGGATTTATCAGCCAACCTTATATGTTTGGAAGCATTTTGAGCCCAAAAATGTTATATGCTTGAAAGAATTTTCTCCCAAAGAAGATTGTGCTCATTCCCTCACATAATTTTCACTTCCAAGAAATTTTTTAGTTCTTGGCACCTTTTTCTGTAATACAAATAATGTTGAAGAAATAATTCAATATTATATTTTTTTTAAATTTTACCTTTGTTGGCCCCGTATATATATATATATATATATATATATATATATATATATATATATATATATATATATATATATATATATATATATATATATATATATATATATATATATATATATATATATATATATATATATATATATATATATATATATATATATATATATATATATATATATATATATATATATATATATATATATATATATATATATATATATATATATATATATATATATATATATATATATATATATATATATATATATATATATATATATATATATATATATATATATATATATATATATATATATATATATATATATATATATATATATATATATATATATATATATATATATATATATATATATATATATATATATATATATATATATATATATATATATATATATATATATATATATATATATATATATATATATATATATATGACATCGTTAATACGATAAGGAAGATAATGATTTTAGTTTATTTTTTAACACTTTAGTTGTTATTGATCATAATTGTATGTCTAAGGCTATGGTCACACTAGGCAAATATTTCACCAAACGTTTTTCCAGAAACATTGTCCACATATCTGTATACGGTTTTTGGAAAATAACCCTGCCATGATGTTATATATTCAATATGAGCTGTGGCGACGGATTCTTTTTCGATTTCTGTCAAATATTTGCCCAGTGTGACCATAGCATAAGCTATGTTTGAACAAAACACACAAATAACAAAAACCAAATTCTTTAGTCAATAGCATAATTCAGAAAAATAAAATATAGAAGATTTTTTATAAGAAACGCATATGTTCTTTTATTTCAAATAAAACTAAATAAGATATACATATATACATTTTTATACCCTTCACCACTACTGTGGTACAGGGTATAATAAGTTTGTGCATTTGTATGTAACGCCAAGAAGGAAAAGTCTGAGACCCATCGTTTAGTATACCGATCGTCTTAGAATTAAATTCTGAGTCGATTTAGCGATGTCCGTCTGTCTGTCTGTTGGTGTATTTTTGTGTGCAAAGTACAGCTCGCAGCTTTAGTCCGATTGTCCTAAAATTTGGTATAGGGTCCTGTTTCGGCTCAAAGACGATCCCTATTGATTTTTGAAAAATCGGTTCAGATTTAGATATAGCTGCCATATATATTTTTCACCGATCTGGTCATAATTGGCGTGTATATCAACCGATCTTCCTCAAATTCCGTACACCAATTTTTTGCTCCGATTTAGTTGAAATTTTGTACAGGGATTAGAATTAGCATTATAGCTATGCGTGTCAAATTTGATTGAAATCGATTCAGATTTAGATATAGCTCCCATATATAGCTTTCGCCCGATTTACACTCATATGACCACAGAGGCCAATGTTTTGCTCCGATGTAGTTGAAATTTTGCACAGGGAGTAGAATTAGCATTGTAGCTATGTGTGCCACATTTGGTTGAAATCGGTTCAGATTTAGATATAGCTCCCATATATAGCTTTCGCCCGATTTACACTCATATGACCACAGAGGCCAATTTTTAACTCCGATTTAGTTGCAATTTTGCACAGGAAGTAGAATTAGCGTTCAGATTTAGATATATCTCCCATATATAGCTTTCGCCCGATTTACACTCATATGACCACAGAGGCCAATTTTTAACTCCGATTTAGTTGAAATTTTGCACAGGGAGTAGAATTAGCATTGTAGCTATGCGTGCCAAATTTGGTTGACATCAGTTCAGATTTAGATATAGCTCCCATATATATGTTTTTCTGATTTAGTCAAAAATGGTCAAAATACCAACATTTTCCTTGTTAAATCGCCACTGCTTAGTCGAAAAGTTCTAAAAATTACTCTAATTTTCTTAAACTTCTAATACATATATATCGAGCGATAAATCATAAATAAACTTTGCGAAGTTTCCGTAAAATTGCTTCAGATTTAAATGTTTCCCATAGTTTTTTACTAAAACTGTGTTCCACCCTAGTGCATTAGCCAACTTAAATTTTGAGTCTATAGCAGAGAATGAAGCCGACCCATTTTTGTCGGCGGCGGCTAACACTAAATTTTTGCCTCCGGCGGCGGCGGCTTGACGGCTAAGCCGATAAAAAATTGTCTGTTCGGCTGCGCAAAATTATCTATTATAAAATCAATTTGAAGTTTTCCGAATTGTAATGAGATTAGTTGTACAACCAATCTTACAATCAAATTTACATTTCATTCAAATTTTTTGAGCTAAATTTTTGTAAAACTATTATAGCAACTTGATAATAATTTAATGAAAGTGGAAAGTTCAAAATTTTGGCAAAAACTATAACAAATATTATTAAAATTTTCTGATATAAATCAATATTTTAGATTAATTGGCGGCTAAATTTGAGTCGAGATGAGTCGACATATTCGGCGGCGGCGTCGACTGCTAAAAACGGGTCGGCGACGGCTAAAATCGGCGGCGCGACTCGGCGGCTTCATTCTCTGGTCTATAGATTTTGAAGAAGTCTATCAAATTCTGTCCAAATCGAGTGATATTTAAACAAACCTTTATATATAGCCCCCAACACATTTGACGGATGTGATATGGTATCGAAAATTTAGATCTACAAAGTGGTGCAGGGTATAATATACAATTACAATTTCTTTAATAATTCATTTTAAGGAATACAAACTTTGTGAAAATTTGCTTTTGGCTATTCCCCATCAAGTTATAATAAAATTTGCAGCAAATATGCATAATTTTATGCCTTTTTTACTGATATAGTTTTCACTTTAGCGGCAAAACTCGAACTTAGTACTCACCATTATGAACCGCTATTCAAGTATACACTTTGATCAGTTTTAATGCTTTCGTCCAATTAATTTTGATCAGTGATGTTTTTCAACTTTCAAAATATTAATATATGGAAGGATTTGGCTGGCGAGGAAGGAGTCTTATTTCAGTTGTGCGTGCTTTTGTGAATTTAATACAAACGTTTTTAATGACATCTTTACCAAATTCGAAAATTCGACACTCATCGCTCGACTTTCCTACAGAATACCCTAAATAACAATATTAATTAAAAAATAATCAATACCAACTTCATAACAATCAAATTCTGTATTTGGCAATAAATTTGTGTTTCTTCGGCTCTTGAAAGTCTAATCAAAATTTTTGTATCAATTAAACTTAATACTGTTCAAAATAAAAAAAGCACCAAAAGCACTAAATGAAAATGCCAGCAAGCACCAAGTTGGCGCTTTTTTGAAAAGGCACCAAAAAGGCAAGTTTGTGCTTTTTAGAAATCAAAAAGCACTAAATTTGGTGCTCAAAGCACCAAATTGGCAACACTGTCCGTCCGTCTGTTGAAATCACGCTAACTTCCGAACGAAACAAGCTATCGTCTTGAAACTTGGCACAAGTAGTTGTTATTGATGTAGGTCGGATGGTATTGCAAATGGACCATATCGGTCCACTTTTACGTATAGCCCCCATATAAACAGACCCCCAAATTTGGTTTGCGAGGCCTCTAAGAGAAGCAAATTTCACCCGATCCGGCTGAAATTTGGCACATGGTGTTAGTATATGGTCTCTAACAACCATGCAAAAATTGGTCCACATTGGTCCATAATTATATATAGCCCCCATATAAACCGAACCCCCGATTTGGCTTGTGAGGCATCTAAGAGAAGCAAATTTCATCCGATCCGGCTGAAATTTGGTACATGGTGTTAGTATATGGTCTCTAACAACCATGCAAAAATTGGTCCACATCGGTCCATAATTATATATAGCCCCCATATAAACCGATCCCCCGATTTGGCTGGCGAGGCCTCTAAGAGAAGCAAATTTCATCCGATCCGGCTGAAATTGGGTACATGGTGTTAGTATATGGTCTCTAACAACCATGCAAAAATTAGTCCACATCGGTCCATAATTATATATAGCCCCCATATAAACCGATCACCAGATTTGATCTCCGGAGTCTCTTGGAAGACCAAAATTCATATGATTCAGTTGAAATTTGGTAGGTGGTGTTAATATATGGCCTCAAACTCCCATGCAAAAATTGGTCGAAATCGGTCCATAATTATATATAGGCCCCATATAAACCGATCCCCAGATTTGACCTCCAGAGCCCCTTGGAAGAGCAAAATTCTTCCCATTCGGTTGAAATTTGGTACGTGATGTTAGTATATGGTATCCAACAACCATGCCGGAATTGGTTCCATTCAGCCCATAATTATATATAGCTCCCATATAAACCGATCCCCAGATTTGACCTCCGGTGCCTTTTGGAGAAGCAAAATGCATCCGATCTGCTTGAAATTTGGTACGTGGTGATCGTATATGATATTTAACAACCATGCCAAAAGTGGTCCATATCAGTCCATAATCATATATAGTCCCATATAAACCGATCCCGAGATTTGGTTTTGGAGCCTCTTGGAGGAGCAAATTTCATCCGAGTGAGTTGAAATTTGGTACATTGTGCTAGTATATGGTCGTTAACAACCATGCTTAACTAGGTCCATATCGGTCTATAGTTATATATATATCCCTCAGATAAATCGATTTCCAATCACAAAAAAATTGGTCCATATCAAGTTCATAATTGTATATAGCCCCCATATAAGTGACACCCATATTTCAATTCTGGCTCTCTACTTACCGTGCAAAAAGTCCATATCGATTCGTAATTATTTGTAAACCACAACCCAAGTATTTCGATTGTGGATGACAGTCTTTCGTAGAAGTTTCTACGCAATCCATGGTGGAGGGTACATAAGATTCGGCCTGTCCGAACTTGTATATACCGTATATACTTGTTTTTTAATGTATTACTTAGTTAATTTTTTACTTCTGAACAGTTAAATTTGAACTTGACAAAAGTTAAAACAAATTACTAACCCATAGGAAAATGTTGAACTTACTATGGGTACATGCTTCTTTAGCGACATACGAAGTTCAATATTAACACTGGTTAGTTAAAAATAACTCGTTAATGAGTAGTTATGCCTAAAGACAGGTATTAATAATGGAGTTAAGCATCTTATATGACAGTTATATATAAATCTGAATTAATTTTTTAAATCAATTTTTCAATTTTGTTTAGTTACTAAAATATAAAGTGCTTTTAAAATTTTGACTCCGACTCCGCAGCCCTGCCAGTGACAGCGCTTAAACTTATCATTGTTTGCATAAACAAATTGAGTTTCTCATAAAAATGCAAAGGCGTAAATGCAACATTCAGTACATATTCTCTTCTCTATTATCTTTGAGTCTTTCTCTTCTCTAGTTTTTGACGTAAATATAACATTTGGTATAATGTATGCCAATTTCCCATATACATTTTGTATTACTTTTTTTATCATTCGTTTTAATTTTAAAAATTTCCCCATATTATATTAGTTTTTCAATAATTAATATTGTTATTTCCTACCACTAAACTATTTTTAATCTTAGTTTAATTTGCGAAATAAAAGTATTTTATGCAACAAGTTTGGACTTAAAGTTGGCGATAGTATCTACTTCTGTCTTAGTATTTTCTTTTTCTATTGTTTTTGGTTTTAATTACTCACAGGTTAACATTATTTGTAAATTTTCCATAGAACAATTTCCATATGCGGAGAAGCAAACATGTATAATCCTAATGCAGCATATGTAACATTTGGTATGACGTCAGCCTATTTTCCGCTTTCTTTTTCTATTATCTATGTTGTACTCCTCCCAATGTCCATGCTAAATTATATTCTTTCTTCTCACTTTCCCCACAACAAACCACATACATACTCTGTAATTGGGATAGAGAAAAATTCCATTTGGTCGTGTGTGCGCGCCATCTAGCAATGTGCGAGTAGTACCCTGTGGCTGCCAGCTGAGTTCATCGAATAGCACTTGTAGCTGTTAAGTAACACGCTCGAATGTATTTGCGAACGCAAAGCAACCGAAAAGTCAAACATCACAATAGATGAATAAAAGAACTATTCAGTCATCAGCGTATCTATGAAACTAGCATAATTTTATTTTTCATATGACAACATAAAAACGTATTTTGTATCAAAATAAATGAAGGTGAGAAATCGCAAGTGCCTCGGAATCAGTGAAACAGTTTTTTACATTCAAATGAAGAACTTTTCTATGAAATATCTCGCGTTTATATTGGAAGTGTCTTAGTGAAATGAAAAACCATATACATATATGGAAATATTACCATTAAATTCTATGAAATCATTGTCGTGGTTTAAATACATTTTATGATTTTGCCATTCGGTTTTCAAATTTTCTTAATTTTATATGAATAAACTAAGAATATATTTCGATACGCTTCCAAATGCAGACATATGCGAGTATAAACATTGTGAACTGGGTCGAGCATCAAACACATTTGTTCGCCGAGATGTGTAAAAATAGTTCAGTGTTCTTGTTAATGTTCGAGCGAGTGTATTCCCGGGAAATCATATGAATTTTCCAAGTTTGTGTAAATAATAATTCAATACTAACTGTTGATACTGTAACTAAAAAATATATATCAATTTCTAACAATGATTTTGTTTGTTCTATTAAATATAAGGGGAAAATATGATCTAAATTATTTTTAAAGTGAAAATAAACTTGTCCGTCCAACAGAATAATCTACTTTTTTTGTGATCAAGGCATTGATGAATTTTTTCTTCGAATAGTAGTGTTTGCGTTGCGTTTTCTTTAAATTAATATTGAAACTTCTGGTAAAATTGTATTATACAAAAAAATGTTATCAAGTGAATAATATTAAGGTCTCAAATAAAAGGCTATACAAATTTAAGGTGCTAGTATATATTGTGGAAATGACTAAAATGTGAAATTATGTGTCATACATAGCCAACATATCATAAGAAAATAGCCATATATATTCCCTAAATGGGGAAAAATGAAGTAGGACGCCAAAGTGGTTGCATTAATGAATACAAAGTCACCTAAGGGAAACAATAAACTATGTATGTGTGTGTGTGCGAATCTATGTGTGAGAAAAAAAACAAACAAAACGCCTCAAACATTTTTCTAAATAAAATTTGCACCAACTGAATCTTATGGTAGTGAACATTTTTGTACCCTTCATTATAGAATTGGGGTATAGGAATTTTACCATTCCATTGGTAACACATGAATATTGGTATGTATAATCATGATCGTAGCGAGATTCGGAATCCATTTAGTGATGTCCGTTCTAGTATCAAAAGACAATTAGACTGTAGAGGATGGTGAATTGGCTGCTGAGAACATCCATCCATTGAAGGCGCTAGCGTCCCTACTTGTTTACGCGTTTGGTTCGATGCAAATAATAACAATAAAATACAAATAAAAACAAATTAACAGCGGGAAATAACTTGGAAGAGGCGGGAACATATAATTATTTATTTTTTGTACAAAATTTAACACCGTTTCATTAAAACAATTAAGTTGACCATCAAAAAATTGAAAATATTACAAATTACAAAAATGTATGGACCTAGCTAGCCTCGTCAATGCAACATTTGGTAAGACGCAAGCCTATTTCCCATCTTCTAAACCCTTTATCTTTGCTACTATATATAGTAAAAAAATAAAAGAAAAAACATTGTTGTTAATAATCAACTAATTGCTGAATTTATCGTATGGGTAAAACTGTTTACAATATTGTGACACTTTTTAGTTAATTCCTTTAATACATATTTTTGCAAATTATGACCCCAACTCTTGTCTCTATCGGTGCCTTAAAAAATAATCGGGTTTATACTAACAATAGTTTAATTGTCCCAATTGTACCTTATGTGTACCATAATTTTTCAAGCGGCCACATGTACCTCCTACCGGTGAACTGTTGACTTCAAGTGGGCACTTTCATTGTAATCGATATAAAATGATAGCATAATGCAAAATAAATTTTAAAATAGTGATTTCACAATTCTATTTACATTTTTTTAGTTACGGAAGAAATTTACTCCTCCAAGAGGATCCGGAGGTCATATCTCGGAATCGGTTTATGTGGGGGCTATATATATTAATGGACCGACATCGACTAAGTTTTACATGGTTATTAGAAAACGACTATATATATCTACGGACTGATATGGCCAACTTTTGCAAAGCTGATCTACATCAGTAACAACTATTTGTAACAAGTTTCAAGTCGATAGATTGGTTCGTTAGGAAGTTTGCGTAATTTCAACAGACGGACATAGTAGATGTACTCAGAATTTCACCATGACCCATAATATAAATCCTTTTAGGGTCTGAGGCCAATATGTCGATATTTTACAACCATCCTATGGTGGAGGGCAGGGCTGTGGAGTCGAGCCAATTTTGCTCGACTCCGGAGTCGACTCCTGGTAATATATCTAAATCTCATTTTAATACCACTAATTTGTAGTTCTTTTGTGGGGGTACAGTAAGTGGATCGATATAAAGTATCGTATTTATTTATGTGTGCAAAAAAAAGGTCTTAATTTCACACTAGATGCCAATTGAACTCTATATTTCAAATTTAGGGCAATGTTTAATAGCTAAAATAATGATATAAATACCCATCATAATATGAGAAGATACCAACAGTATATGTATTTGTGGACCAAAATTATTGATACCATCTCAAATCCTTTAAATTTGTTGCGAGCTATATAAAGGTTTATATTTCCATATGCATGAATTTGAATCTGAATCGATTTAGACAAAATTTTATATACTTCTACAAAATCTATGTACTTAAAATTTAAATCTAACTTTGGGGGACGTAACACAATTTTAACAAAAAATAAAAATGCAAGGAAAGTCTAAAGATGGGCGGGCCGATTATAATATACTCTGCACAACTTTGTATTTAGATCTACATTTTGATAAAATTTCAAATCAGACTTCTGCAAAACTCGGGCAATATTTGGGAAATATTTATAATTGTTTAGACAATTTCGCAAAAATGCATTTATGATTCATTCATTGAAAAATTTTAAAATTTGAGTCATTTCTACAAGTTTTCGACTTAGCAGCAATTTTTCCAAAATTGTATGTATTGTATTTTCTATAGAAATACAATTTTGCTAAATATTCTATAGAAACAAAATTTTGACTAAATTTTATATAGAAAAAAATATATCTATAGTAATAACAAGTAAGGAAAGTCTAAAGTCGGGCGGGGCCGACTATATTATACCCTTCACCACTTTGTAAGTCCACATTTTCGATACCATATCAAATCCGTCCAATGTGTTGGATGCTATATGAATCCATACACATATATTCTGTATATCTGAGCAGATCTGTACAGAGTTATGCAATACTTATATATTTTACATATAAGTCGGCTAATGCGCTGAGGTGGAACACAATGTTAGTAAAAAAATATAGGAAACATTTAAATATGATCCAATTTGGAGGCAACTTGGCAAAAGTGTATTTATGATTTATCGGTCGATAGATGTGTAATAGAGTAATAGGAAAATTTGAGTCATTTTGATAAGTTTTCGACTTAGCAGTGGCGATTTGATAAGGAAAATGTAGGTATTTCGGCCAGTTTTGCCTAAATAGGAAAACATATATATATATATATATATATATATATATATATATATATATATATATATATATATATATATATATATATATATATATATATATATATATATATATATATATATATATATATATATATATATATATATATATATATATATATATATATATATATATATATATATATATATATATATATATATATATATATATATATATATATATATATATATATATATATATATATATATATATATATATATATATATATATATATATATATATATATATATATATATATATATATATATATATATATATATATATATATATATATATATATATATATATATATATATATATATATATATATATATATATATATATATATATATATATATGGAATCTATATCGAAATCTGAACCGATTGCAATCAAATTTCGCATGCATAGTTACTATATTGAATCTACTCCCTGTGAAAAATTTCACGTAAATCGGATAACAACTTTGACCTCTGTGGTCATATGACGGAAAATCGGGCGAAAGATATATATGGGAGCTATATCAAAATCTGAACCGATTTCAACCAAAATAAACACGCATATGCATAACCTTAATTCTACTGCCTGTGCAAAGTTTCAAGTTCAATTCTACTCGCTCTGCAAAATTTCACGTAAATCAGAGTAGCACTTTTGCCTCTGTGGGTATATTAGTCCAAATTGGGCGAATGATATATATGGGAGCTATATCTAAATCTGAACCGACTTCAACTAAATTTTGCACAATTAACGATACTATAAAACGTACCCCTTGTGCAAAATTTCAAGCAACTCATGGCAAAACTCTGGCTTTTGAGGCCATATAAATCCAAATCGGACGAAAGATATATATGGGAGCTATATCTAAATCAGAACCGATTTTAATTAAGCACACATAACGATACTATTAAACGTACTTGTTGTGCAAAATTTGAAGCAAATCATGGCAAAACTCTGGCTTTTGGGGCCATATAAGTCCAAATCGGTCGAAAGATATATATGGGAGCGATATCTAAATCTGAACCGATTTCAACTAAATTTGGCACAATTAACGATACTATTAAACGTACTCGTTGTGCAAAATTTGAAGCAAATCAGGGCAAAACTCTCGCTTTTGGGGCCATATAAGTCCAAATCGGACGAAAGATATATATGGGAGCTATATATAAATCTGAACCGATTTAGCTGATATTTGGCAGTTATTACGGGACTGACAAAACATTCAGATGTACAAAATTTGAAGAACGTCGGTTCATAAATACGTGAATTATGCTCAAATCCGTGATAACTATATATGGCAGCTATATCTAAATCTGAACCGATTTTTTCCAAAATCAATATCGATTGTCTTCTACCCGAAGAAAGACGTTATGTCAAATTTGAGGACGATCGGGCTTAAACTGCGACCTGTACTTTGTGCACAAAATTACATATACAGACAGACAGACAGACAGACAGACGGACATCGCTAAATCGACTCAGAATTTAATTCTAAGCCGATCGGTATACTAAAAGATGGGTCTATAACAATTATTTCTTGGCGTTACATACAAATGCACAAACTTATTATACCCTGTACCACAGTAGTGGTGAAGGGTATACAAATTTGAATACATTTTTTATAGCAGTGAGTGTCAGTGAGCATCAGTAAGAAAAAAATATTTGAGAAAATTTGCTATAGAAATAAAATTTGATAATTTTTTCTTATAGAAATAAAATTTAGAAAAAAATTATCAATAAAAATACAATTTTAGAAAATTTTTTGTGTAGTAAATAAAATTCTGCAAAATATTCTACAGAAACAAAATTTTGACTAAATTTTCTATAGAAATAAAATTTTTACCAAATTTTCTAATAAAAAAATCTATTACTATAAAATTTTGGCAACATTTTCTATAGAAATAAAATTTTGGCAATATTTTCTATAGAAATAAAATTTTTACCAAATTTTCTAATAAAAAAATCTATTATTATAAAATTTTGGCAAAATTTTCTATAGAAATAAAATTTTGCAAAATATTCTATAGAAACAAAATTTTGACTCAATTTTCTATAGAAATAAAATTTTGACAAAATTTTCTATAGAAAAAAATATTTCTATAGTAATAAAATTTTGAATACATTTTTTTATAGAAATAAAATTTTGGCAAAACTTTTGATAGAAATAACATTTTGACAAAATTTTCTATATTAAATTAAAATAAAAATAATATCGATTGTTCAAAATATTTCAAATAAATTGATATGGGCATTAAAATGGATCGATCCAGCCCATCTGCTAGTCTAACATTCTAGGAAACATAAAAATATAGCCGTAATTGGAAGTTGATTTTCATTTACAATCATGCTGTACATTGATCGAATGAATAACGCAATGGAAACTATTTTGCGTAAAAACTTGCTTAGTTACAAAAATGTGAAGTGTTTTAAAAAATTTGGTTTAGCCGGAGTCGGAGTCGAGCCGACTCCAGCAAAATCTTCAGACTCCGACTCCGGTTCCACAGCCCTGGTGAAGGGTATAGAAAAGTAAAGTAAATACATTATAACACTTCCTGCCTTGCTTAGAAATAATTGAGTGAGTTCTCTGTATTCTTTTGATATCAAAATCAGCCACTTACCTAATTAGCCAAATTAAATTTTGTGCTGGCAAATTTCCGGACAAAACATCTACATCGGGAAAATTTCGCCAAAGATTCCACACCGATGCAATTGGTTATAATCTTTGACGGATTCAGCAATTCGGTCGAAAATGAAAATAGAGGTGCGCTACGGAACCTCGAGGACGGGGACCCCATGTGCAATATCGATCCCCAACCCCCTCATTTTCGCAATTTCTGAATAACAGGTTTCTGTGGCCACAACACGGATTCTTTACTACTAAGTCGGTAGGGCATGAAACTCTTAATTTCAGGTTCGCAGGTTCGGTACCCGCTTTGGTGAAGTTTTCCTAATGGTTGTGAACATGGGACGCAATACTCACGACTATGATTTTCGGCTTAGCATAGTATACACACACAAAAAAAATCGCGGATTCAATCATTTTTTTAATTGAAATGTCTTCAATCACGAAAATGATAGTATCAATCACCCATTTGGGTTGAAAACCAACACGATTTTCAATTGGTTTTTGAAATAAAATTCAATCAATGTTTTAATTGAATCAATTAAAATTTTAATTAACTTCGCGACAAAAATCGATCACCTACTTGATTGATTCAATTAAGTAATTAATTGATATTGGCAATAAATTTCAACCAAAAAATGTTTATATAGCGCCTAAATCTTATTTTATTTTATTTGAAATAAAAGAAAATATGTGATTCTTATCAAAGACAATAAACTTAAGGAAGATAGGAAATTGGCTTGCTTCGAGTATGAAACTAACACGGTAAATGGTTTGATCTCCTCAGTAGCCAATTTCCCATCTTTCTCAAGTTATTGTCTTTGATTCTTATAATAGATATTCAATTTTGTGAATTATGCCATAGACAAAAGAATTTGGTTCTTGTTATTTGTGTACTTTGTTCTAACATAGCTTAGACATACAATTACGAATCAATAACTTAAGGGTGAAAAAATAAACTATATGAATCATTATCTTCCTTATCATAATAACAATGTCAGCATGTTCCTTCTAATGTGTAGATGCGCCTAGATTTCCAATAAATCAGCAGCTTGTAAGCTAAATTAGTTTTTCTGAGAGTAAACAGAATAATTGAAACTAATTTTTGTTCAATTAAAAGTTAATTTTGTTAAACATTATATGCATAGAATACCAAGTTCAATTCTTAGTTCCACGTTGCAGATTTATAATCTTCTTTTGCTGTTGTAGTCTTTTAGCATAAAAGCAATATAACATTTGGTATTATATTGATGATACTTTACAAATTCTGGAAATAAAAAAATATAAATTCTGGAAATGAAAAAATAATTTTTTAGTATTTTAGGATACTTTTAATATTTTTTAATTCAAAAGATTTTTTTTTACCGTTACTAGAGATTGTTATGCAGCTCATGAGGCTGCTACAAAAAAAAAAAACCTAACAAAATAGCTAGAAAAAAAGCTAATTTTTTTGTATCAAAAGTCACATTTTTGATTGAAATTTAATAAACTTAAAGGCTTTATTTCACTTAAAATGCATATTATTTTCATTTTAATTCATTTTAATTCAACTTATGTGAGACTGTAACAATATCTAAGGCATATTAGCTCTGTTTACGTATTCGATACATTTTGGTTACTATCACAAATTTTTTACTGGAAGTCTTTCGTTTTGTGGGAGCTAACTTCCCAACACCTCTATTTTATTTACTTGTTATTTTAAAATATTAAATAATCTAAGCATGCTTTGGATTTGGTAAAAAAATGATTTGTCATTTTTTTAAATAAAATTTTAGTTTGGTTTTGAAATTGTGAGAAATTCGAAATACATTACTTTTATTTAAATTGTAGAAAATACCTACAGTTTACATTTCCCAGTAAAAAAAATGTTCCTTTTCTTCATCAGCTATCAAAGTGCTTTAAAAACGTGCTAACGCCAACTTAAATTTCCAAATTCAGACTAGACTTCAAGTAGAAATTATGGCATGTATACGTTTTTAAAGTAAAGTGTTGAAAAACATCTTCTATTTTTGAACGCTATTTTGGTTTGTGGTCAAGATACAAAAACTCCTCACATTTAAAAACTATTTCATTAATTCTTCCTACTTTAATGAAAATATACCCATTTTTAAGTTGAATCATTTAATTATAAGGACAAAACGACTTTATCGTCTTTTGGACATGGAAAACAGTTTATATAAGAGAAATTCACAAATGCTATTATAACCAAAGTTCGCGTTCGTATTTTAAGGAGATGAAATCTTTGGCCTCACGACAATATTTTTTCAGTGCACAAAACAATTCACTGAAAAATTTAATACTATTTTAATTTAGTAATATCGTAATAACTTTAGAATATTATAATAATATAAAAAGGAGAAGCGAGTCAAATGCTAATATACCCAATAATTTACTGACAGTTTATCTAACAATTTTGTATGGTAATAGTAGATTTAAAGTTTACGATAACTTTAATGAATGTGATGAAAAAAACTTTACAACAAGGTGTATTTGCTACAAAAATGACCGCATAATAGCTGGAATCATTATTAATGTTTCAACTGAGCTTTGAGTGGAAACCCTTATTCGTGCAGCAAGGCTTAGATAAAAACGCCGTTTTATCCATATTTCAATAGAAACATGTCGAAAATAAAAAAAGCCAAAAATAGCTAAAAGGGTCATGAAAAAAAGCCAGAAAAAAAGCTAAGAGCTAAATGCATTTTTTTCCCCGCTAAACGTCTTCAAAAAAAGCCAAATCTAGCGGGAAAAAAGCTACATTGGCAACGCTGGTTCAAAGTAAAAAATACAGGTAAAGCACAATTGCAATTCAGGTAAAGCACAATTGCAATTTAATGCAAACGCTACTTCACAACTTGAAGGTAAATCTTCCAACGAACCCATACCTCTCTTAGTTTTAAGAAAACTAGGAGTGAAAAAAATACAATTTTAAAATATTAATACGTTTCCCACCTTTTAATTGCAAACATATTCTTATATATTTGATAAAATGATGGAGTCGATTGATTGACCAATTTCATGAAATAGAATTGCTCACTAAAAGAAATGAATAAAAAATATATTATTTTAGTCCGTTTAATGTAAACAGGCTGTAATGGAAAACGGTATTCACATTTCACAATTGCTTTCCTTCAATAAACGTAGACATTTTTACAATACCACAAAACACAGGTAATTTCAAACAAAGATTATAGATTTGAGGAAATAGGAAATTGGCTTGCGGCATACCAAATGTTGCATTTACCAGATTAGTTTAAAACATGTTTGTAATCTTTTAGTTCTTTTTCGTTTTTATTTTTTAAATGAAAAATTTAATTTTCTTAATGAAACAATGTTAAATTTTAGGCAACAACAAAAAAAATTACATTTTCCCCTTTATGGAAATTTATTTCGCGCTCTTAATTTATATTTATTTGCATTCTAATGCTATGTCACTAATTGTCGTATACGCGTTTGGTTCGAGTATTAAACTAATGTGGTAAATGGTTTGATGTGCTCAGTAGCCAATCTCCCATCTTCTTTAATCTATAATCTTTGATTTCAAATGCGTTCTGCCATATATTTTGTTCAAATCTTTACCACATGGACATTTGTTGTTGCACACCTTATTTATTTTTCTATGATTTGTTATTGTTTTCAAAATGTGTATGCACACGAAGACAATAAACTTGAGAAAGATGGGAAATTGGCTACTGAGGAGATCAAACCATTTACCGTGTTAGTTTCATACTCGAACCAAACGCGTATACGACAAGTATTGACATAGCATTAAAATGCAAATCAGAAGAAATTAAGTGCACGAAATAAATTTCAATAGAGGGGAAAATGTAATTTTTTTGTTGTTGCTTAAAATTTAACATTGTTTCATTAAGAAAATTAAGTTTTTCATTTAAAAAATAAAAACGAAAAACAAATAAAAAATTACAAACATGTATGGAACTAACATGGTAAATGCAACATTTGGTATGACGCAAGCCAATTTCCTATCTTCCTCAAGTTTATGGTCTTTGTATGCACACATTTCGAATGCAGCAGAGAGAATCAAAGACAATAACTCTAGGAAGATAGGAAATTGGCTACTGAGGAGATCAAACCATTTACCGTGTTAGTATCATATTCGAACCATACGCGTATACGACAAGTATTAACGAAATAAATTTCCTTAAACGGGAAAATGTAATTTTTTTGTTGTTGCCTAAAATTTAACATTATTTCATTAAGAAAATTAAGCTTTTCATTTAAAAAATAAAAAAAATCAAATATATACAGCAGTAAGTTCGGCCGGGCGAATCTTAAATACCCACCACCATGAATCAAATATTATAGTTTCCTTTCAAATTTCAGGGAGGTTTGATGACATGCATTCTCCCAAGAAAAGCAATTCAATCAGTACACTTCCCGAAGATAAATGTAAAGATTTTACCTATGAAGACTATATCAGATTCTAGATTTATAAGGACCATTTTTGTTTGAGTTTTAGAGGAATGATTAACATCTCTTGTAAGTGTGCAAGCAAATGATGAAATAACGCCTTGATTTCAAATCTAAAATCTGTAGATTTTCATCCCCATTATTTAAATGATTACGAGTAGTAAAATCTGGAAATTTTACATTCAGTTTCAAGCAATTTTCATGATCAGTGCGCCTTCTATACCCTCAAGAAGTGAAATCGGCCTTACCAAATGGACCGAAAAGAACTAAATCCGATACACGATTTTGTGAGTCTAAAATACCAGTATATTTATAATTTCAGCAAATCGGATAAAAACTACGGTTTCTAGAAACCCAAGGAGTTACATCGGAGGATCGATCTTATGGGAGCTTACTAAAATATGGATCGATACTCACCGTTTTCGGCACACCTCTTTATAGCCCTAAAATACTTCTAGATTAACAATTTTAAGCAAATTGCATAAAAACTAAGGTTTCTAGAATCCCAAATAATAAAATCATTTTTTGCACATCTATTTATAGTCCTGAAAACCTCCAGCTTTTCAATTTCAGGCGAACTGAACAACAACTAAGGTTTCTACAAGCCCAAAAGGTAAAATGGGGAGATCGGGCGATCGGTCGATATGGGGGCTATACTAATTACACCCCATTTTCGACAAACGTATTTGTGGTCCTACAATACCACACTAATTGGATAAAAATTACGGTTTCTATAAGCTCAAGAAGTAAAATCTGGAGATCGGTTTATATGTGAGGGCTATATCAAAACATGGACCTATACTCATTATTTTCAGCATACCTTTTTTATGGTTCTACAATATCTCTACATTTCCTATTTCAGGCAAATTGGATAAAAACTACGGTTTCTATAAGCCCAAGAAGTAAAATCGGGAGATCGGTCTATATGGGGGCTATACCAAAACATGGACCGATACTCACCATTTTTGACACACCTCGTTATGGTTCTAAAATACCTCTAGATTTTCAATTTCAGGCAAACTGGATAAAAGCTACGGATTCTAGAAGCCCAAGAAATTAAATCGGGAGATCGGTCTAATGGGGGCTATACCAAAACATGGACCGGTACTCATCATTTTTGTGCACACCTCTTTGTGGTCCTAAAATACCAATAGATTTCCAATTTCAGGCAAATTCGAAAAAAACTACGGATTCTAGAAGCCCAAGAAACTAAATCGGGAGATCGGTCTATATGGGGGGCTATAACAAAACATGGACCGATACTCACTATTTTGGCAAACCTCTTTGTGGTCCTAGAATACCTCTAGATTTCCAATTTGAGGCATATTGGATAAAAACTACGGTTTCTACAGACTGAAGGATTAAAAATGGTTGTATCTTTTTTGTTTTTAATATTTTTTTTTTGTCTTTTGCAGGTTAGACCTCAAATCGGGAGGTCGGTTTATATGGGGACTATATCAAAACCCAGACCGATATAGCCCATCTTCGAACTTGACCTGCCTGCAGACAAAAGTTTGTGCAAAATTTCAGCACAATTGCTTCATTATTGAAGACTGTAGCGTGATTACAACAGACAGACAGACAGACGGTCATGGTTATATCGTCTTAGAATTTCTCCCTGATCAAGAATATATATACTTTATATGGTCGGAAATCGATATTTCGATGTGTTACAAACGGAATGACAAACTTATTATACCCCCGTCACCCTTCTATGGTGGTGGGTATAAAAATTACAAACATGTATGGAACTAACATGGTAAATGCAACATTTCGTATGACGCAAGCCAATTTCCTATCTTTCTAAAGTTTATTGTCTTTGGACAGAATGTTTTTCAACTGACACATTGTTTTTAAAGAGAATAGTGGATCATCTATGTATTATAAGGTCTATGATAAACCCAACCGTTCGTTATAGAGTTGCGTAGTTCCGGAGCGAACTAGTTCTTTGCAACTACTCCGTGGCTGGAACTAAATGAACTAAATCCGATACCATTAAGCTACGGTCAGACTAGTCAAATATTTGATCAAAACTGTCAAATATTTCTTTGCCATAGTCTGACCAACAAACTTTTGTTTGAAGCAAACAACAAAACAGCTGATTTTCGGCAAAGAAAGATGTTTGACATCAAATAAATATTTACCATGTTTGATCATAGTGTGAACACCATATGGCAAATATTTGCGCCACATTCCGTCAAATATTTATTTGATCTTACAAAAATTTTGCAAGAGCAAACACGGTCAAACAAAAATATAAGTTGTTTTATTTTAATGGAAAAGATGCATGTTTTTGATAAAAGATTATGCTCTATATGTGGAAGGCAACGATTCGTGGAATCAATCCCATATGTGGGTGATAGGAGTATTTATGTGAATATTTGACGGTTCATTGATATAGGAGATATGATTGAAATTTTGTACGTCCAGGAGCAGATTTTATTTAAGGTGTGTACGTGACACAAAATTGTTGTTACCTACGTAAATTGTGCTTATGGCAACAGCTTGAGTGTGTGTGATTAAAGGTCATGCGTGAGCGTGAGTCACGCAAATAATCTATTTGTGAGTGTGCGTGAGTAATAAAGAAATGCACTCACGCTTACCAATTGAATTCGCTTACAATTTTAGCCACACATATGATATTAAAAGCTTAGTAACAATCTCGATTTCAATGCTTACGTTGTCAGCCAGATTTACCAGCTAAATTATTCTGACAAGAATATGATTGACCATAAAACTAATAACGTCTATTTCTTTTGTGAGGCGATAATTTCTAAGTCGAGAGAATTTTCTTGAGCCACGAGTATGTATGAGACTTTACAGAGATTTCGTGAATAACGACATTTCTGATCGTGAGTATGCGTGAATAAAATTTTTACACTTGTGGGTGTGCGGACGTGAGCCTTTAAAAGATTTGCCTGAGTGAGGGTTCGTGAAAGTGACTCGTACCAAAAATATCGTGCGTGAGTAAAAATCTTTCGTCCTAGATGTTCGTGACCATGAGTAAAATATTATATAATATTAGTCTTTATGAAATTGTTTTTACATCCTGGAAAAGAATAGACGTTTATCACAAAAAGTATATACTTTTCTTCCAAATACACTTCCTTTCATCGAAAAGCAAATGAGAAACGAACTTTGTCTAAAATTTCGTTTGGGAAGAAAGAATTATTTTTTTGCGTGTACAATTTGTGCAGTTTAATATTTACCACTGTGTTGTAAAAAAATATTTTTACTTTTTTACACCCTGCGACAAACAGGGTAGTATAAATTAGTGCATATGCACGGATGAAAAAGACTGTTTTTCATATGTTTGGCTATAAACATTATATGTTTGGAACACAAATTTTTAAACACAATATTTTTGAGTGCAAGCATATAATGTTCATAAACTAGCATAACATGTTTGGGACATATATGTTAATATGTTAGAATATATTATGTTTGGGACATAAAATATTTGTAAATATAATATGCTTGGATGCAAACATATATTAATTTAGAAATAGCCTATAAACATATATGTGTTTAGTAGCTTGGAGCCATAAGCGTAGGAAGGCCTGTGGGGAGGGGGCTTAGACCCCCCCAGAAAAAGTTTAGCCCCCCCCAGAATTTGAAAGACTATTTACGATTTTCAATTTTTATAAAAATTAAACAAGTATATAAAACCGCACAAAGTTACGCTAAAGACTTTCATGCACAATCGTGGTAGCAGTTGCCGATGGCAATGTTTGAAGTGTGATATTTATGAAATAAAGCTGTGGTTGTGATTTAGTTTATTATTTATTATTTTGTTTAGTCTGATTTAGTCAATTTAATTAAAACAAGTACATACGGCCGCAAGTTCGGCCAGGCCGAATCTTATGTACCCACCACCATGGATTGTGTAGAAACTTCTACGAAAGACTGTGATTTAGTCCATACATGGTATATATTAGACAAAAAAGTTATGTATAGTTAAGTCTACAAATAATTACGAATCGATATGGACTTTTTGTACGTAGAGAGCCAGAATTGAAATATGGGGGTCGCTTATATGGGGGCTGTATACAATTATGAACTTGATATGGACCAATTTTTGTGTGATTGGGGATCGATTTATCTGAGGGCCATATATAACTATAGACCGATATGGACCTAGTTAGGCATGGTTGTTAACGACCATATACTAGCACAATGTACCAAATTTCAACTCACTCGGATGAAATTTGCTCCTCCAAGAGGTTCCAAAACCAAATCTCGGGATCGGTTTATATGGGGCTATGTACGATTATGGACTGATATGGACCACTTTTGGCATGGTTGTTAAATATATACTACCACCACGTACCAAATTTCAAGCAGATCGGATGAATTTTGCTTCTCCAAAAGGCACCGGAGGTCAAATCTGGGGATCGGTTTATATGGGAGCTATATATAATTATGGACTGATAGGAACCAATTCCTGCATGGTTGTTGGATACCATATACTAACATCACGTACCAAATTTCAACCGAATGGCAAGAATTTTGCTCTTCCAAGGGGCTCTGGAGGTCAAATCTGGGGATCGGTTTATATGGGGCCTATAATAATTATGGACCGATATCGACCAATTTTTGCATGGGAGTTTGAGGCCATATATTAACACCACATACCAAATTTCAACTGAATCAGATGAATTTTGGTCTTCCAAGATGGGGGCTATATATAATTATGAACCGATGTAGACCAATTTTTGCATGGTTGTTATAGACCATATACTAACACCATGTACCAAATTTCAGCCGGATCGGATGAAATTTGCTTCTCTTAGAGGCCTCGCAAGCCAAATCGGGGGATCGGTTTATATGGGGGCTATATATAATTATGGACCGATGTCGACCAAGTTTTGCATGGTTGTTAGAGACCATATACTAACACCATGTACCAAATTTCAGCCGGATCGGATGAAATTTGCTTCTCTTAGAGGCCTCGCAAGCCAAATAGGGGGATCGGTTTATATGGGGGCTATATATAATTATGGACCGATGTGGACTAATTTTTGCATGGTTGTTAGAGACCATATAATGACACCATGTACCAAATTTCAGCCGGATCGGATGAAATTTGCTTCTCTTAGGGGCCTCGCAAGCCAAATCGGGGGATCGGTTTATATGGGGGCTATATATAATTATGGACCGATGTGGACCAATTTTTGCATGGTTGTTAGAAACCATATACTAACACCATGTACCAAATTTCAGCCGGATCGGATGAAATTAGAGGCCTCGCAAGCCAAATTTTGGGGTCCGTTTATATGGGGGCTATACGTAAAAGTGGACCGATATGGCCCATTTGCAATACCATCCGACCTACATCAATAACAACTACTTGTGCCAATTTTCAAGTCGATAGCTTGTTTCGTTCGGAAGTTAGCGTGATTTCAACAGACGGACGGACGGATGGACGGATGGACGGACGGACGGACGGACGGACGGACGGACATGCTCAGATCGACTCAGAATTTCACCACGACCCAGAATATATATACTTTATGGGGTCTTAGAGCAATATTTCGATGTGTTACAAACGGAATGACAAAGTTAATATACCCCCCATCCTATGGTGGTGGGTATAAAAATAGTAATTGATAATAAAACTATTCTTTCATAAATTAATATCTTAATAATGCTGCAAAAAAGCGTCGCCAAAAAAGAAGCGAAAATGTTCTTTTTGGATCCGAAAGTGGTGCAAAATTGGCGTAGAAGCGGTGAATGTAATATGAATTTGTCATAGGAGGGATGTCCATCGAACAGCCGTTGCAATTGATTTGCATCACTTCTTAAGGTGTGATCCGAATTCAGTGTTTTGAATGTGAATTCAAAAATTGTGTGATATTTTCCCAGCTAAATAATTTTTATATTTTTTATAATTGTTAATGCATTCCAAAGCTTGATTGTAACATTTTCCGACTATTTCGAAAAAGTATTGATTTTTCTATAATGGATTTGTAATTTTTGTGGCAAAATTACTCTTTTTTTAAACTAAAGGGTGATTTGTTAAGAGCTTGATAACTTTTTTTTTAAAAAAAAACGCATAAAATTTGCAAAATCTCATCGGTTCTTTATTTGAAACGTTAGATTGGTCCATGACATTTACTTTTTGAAGATAATTTCATTTAAATGTTGACCGCGGCTGCGTCTTAGGTGGTCCATTCGGAAAGTCCAATTTTGGGCAACTTTTTCGAGCATTTCGGCCGGAATAGCCCGAATTTCTTCGGAAATGTTGTCTTCCAAAGCTGGAATAGTTGCTGGCTTATTTCTGTAGACTTTAGACTTGACGTAGCCCCACAAAAAATAGTCTAAAGGCGTCAAATCGCATGATCTTGGTGGCCAACTTACCGGTCCATTTCTTGAGATGAATTGTTCTCCGAAGTTTTCCCTCAAAATGGCCATAGAATCGCGAGCTGTGTGGCATGTAGCGCCATCTTGTTGAAACCACATGTCAACCAAGTTCAGTTCTTCCATTTTTGGCAACAAAAAGTTTGTTAGCATCGAACGATAGCGATCGCCATTCACCGTAACGTTGCGTCCAACAGCATCTTTGAAAAAATACGGTCCAATGATTCCACCAGCGTACAAACCACACCAAACAGTGCATTTTTCGGGATGCATGGGCAGTTCTTGAACGGCTTCTGGTTGCTCTTCACTCCAAATGCGGCAATTTTGCTTATTTACGTAGCCATTCAACCAGAAATGAGCCTCATCGCTGAACAAAATTTGTCGATAAAAAAGCGGATTTTCTGCCAACTTTTCTAGGGCCCATTCACTGAAAATTCGACGTTGTGGCTCGTTATTAAGTCTATTCATGATGAAATGTCAAAGCATACTGAGCATCTTTCTCTTTGACACCATGTCTGAAATCCCACGTGATCTGTCAAATACTAATGCATGAAAATCCTAACCTCAAAAGAATCACCCTTTATTTGAAAAAAAGAAAACAAAAAATTACACATTAAAATATGAAAAAAATGAAGTAAAAAAACTTCCTGTGTAGTTAAAATAATTAACTTCTTTGTGGAAGTGCTTTTAAAGTTGTGCCTTTAGAACAACTCCCATTATTTTTTGCTGGGAAAAGTGTGGAACTACTTTAAGTTGCTTTATTATAAATTAATTGTAGAGTTATTTTGATGTCTAATTTTTTATTAATTTTTATGAAATAAAACATTAATTGAAGTTATAACTTCAGTCTACAAATTTTTAGCTAGGGGGGCTATAGCCCCCCCTAAGAAGATTGTCTAGCTACGCTAATGCTTGGAGCGCTATTTAACAGGGAGCGATATTGAATTAAGTTGGTGGTTGTTGCTTGTTATTACAAAATTAACATTTTATTTTTCCTTGGGCAATTGATCAGCTACTTCTTTGATCCTTACAAACTGTGTGGTCCGCTGTTCGAATCCCCGTCCGGCAAAAGGTAAAATTAAAATAAAAAAAATCATACAATTGAATAATTTCTTCTACAATGTTTGTATTACAGAAAAAGGTGCTAAGAACTAAAAAATCTCGTGGAAGTGAGAAAGATGTGGGGGAATATACAATTGGGCAGAAACAAAATTTTGAGCATTCATGTCGAAAACCTATGTTGTTAGCACCTATATTACCTGTTTATTTTCATAATTCATTATGATTGTAAATAAATAAATAAATAAATAAAATTTTGAGCACAATATTGTTTAGGAGAATTTTTTTTAAGCATATAATATTTTTGGGTGCAAAATGCTTCCAAACATATTATATGTTCACATAATAACATATTGTTTTTGGAAGACAACATTATTGAATTTGGATGCAAAAATACAAAATGTTTGGAACTTAGACTACCCAAACATATATTGTTTAGACCAATATGCTTTCAAACATATTATATATTGGAAGAGATCAAACATATAAATGTTTGGGCAATACCCAAAAATGTATATGCTTGAAGCAAGATATGTTTGGGAGTATATGTTACAGAAGCGATTTTTTGTGAGTGTGTGGAAGGAGAAGAGGTAGACACATAGAGTCTTTTACAATATTGCTCAGTGTCGGAATCTGAGCCGATCTAACCATGTCCGATTGTCTGTGAACACATTTTTGTAATTAAAGTCTAGGTCACAGGTTAAATCCAATCTATTTGAAATTTTGCACAAGTGTGTTTTGGAAGAAATCAGTTCAGATTTAGATATATCTCCCACATATATCCATATCGGTTCAGATTTAGATAAAGACCCAATATATATGTTCTTCAAATAAGACCAAAATACTACGATTTTCCTTGTAAAATCACCACAATAATGACTCAAAATTTCCTATATCTCTAATATGTATGTATCGACCGATAAATCATAAATGCACTTTTACGAAATTGCATAAAAATGCTTTGTTTTCTAACATTGTGCTCCGCCCCAAGGCATTAGCTAAAGCTTTTTCATAAATGAAATATTTTTTATTGGAATAAAGTATTTATTTAATTTCGTTGTAATTTTTCTTAATGTACACTTGGATATCGATATTTTAATTAGTTCCGCCTTAATCCCAATTAACTAGCTTTATTTATGTCACATCAGTGCTCAAAAACATTTGGTCAAACAAAATTATCCATTTTGATGGTTTGATCAAACTTTTGTTGCAAGAAAATATTTGCCATAGTGTGAACACAGGTCAAACTTGTTTTCCCTAACTTTTATTTGAACGTGTTTGATCAAATAAAAACTGTCAAATATTTGAACGCAGTGTGACCGCAAATAAAACTTTATGTCAAACAAGTTCTGTTTGAAACAAATTCGATCAAACACATTCGTGTCAAATATTTGACTAGTCTGACCGTAGCTTTACTCTTTCAGCTCCTCAGTTCCTTATATTCATTTCGTTGTGTACTCATTCCATTTCTTTCGCTCTTTATGACAGTTGCCAGATCCTTAATGAAGATATCGAAACTGTTCCAACCTAAATATCAATACCAAAAATTATGTAAATCAACAAAACCGGTACAATGCGGAAGAATATTTTCCGTAATAGAAACATATCATGAACGAAAGGCGAACTCTTTTGGTCTAAAGTCGGCAAAATACATAGTAACATTTGATTTTCTCTATGAAAAAATTTAAACATGATATTTATTTCTAAAATAAATGTAGATCTTTGTATTAGTAATGATCTCTGAAAAATTTTCTACAGAGTTATACCATTATCTAATTTTAGTCCCAAAATCTTTATTACACAAATTAATGTTGAAGAAATTTGATTAAATTCTTGTGAATTTTTATGTTTTACTTACATTTAGTGTTCATGCGTTTTATATATGGGATTCTTTAAGCACTTTTCCTTATCTGGATCCAAAAGGAACTGTGGAACTAAATGATGGAACTAGTTCCTTTTTAGGAGCGGATCTGAAAAGACCGATCACTTTAGTGAGTCGGGATCGCCCAACTCTAGTTCGTAACGAGTTACTTCCACAGACTGATCTCTCCATCATACGTTGTTGAATACAAAGACAATAAACTTAAGGAAGATAGGAAATTGGCTGGCGTCATACCAAATGTTGCATTTACCATGTTAGTTCCATACATGTTTGTAATTTTTTATTTGTTTTTCGTTTTTATTTTTTAAATGAAAAACTTAATTTTCTTAATGAAACAATGTTAAATTTTAAGCAACAACAAAAAAATTACATTTTCCCCTCTATTGAAATTTATTTCGTGCACTTAATTTCTTTTTCTTTTATTTGCATTTTAATGCTATGTCAATACTTGTCGTATACGCGTTTGGTTCGAGTATGAAACTAACACGGTAAATGGTTTGATCTCCTCAGTAGCCAATTTCCCATCTTTCTCAAGTTTATTGTCTTTGGTTGAATAAATACCCATTCTCATGTTCTCTCTGAGACATGGATCCACCACTATACTCCAGAAACAAAAGAACAATCCAAACAATGGACTGAAGCTGGAGGAATTGCCCCAAAGAAGGCAAAAACAATTCAATCGGCTGGTAAGGTTATGGCAACGGTTTTTTGGGACTTCAAAGGTATTTTATTGATTGACTATCTGCAAAAGGGTAAAACAATAAATTCAGAGTACTATTGCAACCTTTTGGATCAATTAAATGTACAAATTCGAGAAAAACGTTCTGGCTTACAACAAAAAAAAAAAAATAATTTTTCATCAAGACAACGCACCAGCGCACAAGAATGTTTTAACAATAGCTAAAATCAACGAATTAAAGTACGAGTTGCTTGACCACCCACCTTTTCTCCTGATTTAGCTCCCAGTGACGTTTACTTGTTCCCAAATCTAAAAAAAAAAATTCCTTGCTGGCAAGCGTTTTACCTCAAATGAAGATGCTATTGCAGTTATAAACCACTATTTAAAACCTTGAGGAAAACTATTTTAATCAAGGGATAGAATTGCTAGAAAAGCGTTGGACTAAGTGTATTGAAGTTTCAGGAGATTATATTGAAAAATAAAAATATTTTTGAAAAACTAACTATTCTCTTTCATTGATATGATAAGAAGTTTCCGAACCGCCCTCGTAGCTCCCACACATATCTTTCGCCCGATTTACAGTTATATGAACAGAAGCCAACGTTTTCCTCCGATTTACGTGAAATTTTGCACAGAAAGAATAACTAATATTCTTACTACACAGAAAAAAATTTCACGAAAATTTTTCCAATTAAAATTTTAATTGAGTTTTAAAAAATATTCAATTAAAAATTTAATTGATTCAACAAAGTTTTTAATTGAAACAAAAAATCAATCATAACAATTAATAGTATCAATTAATTTTTTAATTGAATCAATTAATTTTTTAATTGGCCTTCAATTAATTTTTTAATTGATACTATCATTTCTGTGATTGCAGACATTTCAATTAAAAAAATAATTGGATCAATTAATTTCGTGATTGATCCAGAAAAAAGTTTTGTGTGTATGTATACTAAATTTAGTAAAAATCGGTTCAGATTTAGATACAGCTCCTATATGTATATATTGCGTCCAATTTACACTGATATGACCAAAAAGGACACTGTTTTACTCTAATTTGTTTTTTTTTTTTTTTTTTTTTTGTACAAGAAGTAAAGTTAACATTCTTATGGCCAGTTTCTCATCCTCCGATTAATTTTAACCGGTGGATAGACCTCCGGTTAGTAAAATTTTTGTATGGAATCAGCTGTTTTATCGACACGATAAATAATAACAAGACATTGAGAAACTGGCCCTTACTATGTGTGCCAAATTTGGTTGAAATCGTTTCATATTTAGATAGAGCTCCCATATATATCTTTCACCCTATTTACACTCATATGACCACTCAGGCCGTAGTTTTACACCGATTTACATGAAATTATACATGGGGAGTGGAAATAACATTTTTACTATTCATGTCTAATTTTGAATCGGTTTAGATTTAAATATAGCACCCATATAAATCTTTCGCCCAATTTAGACTCATATGACCACCGTAGGTCAAAATTCCTAAGATTGGCTTGATTGCACAGAGCGTACAGTTAACATTTGAGCAGTATGTACCAAATTTGGTCAACATCAGATTAAGCCAAAGCCCTCATATAACATATGAATGTATATCCCAGCAATAAAAGAGCTTCCAAAAAAGTAGTTTGAATACCAAATTTGTGATCCGGACGTAGTGCAAATTTGGATCATCTCCAATGAATTTTACATGGACTTTTCATAAGACTCCATTTTTGGATCCTTGGTATTGCTTTAGAAGTTGTGCCTTGGAAGTTAATATGGGTGGAGAAATTTAAAAAAAAAATATTAAAAAACAAAAATTTTTTCTTCAATTTCACTTTTTATTTTTATCCGTATTTTTTGTTACTCTTTTATTTTCCTATTATCAAATTTTTACAAATTGTAAAACTTCTTCGCTTCCCCCGGGGGTTGAACCTGGATCTGCTGGCACCATAACAGCACGGTTTATCACACTCAGCCACAAACGCCATTGAACACGATGGATCAAAACGTATATTCAAATGTTTGTAGGTTAGGTTAGGTTAGGTTAAAGTGGCAGCCCGATTAAATTTCAGGCTCACTTAGACTATTCAGTCCATTGTGATACCACATTTAACTAAAAGTACCTATTACATATGGGCACTTCTAGTCTTCACCACTGAACCTTCTCTATTATTTTCTTTTATGGAACCAACCAGATTGCTCCAAAAACATTAACAAACTGCTTAAGTTAACGTTTTCCAGGTCAGCCAGTAATCTAAAGCTATATGCTCCTAAAATCTAATCTAAAGCTATATGCTCCTTACACAAAAAGCAGGACACTCACACAAGAGGTGTTTAATTGATTCCTTTTCCTCCACGTCATGACAGCTTATACAATAGTCATTATACTTCGCGCCAATAGTTTTTGCAAAATCTCCTATCAGGCAGCGACCCGTTATAGCAGATATCAGGAGTGATACCTGACGTCTCGAGAACATTAGCATATCTAGTGTGCGGTTTAAGTTGAAATGGGGCCATATTTGCTTGGTGTCGTTACAACCCTTGCAATTCTCCCATCGAACATTTGCCATCATAACAGCCTTCTCACGCAGTAAGAGCTTGCAGGTGGCCAGAGGCATACCAACAGATTCTAGTTCCCCTGGAATATGTAAGGTAGTTCCTAGCCTTGCTAACACATCTGCTTCACAGTTCCCCGGTATGTTCCTATGGCCAGGCACCCATATTAGGTGAATATTGTACTGCTCAGCCATCTCGTTGAGAGAATTGCGGCAGTCCATGGCCGTTTTTGAGTTAAGGAACACAGAGTCCAAGGATTTTACTGCAGGTTGACTGTCTGAGTATATATTAATGCCAATATTTGTTGGAACATTACTTCTCAGCCAATTCCCCACCTCTCTTATTGCCAATAATTCAGCCTGAAAAACACTACAGTGATTAGGTAATCTTTTCGCTATTCGAATTTCCAGATCTTTAGAATACTCCGAACCCCACTTGTCCATTCAATTTGGAGCCATCAGTATAGAAATCTATATATCTTTTATTCCCCGGGGTCTGTGTACACCACACTTCACTGTTGGGAATTAGAGTTTCAAACTTTTTGTCGAAAAGTGGTTTTGCCAGGGTGTAATCCACTACGTTAGGCACATCTGGCATTATTTTGAGAACCGAACTGTGACCGTAACTTTTTTCCGACCACAGCGATAGCTCACGCAACCGCACAGCCGTTGTTGCAGCTGACTGTTTGGCCAAAATGTCTAAAGGCAGTAGATGCAGTATGACATTAAGGGAGTTTGTTTCAGTCTTGCTGAATGCACCTGAGATACACAAGGTTAGGTTAGGTTAAAGTGGCAGCCCGATTAAATTTCAGGCTCACTTAGACTATTCAGTCCATTGTGATACCACATTTAACTAAAAGTACCTATTACATATGAGCACTTCTAGTCTTAACCACTGAACCTTCTATATTATTTACTTTTGTGGAACCAACCAGATTGCTCCAAAAACATTAACAAACTGCTTAAGTTAACGTTTTCCAGGTCCGCCAGTAATCTAAAGCTATATGCTCCTAAAATTCGCTTACGCCTTACACAAAAAGCAGGACACTCACACAAGAGGTGTTTAATTGATTCATTTTCCTCCACATCATGGCAGCTTATACAATAGTCTTTATACTTCGCACCTATAGTTTTTGCAAATTCGCCTATCAGGCTGCGACCCGTTATAGCAGATATCAGGAGTGCTATCTGACGCCTTGAGAAAAGTAGGATATCTAGTGTGTGGTTTAAGTTTAAATGGGGCCATATATGCTTGGTGTCGTTACAACGCTTGCAATTCTCCCATCGAATATTGGCCATCATAACAGCCTTCTCACGCTGTAAGAGCTTGCAGGTGGCAAGAGGCATACCAACAGATTCTAGTTCGCTATTCGAATTTCCAGATCTTTAGAATATACTCCGAACCCCACTTGTCCATTCAATTTGGAGCCATCAGTATACAAATCTATATATCTTTTATTCCCCGGGGTCTGTGTACACCACGCCTCACTGTTGGGAATTAGAGTTTCAAACTTTTTGTCGAAAAGTGGTTTTGCCAGGGTGTAGTCCACTACGTTAGGCACATCTAGCGTTACTTTGAGGACCAAACTATGACCGTACATTTTTTCCGACCACAGCCATAGCTCGCGCAACCGCACAGCCGTTGTTGCAGCTGACTGTTTGGCCAAAATGTATAAAGGCAATAGATGTAGCATGACATTAAGGGAGTCTGTTCCTGTCTTACTAAATGCGCCTGAGATACATAAGCTCGCCATACGCTGAACTTTATCGAAACAAGTCGGTTTCTGAAGTGCCGGCCACCAGACTACAACACCATATAGCATTATAGGTCTAACCACTGCCGTGTATAGCCAATGCACAATTTTTGGTCTTTTTTTTCCCTATTGCCTTTTTGCACGAGTACAAAGCTACCGTGGCTTTTCTCGCCCTCTCTTCAATATTAAGCCTAAAATTCAGCTTCCTGTCCAAAATAACGCCAAGGTATTTTGCACACTCACCAAAGGGAATTTCAGTACCCCCTAAGGAAATGGGCCTAACCGTGGGAGTTTTGCGATCTTTGCAGTACATGACTATTTCTGTCTTTGCTGGATTTACACCAAGACCATTATCTTTCGCCCATTTCTCAGTCATCCGGAGAGCTCTCTGTATAATATCTCTGATTGTGGATGGGAATTTTCCCCTGACTGCTAGCGCCACATCATCTGCGTATGCCACCACTTTTATCCTTTCTTTTTCTAGAGAAACCAGAAGGTTGTTTATAGCAACATTCCAAAGAAGAGGTGATAGAACTCCTCCTTGGGGAGTGCCTCTGTTCACATACCTTTGTATGTTTGCTTGCCCTAGTGTGGCTGAAATACGTCTCTTTATTAGAAGTTCGTCTAACAGCCTAAGTATACCTGGATCAACATTCAGAGTTGTCAGTCCATTTAATATCGAGCTCGGATGGACATTATTGAACGCCCCTTCGATGTCTAGAAACCCCACGATTGTGTATTCTTTGACAGATAGTGATCTTTCAATAAAGCTGACCAGTTCATGCAATGCGGTCTCGGTAGACCTGCCCTTCGAGTATGCATGCTGTCGTTTCGAGAGCAAATTTGAATCCACGCTAGTTCTGAGATACATGTCTATCATCCTCTCCAGGGTCTTAAGTAGGAATGAGGATAAGCTGATTGGTCGGAAATCCTTCGCACTCGAGTGAGAGGCTTTTCCTGCTTTAGGTATGACGACGACTTTTGTTTCCCTCCACTTTTCTGGAATATATGATAAGTTTACACATTGTTTATATATGACCGTCAACCAGGGGATAATTCTTTCAGCCACTGCCTGTAACTCCGCCGGAGTAATTCCATCAGGTCCGGGGGATTTGAATGATCCAAAGCTGTTTAAAGCCCATTTTATTCTAGATTCGGACACAATTTCCTCGATAGGAAATGATCGCTGAGCCTCTGTTACACCGCCGGAACATGGTTCAACCGTCTGATTTCCAGGGAAGTGTGTGTCCAAAAGTACCTCCAACGTCTCCTCACTGGACGTTGTCCAATTTCCCTCCGATGTTTTAATGAAACCTGGAGCGGTGTTAGTGGATGCTAGTACCTTCCGTAGTCTGGAAGCCTCTGACGTATTCTCAATACTGCTACAGTAATCATCCCAAGAGTTTTGTTGAGACCTTCTCAGTTCTCGTTTATATTCTCTCAGATTCATCTTGTAAGTGTCCCAATCCTCCGGAGCTCTTGTGGACTTTGCTTTGTTAAAGAGCTTCCTGCAGGATTTCCTCATATTACTTAACTCCGTAGTCCACCATGGCGGCAGATTTTTTCCCCTTGGCTTTCCTCTAGGGCAAGCAGCTTTCAGTGAAATGTTGAAGGCCTTAGTAATCCGCTCCACTGCGTGTTCGATATCTTGCACAGTGCTCATATTTGTCTCCGGCATTTCCGGTATCATCAAATTGAACGATTCCCTATACCTATTCCAATCAGCTTTCCTAACATTTGGCGGAAATATGGTCTTTGAAGTACGAACAGCCAATCTGAAACTGATGATCTGAGAAGCTATGTTCCCTCAAAACTTGCCACTCAGATATCTTATCATTCAGTTCCGGAGAGGTCAACGTGACGTCCAAAACCTCTTGTCTGTTTCTGGTGACGAAGGTTGGTGCATCTCCCTTATACGCAAAATAAACTCTATTAGCGACTCTCCCCTTGCATTAGTATCACTACTTCCCCAAATACTATGATGTGCATTTGCATCGCATCCCATAATGAGTTTTGTCTTTGTTTTTAGTGACTCCTCAACTAAGGTCTTAACGGCACCCTGTGCATCTCCCTATCATGTCCCATGTAGACCGAAGATACCCAATATTTGCATTTGGATATCTCTAGACTGGCTACGACAGTGTCTGCATTGCTCAATGAAGGAAGCAGAAACAAGTTTAGTTCGTTTTTAGCAATTATACATGCTCGATTTATATCGTTATCGGTATTATGCAACAGTTTGAAACCCGGAGTGCTTAATTCACAGATCTCGTTCTTATATATGTATGGTTCTTGAATAAGAACTATATCTACGTCTCCTTTCATCAGGAGAACTTTTCAGGCAGCACAAGCGGCCTTACAATGGTGAAGATTTATCTGGAGGAACCGTAGAACCATCCAAATTTTCAACCACCGTCACATCAGCCGCTTCAATTGAGTCATCAAGGGTTTCCTCTTCACAGATCTCGGTGACTCTCGCAACAATCCGCGGTTCAGCTTTGGTGAGGTTTGAGCCTGTAGAAACTTCCCGCATATGATTTTCGCCATAGTCTGCAGGTTTTATGTCTCCTTCGGCTTCGCTAGGAGATTTTTTCACTGCTGACTCTACCGGAGGCTTGTCCGTTTCGAAATCCTTTGGCTGATCGCTTTTATATACCTTCATATGGATATCATGAAAGCCATAACGTACACGTCCTTGGGTCTGGGCTAGATGTTGCAGCGACTCTATGTTTAATATGAACACCGCATGTCGTCTTCGTCCATCCACCTCATCCAAACGACCAACCTTACAATCGGCGGTTGGAAGATCTGTGTTACATTCTTTTAGTCTCTCTATTATTGACTCAGGATCAGGGGGGTTTGCCGGTATCCATGCATGTGCTCTAGGTTTAGCCGGTATGTCTTTTTTATCGACTAACTCCAAAGCGGCTCCTTCCCAAACTTCACCAATTAGCATCAATGCAGCTTTAAAGCATTCCATAGACCTCTGGTCTGCAAAAGCTATTAACTTATATCGTCCTTGATACCATCCAGCATCTTGCCGTCGAGGACTTGGTCCGGGAAACTTTTTTCGCACCTCTGAGTAGACACCAGACATCTAGGGTTGCCAGATGATGGTTGCCGAAATCCGGGACATTGCGCCGTACATTCCGGGATTTGTCGGGACAAGCAAAAACAGTCATATTTTTCGATATTAGTTCCCCATATTTTATCACTTGGTAAATTTGCATAACCGCCATGGCGTAGTCGTAATTGTCAGCAAGCTTTGAAATACCTAAATATATTGGAGCCTCTGAAACTTTCTCCCAAGATGGCTGCGACGATTTTATATAAAACGTAAATAATTTTGGGAATATTTTTTTTTTAACGGAAACCTAAACTCATATTTACTGGCATATTACTTTCGGGTTTGGCAAACAAACTTAAGCTCTGAGGTGACAATCGCTGCTTTTTTTGTAGTGGCTTTCGACTGGACTGGGAATTTGGATATCGCCATGGACATGGTTTTAGGTATATTTCGTATCCGAATTGGGGATTGTTATAGTGTCACTAAAGGGTCTATGGTAATCATAGGATAAAATCGAACTTTGAAATGATGGCAGGGAGCACAAACTTGACTTATAATTTGTTAAAATGCATTTTGCAGAAAAACGTGAATTGGATATTTGCGTATATTTTTTTTACATTTACTACTCAAGTGACAGCTGATGATTCGGAAGACAGTGATTTGATTTTTTTTTCTCAAAGTGGTGAGATTAAATGAAATGGTACAAAATCGGACAAACAAATGTACATTTAAAATGTATGAAAATCCAAAACCAAAAATATTTTTGAAAGCGATTTAATTTTAAATCGTTTTCATTTTTAAGAAATGTAAAAAAAATAAAACATATGCCTTGAGTAATTGAAATTCCGGGATATTTGGTAAATTTTGTGAAAGATCCGGGACACTTCCTAGAGACGAAATTCCGGGACAATCCAGGCGAATCCCGGCCATCTGGCAAGCCTACAGACATCGCGTTCTCAATTTCCCCCCATTTTTGCCTTGGAATCATACCGTCCAATGCTCCTTTATTAATAATAGCCATCACAAGGCTGTCTTTTGCAACTGAGGCAAACGATCTTTGATCCCGTTTAGAGGTTGGCAGCTCATCCGGTGATCGTTCCCTTTTTCCAGCTTCAAGAATTCCTTGAGCCCATTTTAAGGAATCGCTTTGCTTAGCCGACAACGTGCTTGGGCCGACTGATCCTAATTTCTTTAGGATAAACAAAGCATTTCTTCGTTCCTTGAATCTCTTTCGAGAGGGATTGCCTCCTTTTGATGTCGTCACCTTAGAAAAGGTTCGACTTGCCAAAGTGTCACCGCCAGTCGACCCGTCTACAGGTCGACTAATTGGGCCTGACTCTTGGTCGCTGCCCAAATTTATAACTTCAGTCGTTACCCGTCCACTGGGCCCTGAAGTTAGCAACCCAGTGGATGACTTTGAATTTCGCTGCATGGTGGTTTATTATTTCCACCACACGTGAAATTCGTAATAAGTATTTATTACGATGAAATACTCCGCTATTAGAAAACACGTCCGTTCAGTTCGACGGTTGGTAATATAATGTTTGTAATATGAACCTAATATGACACCACGGCATGACATTCTAACTACTTCCTGACACGTTCTTTATTATAATGAATGAAAAAATAAGGAACACTGGTTTAAATCTCACCAGCGGCTGCTTTTTCTATCAAATATTATTTTAAACAATTTTTTTTTATGTTATACATTGTTATTATGTTTTATTTTTGACATATGTCTTTTTGTAGAAATATATTTTTCCATTAAAAATCAACAAAAAACAAGTATATACGGCCGTAAGTTCGGCCAGGCCGAAGCTTATGTACCCTCCACCATGGATTGCGTATAAACTTTTACTGAAGGCGATGGCAAGGTATCTTAAATCTTCCCAACAACGTAATATATACCACATAGTCCATACGTGTATATATATTAAACTACAAAAGGGCCGATTAAATACGTATATAATTAAGTTTCCATAGAAATAACATTTTGACAAAATAAAATTTTGACATTTTCTATAGAAGTACAATTTTGTATAGAAATAAAATTTGGAAAAAAAATTTTGACAAATAAAAAGAAACAACATTTTGACAATGTTTTCTATAAAAATAAAATTTTGGTAGATTATTTTTGGCTCGAGTGGCAACCATTATTATGAACCGATATGGACCAATTTTTGTGTGATTGGGGATCGGCTATATATAACTATAGACCGATATGGACCAATTTATACTAACACCACGTTGCAAATTTCAACCGGATCGGATGAATTTTTCTCCTCCAAGAGGCTCCGGAGATCAAATCTGGGGAACCGTTTATATGGGGGCTATATATAATTATGGACCGATATGGACCAATTCTTGCGTGTTTGTTATAGACCACATTCTAACACCATGTTCAAAATTTCAGCTGGATCGGATGAATTTTGCTCCTCCAAGAGGCTCCGGAGGACAAATCTGGGGATCGATTTATATGGGGGCTATATATAATTATGGACCGATATGGACCAATTCTTGCATGGTGGTTAGAGACCATATACTAACACCATGTACCAAATTTCAACCGGATCGGATGAAAATTGCTTCTCTTAGAGCAATCGCAAGCCAAATTTGGGAGTCCGTTTATATGGGGGCTCCGGAGGTCAAATCTGGGGATAGGCTTATATGGGGGCTATATATAATTATGGTTCGATGTGGACCAATTTTTGCATGGTCATTAGAGAACATATACCAACACCATGTACCGAATTTCAGCCGAATCGAATGAAATTTGCTTCTCTTAGAGGCTCCGCAAGCCAAATCGGGGGATCGGTTTATATGGGGGCTATATATAATTATGGACCGATGTGGACCAATTTTTGCATGGTTGTTAGATACCATATACTAACACCATGTACCAAATTTCAGCCGGATCGGATGAAAATTGCTTCTCTTAGAGCAATCGCAAGCCAAATTTGGGGGTCCGTTTATATGGGGGCTTTACGTAAAAGTGGACCGATATGGACCAATTTTTGCATGGTTGTTAGAGACCATATACTAACACCATGTACCAAATTTCAGCCGGAGCGGATGAAATTTGCTTCTCTTAGAGCAATCGCAAGCCAAATTTGGGGGTCCGTTTATATGGGGGCTATACGTAAAAGTTGACCGATATGGACCAATTTTTACATGGTTGTTAGTGACCATATACTAACGTTATGTACCAAATTTCAGCCGGATCGGATGAAATTTGCTTCTCTTAGAGCAATCGCAAGCCAAATTTGGGGGCCCGTTTATATGGGGGCTATACGTAAAAGTGAACCGATATGGCCCATTTTCAATACCATTTGACCTACATCAATAACAACTGTTTGTGCCAAGTTTCTGTCGATAGCTTATTTCGTTCGGAAGTTAGCGTGATTTCAACAGACGGACGGACGGACGGACATGCTCAGATCGATTCAGAATTTCACCACGACCCAGAATATATATACTTTATGGGGTCTTAGAGCAATATTTCGATGTGTTACAAACGGAATGACAAAGTTAATATACCCCATCCTATGGTGGAGGGTATAATTACAAATTATAGTAATTTGCAAAACCTTCTCAAAAGAACATCGATGTAAGCGAAAAAGTAAAACGGCGCAGGATCAAATCCCAGCGGGGATGAAATTTAATTTTTATTACTTTTGTTTTTTTTTACTGATTTTCTTTGTGAAATTTAAATGTTCACTTAAAATAGCCTAATTGAGTACTTTCTTATACTTGTCCAAAGGACTGCATCGTAACTGAAAAAAAATCGAGAGGGGATCCCGGGATGCGCTTTAAAAGAAATGTTTGTGGACTTGTCCAAAAGGACTAAACAAATTTGATGGGGGATTGTAGGATGCGCTTTAAAAGAAATATTGGTGGAACAACTTCTAATTTTTTTACTGGGATGTTCTTGCAATTTGGGAAAATATGGCCAAAATACCCACACTTTCCTTGCAAAATTGCCACAGCAAAAAAAGAAAGCTTGTAAAAATTACTATTTGCCTTTACTTCTAATACATATCTATCGACCTATAAATCTTAAAGATACTTTTGTTAAAATTGCATAAAAATGGCTTTAGATTTGGTGACCCACAGTGATCCGCCCCAGGGCATTAGCCGATTTAAATTCGAATCTAGAGATTTTCTTAGAAGTCTAAAAATTTGTGCAAATCGGTTCAGATTTAAATAAAATATGGGAACTAAGACTTTATATAACTCCCAACAAATTTGAAGAATTTGAGATGGTATCGAAAATGTAGATCTAGAATGTGGTGCATGGTATAATACACTTACTTGCTTACCAACTATAGGTTTACTTGTTTTATTTCTATTCTATTCTTGAAGGATAACCAGAAAAGATGCCAATGACATTAAAACTGACCAAAAAGGTGTCGCGTATCATCGGCCAAATTAAAAAGAAATTACCTTGAACTTAATGAAGATTAGTAATAAATTTATTTTATGGGGTTTCAGACAAATATCTCCATGTGTTGCAAATGGAATGACGATGTTAGAATATGCCTGTTCTATGATAGAGCGCATACAAATAAAAACACATTAATGAATAAATAAAACAAATAAAAACACATTTAGTTAATTTAAACATATTTTAAATAAAAACAGTACTAATGTAACTAAACCAAACTAATTAAACTAAATTATATTAAATAACAGTGTGGATCATCATTTCATTCTTATATAACGAAGGTATAATGAAATGGGAGTACCCTAGTTATAAAATATTCTACTAATTATTTTAAAATAATATTTGCTCGTGTACTTTTGAAAGTAACATATTATCAATATTGACATCTGACTACTATAATAATTTTAAATTTCTATATTCTTCCAATAGGCTTGAGGCTCGTTTAACTCTGGAACAATGGATGATGCTGCCACTGTCACAAATGAAGCCGAAAATGCTTCGAATAAATTGAAGACAACCGTTCAAAAAAGACCTCAACGTAGACCTGGAAAACAACAACCTGACCGTCCCGAGAGAGTGCTATTTTGTTTAAGCCTTAAAAATCCACTCAGAGCCTTTTGTATAAAAATTGTAGATTCAAAGTATCCTTTTTTAAATTTAAATCAAACAAAGGAACAAAAAGAAATAACTAAAAATCTAAGGATTTGGGCATATCGCCAACATCAAGCAAATGAAAATTTTAAATCTACCGGAATCATTCTCGACTCTAGAGTATAGAGTGCCATTCCAGGGCGTCACCAGGAGTTATTCCGCTGCTAAAAAACTTTTTTGTGTTTGCTCAAAACTGAGATTGAATACATGGCCCTTTGCATCGTATTTGGCTGAAGTTGGGCATATAACATATTCGTGTTTCTGGCTGTAAGCAGATCAAATACACATACAGCCCGCTCAATTTTCTGATGTTGTTTAAGATCATAAAAATGGGATAATTGTGGCGTTAAACTTTTTGCCTTCCCAAAAAATAAAAATTTAATGGTTCTTCAAAAACTAAAAGGAAATATGCATATTTTAAAAATTAATTCTCTTTTTTCCCTTTCCCAAAAACAGCGTGTTTAGTCTATTGGAACAATTTCGAAATGCAATGGTTTATACTAAATGTTTTTTTTAGATTATTTGAATATTTTATTTTGTTAACTATATTTGCGAATTGTGTGGCCTTAGCAGTTTATACTCCCTACCCGTCTGGTGACTCAAATGTTACAAATCAATTGTTGGTAAGTGTGACCGATTCTAAATTATATTTTTATTATTAATTATAGTTTGATTTATTGATTATTCTAAATACTTATGATAATTTGCAAATAAACTTAGTTAACTTCTACACGCAAAATGTTGTTTTTGTATGGTGACCATGTAACATGTTTGTCAATAAAATGTTATTTTATCGTCAAATATAACCTGCTTGCCGAAATCAGATACATGATTTCCGAGAAAATAACATGGCTGGGATAACCATGTTACATGGTCACCACCCAAAAATAACATTTTGCTCTTAGAACATGTTTGAGGTCATCATATTCCTTCTCTGGGTGTATGAGAATGCACGTTGAATCTCCCATTTTTTCAGAAATGAAGTGTAGGCAAACGATGTTAAAAAAAAGTTTTAAGACCACCAATTTAGTATATTCGTTCCTTAGCTTTTTATAAAAACGGATTTATTTCTTCCTAAAAAACACTTTATCTATATATATAAAATTCAATCTGTGTTTGTTTATTTGTTTGTTTGTTTGTATGTTCCGAGTTGGCTCCGAAACGGCTGAACCGATTTACTTGAAACTTTCAGAGATCGTAGGGGGCGTTCATGTGCTGAAAATAGGGTACCTCATTTTTTGGCACCTGGTCGCGGAGGGGGACCTCCCCTTTGTCGGACTTTTTGAAAATTGGACCAAAGTTGGCCGATTTGCTTGAAATTTTCATTGAATTTTGGGGTTGGCATCTAGACAAAGATCCGCTACTTTTTATTTCGATATTTGGTGGCGGAGGGGGCCTCCCCTTTGTTCGTTTTTTAAGTACAGTGAAAAAACTAAAATTCTCTAAATTATCTGAGATTTACAGAGAACATGCGGTGAGGTTTTGGAATTAATATGGGGTACCTGATGATTTCGTAGGTGGACGGGGAGGGGGACCTCCCCCTAGCCCTACTTTTTGAAACTTGGAACAAAATTATGCGATTTGCTTGAAATTTTCATTGAATGTTGGGGTTGGCATATAGGCAAAAATCCGCTACATTATTTTTCGATATTTGGTCGGGGAGGGGGACCACCCCTTTGTCCGACTTTTTTGTAAAGTACAGTGAAAACAAAACTAAACTCCCCGACTGAAATTTTACGGAAAAAATGGGTGAGGTTATGAAATTTATATCAGTGTCCTGATTTTTTAATAAAAATAAAAGGGCATAGGGATACATCCGCTTCTCTTAAGTACATACAGAGAAACAATTAAACTTTACCGAGTTACTTGAAATTTACACAGGACTGGGAAGAGGTTACGATATTAATAGTTGATACCAGATTTTGTGATATTTGGACGGAAGAGAGGCCGCCCCTTTAGGCTTATAATTTGCTTGACATTTCTGGGACGTTTACAAAAGATACGCTACATCACTTTTCAATATTTGGTCGGGGACGAGGTCCTCCTCAAAAACTGCAAAAAAACAACAATTTTTAGTTTTCTTGAAATTTACAAAGGCAGTGGGGGAAGGTTATGAACGAAGAGGCAACCTTCCTAGCCCCACCCTTGAAGGAAAGTTTCAAGAATTTTCAGGGAAGGTTAGGGGTGCTATTCACTACGGTGTTTGTCGATATAGTATCGGGGAAAGTGACGTCCCTTTAAAATAATAGAGCAAAATTTAAACATCGCCGATCTACTTGAAATTTACAGGGAACGTGGGAGGAGGTGATTGAATTTATACATGATTTTTAAATTAGTATATGATTTTTCGATATCTGGTTGGGGAAGGGGAAAATTGAAATAAACTTTGTCGATTTACTTCGATAGAATTTATAGGGACCATTGAGTAGTTTTGAAATTAATACAGGGTACGTGATAGTCCGATATCAGGTCTTAGTGGAGCGAAGGTGGGGAGAGGGTTCCCTTTTGTCCGTTTTTTTTTTCTTAAATTGAAAGTAGAGGTTTGTCCGTAAATGGGAACTCGGTACTTCTTTTTAGTAAAGAACATAATTTTACATGAAATTGGCAGCCAACGTAGAGGGTGCATCATTTTCCAACATTTTAGCAAATGTTAATGTGGTAAAATTTTTTACTACATTTGCTTTTTCCGATTTATTGTTTGGGAAACAGTAATTCTTTGTATGTTATTATAATATAGTGCTTAATTTTCAGATATGGTGATGAGAAAGATAACTTTCCTTGAAAAAACACATTCACAAGAAATATAGAAGATTGTCCAAATACTTGAATACAGAACATTATTTATTGGAGGAAAGGGTACACCCTCTCCCCGACATTTTTTAAGACGAACCATTTTACATATGCATATCCGCCGTATTTGTACCTATAAACGAAAAAGCAAGTAGTTCGATTTGTTTGAAAGAATTCAAATCTTTTCGAATTTGTTTTCAGCACGAAGGATAAGTTGACTAAGTTAACGCAAACTGTTCCTACAAATACGCTTCGGCAGGCGCAGCGAAGCGGGCCGGGTTACGCTAGTAATAAAAGAAAATTTCGTTGGTATCAAATTTTGTTCAGTAGGAAAGTACATTTAATTTGAGTGTTTTAAAAAAAGTAATCAAAAAGTAATCTATTCGATTGAATAAAAAAGGCGACAGATAAACGTAATGTTCTTAAAATATGGATATGTCACTCTTCTAAGTAAGGATTGTAAGGATAATTAAAAACTCGACCCTAAAATTTTGCAATAACTTCGAACTGTCGATGTGTTCCAAATTTGTAAAAGTCACTTATCTACACTGTTAGAAAAATATGTTTTTCATATGTTCTGATATAAACAAAATGTGTTTCGGGCACAATTTTTAAACACAATATATTTAAGTGCAAACATGTAATGTTCCTAAACTAACACTAAATGTTTGGGACATCTATGTTAATATGTTAGAATATATTATGTTTGGGGCATGAATGTTTCATAAAAAACCATATGTGTGAATGCAAACATATATAAATTTACAAATTTCGACTAAACATACATATGTTGTGATATTTTATTCAAAGCGACAGAGAGAGTGTAGAGAAAGAAATAAAGATGGAAACCGGGAGAGTTGACGAAAGATACCAACATAACACAGCGAAAGAATCAAAAGAGAACAATTTCTGTGAAACCGCTTGTATGTTGTTTCGGAAAACTGTTTTATCATAAGGCCAAAAATTTGATATGCTTAAGTCTAAATATTATTTAATTTGAATAAAGAGAATAGACATTCGGAACCAAGAGAGTAGACATTTGAAAAACAAACAGCATATGTTTTCGCCTTGAGAGCAACATTTTATGTATGTGTTGACATGTGTTTTGTTTATCATTTTGGCATTATGGGAACAATTTTTTTCTTGGTTCGTTAAAAGGAATCAGGGGTCTTTATAAAAATAACGAAAGGGCACTATACTCTTTTTAGAGTTGGGAGAGTAAAATGAAATAAGGAGGAAATAGTGAAAAATTACACAGTAAAATGTATAAAAACAAAGAGGAGTTGACGGACACTTTCAAATATAAAAGCGGGCATTAAGTTCGAGTTTTGCAGCTAAAACAATTTAAAAAGATTATTTTCTTTAAAATGAATTATTAAAGAAAAATTTTAGAATTGGTTTTAGAGCGATGGTGTTAAATGCTAGTAAAAAACTGTTCACTCCTAAATAAATTTATGTTTATATTATAAAATTATGTATGTATGTTTATACTCGACTCCACGTTTTGTACAAAAACAGTTTTTTTACAAAATTGTTATTTTTGCAATAAAAAAATAATATTTTATCCAAAAATCAGTCAATTTCGTTTACATCACGCACTGTTACTGACTATAAATTTTTAATAACCCACATTTCGAAGTTTTATTATAAAAATTTAATGTAGAATAAATATAAATGTGTAAATTAAAAAAAAAATGTTCGGTCGGAGCAGGGATTGAACCCACGACCCTTTGCATGCAAGGCAGACATGCTAACCACTGCTCCACGTGGCAAACAAATGTATGTTTCTGTTAAATAATGTTATGTTTGCATGGGCTCGTGGGCGCTGCAAACTATGCTATATAAATGTAACTTATAACGATATTTATCTGCTGGTGACTATAACAGCTACGTAGCCCAGTGGATAGTGTGTTGGCTTACAAACTGTATGGCCCTCGGTTCGATTCTCCGTGCAGGCGAAAGGTAAAATTTAAAAAAATTATAAAAGTGAATAATTTCTTCAACATTATTTGTATTACAGAAAAAGGTGCCAAGAACTAAAATATTTCGTGGAAGTGAAAATTACGAGTATGTTAGGGAATGAGCACAATCGTCTTTGGGAAAAATTCTTCCGAGCATATAATATTTTTGGGCTCAAAATGCTTCCAAACATATAATATGTTCACATAAAACAAACATATTAATGTCTCGGCAGTATCCAATAATATATGTGCTTCCTGCAAAATATGTTTGGAACATATGTTAAAGAAGCGATTTTTTCTGAGGGTGTACTTTGTGGAAGCATGTGCACTGGACGTTTGATGGGTTGCAGGCACAATAAGATCCGAATCACATTATCCTTTAGATTTAAATTCGACTTTTTGATTTTGTCGTAAAAATTTAATTAGCCGATTTTGGCCATAAGAAAATTTCGACTAGTTAACTTCAAACTACCCCACACGGACGAAAAAGACTGTTTTTCATATGTTTGAGTATAAACATTATATGTTTGGAACTCAAATTTTTAAACAAAATATTTTTGAGTGCAAACATATAATGTTCATAAACTAGCATAATATGTTTGGGACATATATGTTAGAACATATTATGTTTGGGACATACTATGTTTGTAAATATAATATTCTTGGATTCAAACATATATTAATTTAGAAATAGCCCATAAACTTATATGTGTTTACAAAGAGAGACAAAGTGTATGCTGGAAGTAAAATAATGAAAGTAATCAATTGGCGCATTACAAATATATATACACAAAGAAAATTTCATGAAATATAGGAAAAATACTACGTGTGAATATAAACAAGTATAAATTTACATATTATGAGTAAACATATATATGTTGTGATATAAGACTTCGCCAAAAATTGTATATGCTTAAGTAAAATATTAAAATGAGTATTCGGAGAGAAAATTCATTCAGAACCAAGATAAAATATATTTGAAAAAAGGAGCATGAGCTTTGTTTATTATTTTCGCATTACGGGCACAATTTTCTTGTTTCGTCAAAACAAATCGGAACGTAGGACGAGTAAGTCAAAATATTCAAACAAAGGTAATTAAATGGATCTTCATAAAAACTAACGAAAGGGCACTATACACTGAACAAAAAGCATGTCCGGTTCCAAAGATTGTGTCTCCACTTTAACAATTTTGGTATTGATTCCGAGCCAAGACTTCCAGTAGAAATTATGCTATGTTTCAAGTAAAAAATGTCTTTAAAATAAAGTATTGCAAAACATATCCTATTTTTTTAATGATGTTTGCCTTGTGGTCAAGATGCAAAAATGCAACAAATTTAAAGACAGTTTCATTAATTTTAAAGAATTTTTCTGAATTATTAAAGTCAAGTTGACCTTAGTCCAAAAATTTGTTCTTTCATGTTATGATACCCATTTTTAAGTCAAATCACTTAATTATAACGACAACACGACTTCATTGAAAGATCGACCTTTGAACATGGAAAAAACTTTATATTAGAGAAATGCGTCTTCTAAGCTAAGCAAAAGTTGTATTCTTATTTTAAGGACATGAACTCTTTGGCCTCACGACAATATTTTTTCAGTGCACTCTTTTTTTAGAGTTGTGAAAGTAAAATGAAAACAGGGCGAAACAGTGAAAAATTAAACAGTAAGATCTATAAAAACAAAGATTAGTTCCTCTTTATTAATGAGTAGTCCAAGAGGAGGTGACGGATTTTTTCGAAAATAAAAGTTCGAGTTTTGCCGCTAACATTATTTCTCATTTTAGCGGCAAAACCAGAATAACATTGCAACTTTTTCCCGTAAATTGTATTATAACATGGTGGGCAAAGATCCAAAGCAACAATGGAATAAGTTTATTTTCTTTAAAAGAAATTATTAAAGAAAAGTAACATGGTCATTTTAACGCGATAATACCAATTTATACCGGCCTTAGGTTAGGTTAGGTTATGTGGCAGCCCGATGTATCAGGCTCACTTAGACTATTCAGTCCATTGTGATACCACAGTGGTGAACTTCTCTCTTATCACTGAGTGCTGCCCGATTCCATGTTAAGCTCAATGACAAGGGACCTCCTTTTTATAGCCGAGTCCGAACGGCGTTCCACATTCCAGTGAAACCACTTAGAGAAGCTTTGAAACCCTCAGAAATGTCACCTGCATTACTGAGGTGGGATAATCCACCGCTGAAAAACTTTTTGGTGTTCGGTCGTAGCAGGAATCGAACCCACGACCTTGTGTATGCAAGGCGGGCATGCTAACCATTGCACCACGGTGGCTCCCATACCGGCCTTAAGAATTAAATTAAGTACAAAATTATTCGTTAATAAAAATTCATATTTATTTGTATTTCTAAATTAATGGTGTTACATGCTAGCAAACAATTGTTCACACCAAAATAAATTTATGTGCTGTTGTAAAATTACTGTTTAGAATTTAAATATAATGTGCTTTTGAATGGTTATCGTTAACCTTAGGATTCGATGGAAAAATATTTTTATATACTCGAATTCACGTTCTTCTTTTGTAAGAGTTTTTGAATTTCTTCGAAAATTTTAAAATTGTATACAAAAACCTTTATTTTTTACACAATTTTTATTTTTGCAATAAAAAAATAATATTTGATTTGAACTCAGTCCATTTCGTATATATCAAGCATTTTTCTTTTCTGACTTTAAGTCTTTTATAAAACACACTTTACAATTTCGTAGTAAAAATTTAATATAATAGTATGTAATGCTGAACACCTTTTCGGCAACTTCCGAACGAACCTGGAATATATGTTAAAAAATATATTTAAAAAAAAAGGTGTTGGTCGAAGCAGGAATCGAACCCAGGACCCCTGTCACGCAAGGCGGACGACCAACCACTGCTCCACGCTGCCAACAAATGTACGTTTAACAATATTATGTTGTTAAACAATGTTATGTTCGCATCGGCTCGTGGGCGCCGCAAGCAATGCTATATAAATATAACTTATAACGATAATTATCTCTTGATGACCATAACAGCTACGTAGCCCAGTTGTTAGTGTGCTGGCTTACAAACTGTGTGGTCCGCTGTTCGAATCCCCGTCCGGCAAAAGGTAAAATTAAAAAAAAAAAATATAAAATTTAATAATTTCTTCTACAATGTTTGTATTACAGAAAAATGTGCTAAGAACTAAAAAAAACCCATGGAAGTGAAAAAAAATGTGAGGCAATATACAATTAGGCAGAAAAAAAATTTTGAGCACAATATTCTTTGGGAGAAAATTCTTCTCAGCATATAATATTTTTGGGTCCAAAATGCCTCCAAACATATTATATGTTCACATAATAACATATAGTTTTTTGGAAGACAACATTATTGAATTTAGATGGAAAAATACAAAATGTTTGGAACTTAGACTACCCAAACATATTATATTGTTTAGACCAATATGCTTTCAAACATGTTTGGGCAATACCCAAAAATTGATATGCTTGAAGCAAAATATGTTTGGGAGTATATGTTACAGAAGCGATTTTTTTTGCGGGTGCACCTACTATGATCACAGGGGCCACATCCCCATCAAGGCGGGATAGCGTACACACCATTAGCCGAATTATGGCTAGGTTGAGTCAGTGGTTTGAAACCATCTATAGGTAAAAAGTTTCATAAAGCCCGTAATTAGACCATTTGAAACCCAATAATGAGTTAGATTAAATCATTGTGACTGTCGCAAAGTTGTAAGCGTCGTAAATGTCTCATACACGTCGTAAATGGAGAAAAAGTAGCAAACTCAAAATACTTCATTCCCTCCAGCTAGCCAGCGAATGATATCCAAGATGATGATATGTTATATGCGAAGAAGTTTCAATTATCAGGAATGTTCATAAAATTATTAACGAGTTTGAGAATAGAGTTATTTCAATTGGAAACTCCAAGCCAAAATTACTGCTGCTATGAATGATGGTGCAGTAAACGTGACGGACGGTATTCACTCATAGTTAACCTTTTACAAACTTTTGGATAATTGAATTGCTGTTTAGAGAGAATTTTATAAAATCTCTTATTAGAGCCAATTTCCGTACTAATTAAAAAATTTCAAAATTGTAGCTAGTCATTCGTAGATGCAACTAAAGCTTGGATAGAAATTATGGACCACGAAGACCAAGAATAGTTTGAAGTTGCGAATGAGAGATGTAAATCTTGTAGAGTTTTGAATACAATATAAAGCATTTTTGCATATATTTTATCGGGGAGCCTAACTAAGTCAAAATAAAAAATATTCACAATTTCTGAATTCAAAATTAGGTTTTCTACACTAATAGAAAAAATTACGTTCCATAGTGGTGAACGGATGGTGACAAAATGAAACTGAAACGTTCACAAAAAATCAAAACGGAATGTTCACAATTTCGTTCACGATTTCATGAACGGCATTCATTTTTCTTTGGCCATGAAAGGTCTTAAAATAATCGTTAGACGTTATTATGACAACTCCCTCGGTGGTGCAATGTGCTAAGGCGACTGTTAACGCGTATGGTGCAGAAAACACAGGTTCGAGTCACGCTAGCGGAAATTTTTTTTAAATTTTGTTTATAAAGTCGTAACCATAACGTTATCAGATCATGAACGCTGGCTGTCGTTTTGACAACGCATGGTGTCATTTTATCGTTGTCAGATAGACACCGCCTGTTCACAGTTTGACACCACATGTGTATTGATTCACTTTCATGAACGAATCGTTTTGAAATGAGCACGCCGTGCATGATTTTTCCTATGAGTGTACAATAGGTTTACGACTTTTGCGACATACGTATTATACCGTCGTAAACGTATGCCGCAAAAGTCACAGTTTGCGACAAGCCAACCCGGCTTGGGATACTAAATCTCCTCGAATATGAAACCCCAAATAATACAAGGTGTATACTAAAACGATATGAAAAAGGTATGATGAAATCCTGTTAATAATTCTATCCAACTTATTTATGCATTTAATACTAACGACGCCATCTATGTGTCAGACCGGGGACTTATATATATTATAGCCGCACCTTATTTTCACTCCCAAATTAATGTTCGTTAGGAATATCAAGTTTAGACGAAACATACTTTGTAGAGACAGCAATTAGGACACCACCACCTGATTTCTTCAAGCCATTAGTGCGGTCACATCTGTATATTTGGTATCTATCGCATAAGATTCATTATTCAAGACATTGCACTGAAGCCAGGTTTCAGTAAATATAATTAAATCGTAATTAAAGCCAAAGCTATCAGTGTATACATTACAAAATTTGGTATTAAGTCCCCTAACATTCTGATAAACCATTTTAAAATTTATATCAGTACGGGGAGGTAAACGGGCAACTCTATCTTTGAAAACAAATTCACGAACTACAGCTCTGTACGGCCAGAAATCCAGATTTACCGCAGTATCAAAATTGTCCTGAGGCACAAAAATTTTAAATAATGATTTGTTCCTTCTCTAAATAAAAATATTTTGACATCAACATTTGCATTCAGTTTAGATTTAATATAGAATTGAATAGCATCCTCAGTTGTTTCAGGAGCAAAACGAACAGCAAAAACAGTTTTCATTGGCGAAACCATTAAGACTCTTAATGGTTTCGGTGTAGTACCAGCATGTAACTGATTTGTAGGCGTATTGAAAGGGGAATAGAAAGTATTAGTATCAGTGGGCACAGTATCATTGAATTAAATATTCAAGTTTCTCCCCATCTACAAGATTTTTTTCTCTTTTTGAGGTACACATTGTAACTTTTACCCCTTACGAGAATGCTGCTAGCTACGCCAATGTTTAATTGACAATTGTGACAAATAAAAATTCAAAATAAAATTATTTTATACCAAAAATTTTGAAATATTAAATTTGTATTAAATTTATGACAGACAAGTATCGAAATAAATGGTCCTCGTAATCGATGGTAAGAATTAGTTCAATTATTCTTGCGAACCGTAACACATTTCCTCATACTTCGAAGCATACATCGATACATCGAGTATACATCGATGCTTTTACAGATTTTCTCCATACTCGTATTAACATTGTTTAACACGTGTGAAATTTAAATCAATTTTACTGACAATCAAAGTTTCAATATGGCGACTGACATTTTTGTTTTTGTAATACTAAAACTACCTTATTAAATATGCCTTTCTTTTTCTAAGTAATTGTCAGTCAATAGAATATATTCAAACAATAAAGCTATTTTTGCGGCGACCATGTAACATTTTAGCCTGCAACCATGTTGGCGCAGTGAACATGGTTCTAAGAAAAATACAATTGTCTTCATCTAAAATGTTATTATATTGATAAAAAGAATTTTGTTTCCATTAAAAGACAATGGTCACGATCTAAAATGTTATGTTATTCGTCAAAAATGTTTTTCTTCTAGTTAAAAGAACATGGTCACAACCTAAAATGTTTTGATTTTTATGAAAAAACTTTTTTCGTCGTCGAAAAAAGGACGCCACTCGAGAAAAGAAAACACAAAATCAATTTTATTTATTTGTTTTTATTTATTTATAAACTAATTCATTGTTTATTTGTATTTATAATGTCGTGCAAGCAAACATCACATATTTTTACACACTCTAGTTTGGTTCAATTTCACCAATAAGTAATTATTCCATATTTACTTCGTGCCCACCAAATGTACAAACGCAGACATCATGTAACTGCAAATAAAAATAAATGATACCATATAGCAAAATGCAGAACAAAAAACAGGTACATTTTTTCAATTACACTTTCCTTTTTTGTGTTCACATAAAACCACGTGCCACTTCTGAATAAATAAATGAACACAAAACACAGTAAATCCGTATTCTCCGTCCATTCCAAGAAACAACACACGACTGACGCGCAAAATGAAAATCGTGTGTACCTTCTCAATTTTTTTATAAAATTCTTTTCGCTGCAAACAAGTTAAAAAATTAAATGGTCACGAAAAAAATGTAAATGGTCTTTATGACCATGTAATGGTTCTAGACATGTCTATACTTAACCTATAAAAATACTTTTTTCCTTGTAAAAAAGTAAAAAAAATTGAATGGTCAGGTACATGATTTTCCCGACCATTTAATGGTCTCAAATTCTATCATTTAAATGATAGAACATGTTTGCGGTATTTGAGAACCATTCAAATGCTTATTGCCACCATAAATTTTTCTCCGCTCGAAAACTATTTTTACAAAGACAAAATACATGGTTTTCGCGGCAATTACATGCTCTAGATAAGCATTAAATGGATGCGGCAACCATGTCCAAACATGGTTTTTCTGTGCGTGTATTCAGTCCATTGTGATACCACAGTGGTGAACTTCTCTTATCACTGAATGCTGCCCGATTCTATGTTAAGCTCAATGACAAGGGACCTCGTTTTTATAGCCGAGTCCGAACGGCGTTCCACATTGCAGTGAAACCACTTAGAGAAGCTTTAAAACACTCAGAAATGTCACCAGCATTACTGATACAATAAACCATAATACTATTCTTAGTATTGCATTTTTTTAATACAATTTCACATCATTTATTCTTCAATTCACAGGAAAAAATAGAATATATCTTCTTAGTGATATTTACATCAGAATGTGTTATGAAAATTATTGCATATGGATTTGTACTTCACAGTGGTTCGTACTTACGGAATACCTGGAACTTTCTGGATTTTTTTATAGTCGTAATAGGGTAAGTATTTTCTGAAAATGCTTAAGATAATATATCATTATTGTCCTCTCTTTGGAAATAGTATGATATCAACTGCTCTATCCAATCTCATAAAAGAAGGATTTGATGTAAAAGCATTGAGAGCATTTCGTGTCCTGCGACCACTACGTTTAGTTTCTGGTGTTCCAAGTAAGTAATTGATTTTCATACTTTTTTAATACAAGCATTAATTCGTTTTTTTCTTTCTTACAGGTTTACAGGTTGTCTTGAATTCAATTCTAAAAGCGATGATACCATTGTTCCACATTGCACTTCTGGTATTGTTTGTCATCATAATCTACGCTATAATCGGTCTGGAATTGTTTTCGGGAAAATTACATAAAACATGCAGACATTCGAAAACTGGAGAATATTTGGATGATTTAGACGAACTCCACGCCTGCGGCGTAGGTTTTAAGTGTCCGAAGGGCTATGAATGTTTCGACGATTGGGTTGGCCCTAATCATGGCATCACAAATTTCGATAATTTTGGATTATCTATGCTAACAGTGTTTCAATGTATAACCCTGGAAGGATGGACAGACGTTTTATACAGTGTAAGTATTAGCATATATTAGTAGGATATATTGCAGTAAAGTTTATTTAAAGCCTTCCCAACCAAACAATATTTTGGAGTAAATTCAAATTTCATTTATAAGTTTTGTTTTTGGAAATGAGTTTTCTGATAAGTTCCGACTTCCGTATATATAAAGTATATATAGTCTTGATCAGAGAGAAATTGTAAGACGATCTAAAGATGTCCGTCACGTTACAGCCATCAATAATGAAATTATCGTGCTGAAATTTTGCACAAACAGGTCAAGTTCGAATATGGGATAAAGGGTGATACGGTCAAAATTTGGAAAAGGCTTTCGCTTTTCCAAATCCGAATTGCCGGGCCTCACGCTTGACACCTGCCATCAGATTTTGTACAGCCACCTTGTCCACCTTCTTCGCGGCAGAAAGCCAGTTTGCCTTGAACTGCTGCTCGTCCTTAGCAGTTTTTTTGGTCTTCTTTAGGTTCCGCTCGACAATAGCCCAGTATTTCTCAATTGGGCGGAGATCTGGCGTGTTGGGAGGATTCTTGTCCTTGGGAACCACCTGTACGTTGTTGGCGGCGTACCACTCCATGGCCTTTTTACCGTAATGGCAAGATGCCAAATCCGGCCAAAACAGTACGGAACAACCGTGTTTCTTCAGGAAAGGCAGCAGACGTTTATTCAAACACTCTTTCACGTAAATTTCTTGGTTGACAGTCCCGGAAGCTATGAAAATGCTGCTTTTCAAGCCACAGGTACAGTTGGCTTGCCAAACCAGATATTTCTTTGCGAACTTTGACAGTTTTATGTGCTTGAAAATATCTGCTACCTTTCCCCTTCCTTTTGCCGTATAAAACTCCTGTCCAGGAAGCTGCTTGTAGTCGGCTTTGACTCTCTTTGTCGTCTCAGCGGCTTCCGGTTTTCGATTTCCCCCGATCCATACTTCCTGGCTGTCGACAAACGTTCCCCAAACACTTTAATTACATTTGTAACGGTTGATTTGGCAACTTTTAGCGAAGCCACAATTTTCATCCGATTTGCTTCAAAATTGAAATCCAGATATATTTTAGGTCTTGTGTTCTTAGTCCTAAATTTAGTATGTATCGGTCCATATTTTGATATAGATTCCAATTTGAATTCTTGGGGCCATGGAAGTCGCAATTTTCATCCCATCTTCATGAAATTGCAAATGTAGAGGTATTTTAGATACCTATCGAGGTGTACAATATAGGGAGCCACCGTGGTGCAATGGCTATAATGCCCGCCTTGCATACACAAGGTCGTGGGTTCGATTCCTGCTTCGACAGAATACCAGAAAGTTTCTCAGCGGTGGATTATCCCACCTCAGTAATGCTGGTGACATATCTGAGGGTTTCAAAGCTTCTCTAAGTGGTTTCAATGCAATGTGGAACGCCCTTCGGACTCGTCTATAAAAAGGAGGTCCCTTAACATGGAATTGGGCAGTGATAAGAGAGAAGTTCACCAATGTGGTATCACAATGGACTGAATAGTCTAAGTGAGCCTGATACATCGGGCTGCCACCTAACCTAACCTATATTTGGTATATATCAGTCCATTTTTTGCTATAGACCATCTCCCGATTTGAATTCTTGAGAGCATGGAATGGCAAATTTCGTCCGATTTGTTTGAAATTCGAAATCTAAAAGTTGTTTGGGCTCGTGTGGAGCTGCGCTAAATTTTGTAGAAATCGGTCAATGAATTGACATCACCCCACATAGACCCCCTACCGATTTTAGTCCATGAGGACTTGGAAGGTGAAATTTTTATCAGATTTTTATGAAATTGGACATATAGATGTCTTTTGAGCTATGCCAAATTTAGTACATAGCAATCCATGCAAGTCGTAAAGAGTTATACCAAATTTAGGGTATATTGGGGTGCCATAGACCGATCAATGTTTCGGCATATTATAAGGATAGTCTCATCCTTCTAGGATACTAAATAGACAAATCAATTCCTTCAACGTTATAAAACTTTAAGGATTTTTATATAAACTATGTTTTATATAAATTATATACGCAACAACAAACTGTTAGATCTAATACAAAAGTTCATAGCCATTAGGGCTTAGTTTTTATGAGACTGTGGTAATTGATATTTTGTTTGTAACTATTACTCTGAGATTTATGGCTAGCAAAACCGGTAAAATCTCTGAGAACTACAAAACTATCACCCTGGAAACTATGCGTTTCAACATCAGTAGATGACATGGCCACTACTGTTAGATGTGTTTGTCACTACCACCCTGAGATGTATGGCTGTAAGACACCAGTACAATCTCTGGGGACTACATCGATCTAGCATGAGTGGTAGCTAAGGCTATTATAGCTGTTACCGAAGCTATAGCTGTTACCGAAGCTATCACGGCCGCTCAAACTCGGCTGAAATAGTGGTGATGTACACAGCTAGCCAACAGTGATATTACTGCTTAAGCGAGAGTGATTGTTCCTATCTACATACACAATGGACTGAATAGTCTAAGTGAGCCTGAATCTTAACCGTACCATTTGAACCGATTATCTTTAGAGAGGATTATGTTTCATCAAATTCACTTGAAATTATTTATAGTAACCCCCATAACTGAATGAAATGATATCTGATTGGCAGGTTTTAAGTGAACATAGCTTCTCAGATCATCGCTACATCAGTTTCAAATTTCATACCACCGAGACCATATTTCCGCCAAATGTTAGGAAAGCTGACTGGAATAGGTATAGGGAATCGTTCAATATGATGATACCGGAAATACCAGAGACAAATATGAGCACTGTGCAAGTTATCGAACACGAAGTGGAGAGGATTACTAAGGCCTTCAACATTTCACTGAAAGCTGCATGTTCTAGAGGGAAGCCAAGGGGGAAAAATCGACCACCATGGTGGTCTACGGAGTTAGGTAATATGAGGAAATCCTGCAGGAAGCTCTTTAACAGGGCAAAGTCCACCAGAACTCCTGTGGATTGGGACGCTTACAAGAAGAATCTGAGAGGATACAAGCGAGAACTGAGAAAGGCTCAGCATAACTCTTGGAATGATTACTGCAGCAGCATTGAGAATACGTCCGAGGCTTCCAGACTACGGAAGGTGCTAGCATCCACGAACTCCGCTCCAGGTTTCATTAAAACATCGGAGGGCAATTGGATAACGTCCAGTGAGGAGACGCTGGAGGTACTATTGGACACACATTTTCCCGGAAATCAGACGGTTGAACCATGTACTGGCGGTGCCACAGTGGCTCAGCGGTCGTTTCTTATCGAGGAAATTGTATCGGAATCTAGAATAAAATGGGCGTTAAATAGCTTTGGATCATTCAAATCCCCCGGACCTGATGGAATTACTCCAGCGGAGTTACAAGCGGTGGCTGACAGAATTATCCTCTTATCATAAACTTAGCATATATTCCAGAAAAGTGGAGGGAATCAAAAGTCGTTTTCATACCTAAATCGAGAAAAGCCGCTCACTCGAATGCGAAGGATTTCCGACCAATCAGCTTATCATCATTCCTATTTAAGACTCTGGAGAGGATGATAGATATTTATCTTAGAACTAGCGTCGAGTCAAGTTTGCTCTCGAAAGGACAACATGCATACTCGAAGGGCAGGTCTATTGATTGAATTTTTTTTATTAGTAATCGTATTACTTTCATACTTCACATTTACATTTGGTTTAGGAATAGGAAATTATTGATTATTATTAATAGTATTTAAATAAATTCATCATTGTTTTTTATATACTCTACACATAATTTTACATAATTGTTCATATTGATTTCATTCTTTATACTGCTTGGCATCCCATTAAACATTCTAAATCCTTTGAAAAATAGCGATTTCTGCATATTAGCTGTTGTAACCCGTTGCAGTCGAAAATCATTGCAATTTCTCAGATTGTAAGGTTGTACTTCTCCCACGTAATTAATTTGATCAATTAGATAATCTGGTGCTTTTTTGTCTTTCATTTTTTTAATCATTTTTAAAGTATTCAGAGCCAGTCTTTGTTTTATTGTTAACCATTTAAGATAATAAAGCATGATGTTTATTGGAGTAAATCTATTACATTTCAATATAACTCGCATTGCTTTATTCTGTAATTTTTGCAGTCTTTCTATTTGTGAATCATTGCAGCAAGTATATAGTATTGTAGACCCATATTCAAAATGTGGTTTAAGCATTGTGTTGTATATGTTTATGGCTGTGATAACTGTCATATTTTTTCGTATTCTTTTCAAAAACCCAATTTTCTTTCCAATTTTTTTACATACATAGTCAGTGTGTTCGTTAAAGTTTAGCTGTTTGTCAATTACAAAACCCAGATATTTAATTTTACCAACTTTTTCAATATTTTCTCCATTTATATCAAAGTAAATATCACTGTTCATTCTCAATTCCATTATTTTAGTTTTCTTTTCATTTAATTTTAATTTATTCATTTTCAGCCATACATTTATTTTATTTAGTTCTCAGCCATACATTTATTTTATTTAGTTCTGATTTCATTGTTTCAAAACATTGTATATCATTATCACCTTCTACGAATAGAAGTGTATCGTCAGCATATAAAACCATTTCACTGTTTGTTAGTATATTTGGCATGTCATTTATGTACAATATGAAAAGCAACGCTCCAAGGATTGAACCTTGAGGTACACCATGATTGTTGTCTATTTTTTCAGATCTAGTGCCATTAACTGTTGTAAATTGTTTCCGATTGTTTAAATACGATTTGAAACATTTAATTTCGTTGTCTCTGATGTCATACATTTGTAGTTTATCTACAATTATTTCTCGATCAATTGTTTCGAACGCCCGTTTAAAGTCTAAGAATATTGCCAAAATTTTTTTGTTACTCGGTATTTTTTTCCATTTATTTATAACATAGTTCACTGTTGTTTCACATGAGAAATGTTTTCGAAAACCTGATTGGTATCTGGATAGTATATTTTTTTCTTCTATAAATTTCTCCAATTGCTGTTTTACGACATACTCAAGTATTTTTTCAAAGGTAAGTAATGTATTTATAGGCCTGTATTCTTCACAGTTTCTGGTATTCTTTATCTTTTCAATCGGAGTAACCATCGTGTTTTTCCAGTAATTCGGAAATATTCCATTTGTTAACGAGTTGTTTATTATTTTCAACAATTCTTTTCCCGTTTGAGACCACGAGTCCAGTATCATTTTTGGCGTAATTTTTTCGAAGTCAGGCTTATTCTTTATACTCTTTACTATTGTTTTTAGTTCATTTATATTTATTGAGCGAAACTTAAATTGGTCATTATGGTATGGGATTTGGTTAATATATTGCACATTTTCTATAGAACTTCTTATCATATTTATACTATCTACGAAATACTTGTTAAAATGGCTAGCTATTTGCGAATTTTCCTTAATTTCTACATTGTTAAATATCACAGATTGAATTTCGTTTTGTTTTTCCTTAATTACTAGATTCTTGATTTTCTTCCACATTTCTTTTTGGCTGCTTGCATAGTTTATTTGATCATTTACGTATTTGAATTTTGCATTTTCAACTTCAACCTTGTACCGATTCCTTATTGCACAGTAGATACTCCAAGCTTCATCTGATCTATCTTGCTTTGCAGTCATGAATGCCCTTGCTTTGTCATGTTTCAATGCTCTTAACTCGTTAGTAAACCACGGCTTATTGCGTGTTTGTCTTATTCGCTTAAAAGTTGATAATCTTTGTATCGTATCTTGAAAGTTTTGTGTTAATATTGTTGCACTATGATTTATATCAGCGCTGTCTAAGTTTTGCATAATGCCACGAAGCTTGTTGCTGAATACCTCTTTGTTATATTTAAAATAGTTCACATAATTATAATTTCGCTGTTTTGAATTTAGATACTCATTATAAATATTTATTTTGATTAGTTCGTGGTCTGCTATCTTTTCTGTGTCCATTATTTGCACTGACATTTTCCGACTATTAGTTATAACATAGTCGATGATTGTCTTAGACGTTTGTGTTATTCTACAGAGACCGCATTACATGAACTAGTCAGCTTTATTGAAAGACATCGAAGGGGCGTTCAATAACGTCCATCCGAGCTCGATATTAAATGGACTGACAACTCTGAATGTTGATCCACGTATACTTAGGCTGTAAGATGAACATCTAAGGAAGAGACGCATTTCAGCCACACTAGGACAAGCAAACGTACAAAGGTATGTGAACAGAGGCACTCCCCAAGGAGGAGTTCTACCACCTCTTCTTTAGAATGTTGCTATAAATAACCTTCTGGTTATCCTAGAAAAAGAAAGGATAAAAGTGGTGGCATACGCAGATGATGTGGCTCTGGCAGTCAGGGAAATATTCCCATCCACAATCAGAGATATTATTCAGAGGGCCCTCCGGATGACTGAGAAATGGGCGAAAGACAATGGTCTTGGGGTAAATCCAGCAAAGACAGAATTAGTCATGTACTGCAAAGATCGCAAAACTCCCAGGGGGTATTGAAATTCCCTTTGGTGAGTGTGCAAAATACCTTGGCGTTATTTTGGGCAGGAAGCTGAACTTTAAGCTTAATATTGAAGAAAGGGCGAGGAAAGCAACGGTAGCTTTATACAAAGCTACCGTTGCTTTTTATGCAAAAAACCAATAGGGAAAAAGTGGGAACTAAAACCAAACATTGTGCATTGGCTATACATGGCAGTGGTTAGACCTAGGTTAGGTTAGGTTAGGTGGCAGCCCGATGTATCAGGCTCACTTAGACTATTCAGTCCATTGTGATACCACATTGGTGAACTTCTCTCTTATCACTGAGTGCTGCCCGATTCCATGTTAAGCTCAATGACAAGGAACCTCCTTTTTATAGCCGAGTCCGAACGGCGTTCCACATTGCAGTGAAACCACTTAGAGAAGCTTTGAAACCCTCAGAAATGTCACCAGCATTACTGAGGTGGGATAATCCACCGCTGAAAAACTTTTTTTGGTGTTTGGTCGAAGCAGGAATCGAACCCACGACCTTGTGTATGCAAGGCGGGCATGCTAACCATTGCACCACGGTGGCTCCCGTGGTTAGACCTATAATGCTATATGGTGTTGTAGTCTGGTGGCCGGCACTTCACCAGCCAACAAGTTTAGACAAAGTTCAGCGTATGGCATGCTTGTGTATCTCAGGTGCATTCAGCAAGACAGGAACAAATTCCCTTAATGTCATACTGTATCTATTGCCTTTAGATATTTTGGCCAAACAGTCAGCTGCAACAACGGCTATGCGGTTGCGCGAGCTATCGCTGTGGTCGGAAAAAGGTTACGGTCACAGTTCTGTCCTCAAAATAATGCCAGATGTGCCTAACGTAGTGGATTACACTTTGGCGAGTCCACTTTTCGACAAAAAGTTTGAGACTCTAATCCCCAACAGTGAGGCGTGGTGCACACAGACCCCGGGGAATAAAGAATATATAGATTTCTACACTGATGGCTCCAAATTGGATGGACAATTGGGTTTCGGAGTATATTCTAATGATCTGGAACTTCGAATAGCGAAAAGATTGCCTAATCACTGTAGTGTTTTGAAGGCTGAAATATTAGCAATAAGAGAGGTGGCGAATTGGCTGAGAAGTAATGTTCCAAAAAATGTGGGCATTAATATATACTCAGACAGTCAACCTGCAATAAAATCCTTGGACTCTGTGTTTCTCAACTCGAAAACGGCCATCGACTGCCGCAAATCTCTCAATGAGATGGCTGAGCAGCACAATACTCACCTAATATGGGTGCCTGGCCATAGGAACATACCGGGGAACTGCGAAACAGATGAGCTAGCAAGGCTAGGAACTACCTTACATATTCCAGGGGAACTAGAATCTGTTGGTATGCCTCTGGCTATCTGCAAGCTCTTACTGCGTGGGAAGGCTGTCATGATGGCAATGTTGTTCGATGGGAGAATTGTAAGGGTTGTAACGACACCAAGCAAATATTGCCCCATTTAAACTTAAACCGCACACTAGATATGCTAGTGTTCTCGAGACGCCAGATATCACTCCTGATATCTACTATAACGGGTCGCTGCCTGATAGGCGATTTTGCAAAAACTATTGGTGCGAAGTATAACGACTATTGTATGAGCTGTCATGATGCGGAGGAAAAGGAATCAATAAAACACCTCTGTGTGAGTGTCCTGCATTTTGTGTAAGGCGTAAGCAAATTTTAGGGGCATATAGCTTCAGATTACTGGCGGACCTGGAAAAGGTTAACTTAAGCAGTCTGCTAATGTTTTTGGAACAATCTGGTTGGTTCAACAGAAGAAAATAATCGAGAAGGTTCAGCGGTTAAAACTAGAAGTGTCCATTAGGTAGGGTCACGGCCTAAAGGAAAAAAAAAAGTTGATGCGGTCACCCCCCAGTTTTGTAGCATATTGGAAGACAATTTCAGAACACCAAAACTTTTTTTCCGTGCACCCTACGACCCCCCGAAATATAATTTATTGTGCTGTGTCGTCATTTGAAGTCCGATCGAAATGAAACGCATATCGTTGTTCGTGGCTGATCAGGGGCTATATTTCGTGCATTGGTCATTTTTGACTCCGACGTCAAATTTGATTTTTAATTTTTTTATTTCGCTTCGTATACCCTTATAATTCCCATTTCTTATAACCATTATAAAGATCTTAACAAAATATGAAACTTTTGCTTTTGAAGTATGAACTTATATTCATAAACAAAAAAGTTACAGGGATTTTAAAAAGTCAATAGGTCACCCTACGCACCACCAAATAGTTTTTGATGTGTTGTCATGATGTCCGATCGAAACCACATGCACATCGTTATTCATATCTACGAAATTAATTTATAAGACATTTAGAACACAAAACCTGTTTATCTGTAAATTTCTAACGGTACCTTTGTATACATACTCGTTGTTTGCACTACGGCATTTTCTGCGTTATGCAAAGTGCATGTGTTTTTGCTAGAACAATTTGAGAGCCTACTGTTTTAAAATTCTAACAATCACTTTCGCTACATGATTTTTTAAGTCTGTCCATATTTTTGTGAGAGAAGGCTGTTGATAGTATTTGAAAAAGTGAAAACAAAGTGAAATTCGAAGCTCGGGATATCGACAAAACTAAATTACCAACAAATCATCAAGTTATTGAATTCCTTTTATATTTAAAGAAAGCAGGCACCGCAAGTGTTAAAAAAATAATAAAAAGCTTACATGTTATATACAAGTTGCAATAAAAGTGGTAACAGAAAACACATGCACTTTGCTTAAATGTCTAAGCGACTCGGGCGCCTATTAATTTATGCAATCATTTTGGATATGAGTTCCTCAATGTGCAGTACAAAGGACATAAATTTCATTAACGGTATCCTGACGTGTCGTTGCCGATAATTCGTTTCCCAAGGCTAACTATGTTTAGCCTCGATGAAACAATATAAGTCAACCAACTGACTATTATTGTTAAAAATCTTTTGTTGACGTAAGCTTCATTGTCCCAGTTATTGTATTGCTCGATCTTCATTTTAAGTAGTTCCGGTAGTTTCATATCTGGTTCCGATTCGTTCATTATAGTGAATCAACACTTGTGTCGTCAATCCCACAACGATAAAATGATACCAAACGAACATAATGATTAATAAGTGTGAGCACGTAGGTTCGACTTCCTTACCAAACAGTTCTCTATTGTAATTTCGTTTTTTTTACGGCGTGGTCTTTTGCAAAGTCGTTCCGGCGTTTAATATTTGTCATCACTGTCTTCTACTAAAGACTGACATGACATCGTTTGTTTTCTTGGTGCAACGAAGTCAATTGAAAGTTACAATAGATTGGAAAATTGTGTGAGATTACATCAAATAGTTTATAGTAATATAGTAAGAAAAAATAAAGAATTAATGGGAAATTTAAGAAAGTAACAAAACTCAGATGGTTCTTTGGATTTATTATTTATTTATTTTTTTATTTATTTTCTCTTGGCGAATCCAAGCCGCAAAGCCATATACGGATTCCAAAACTACACATTATTAATAATACTGTGTAAAATTTTACTGTTTTGTGAAGAGCCTGAGATGGAACTAATGATCCCATTAATCATTCAACAAAAATCAAAAAATCAAACTGCGATCTGCGGAACGATGATGCGTAAATTGAAAATAAAAATAAATGACAAAAGGAACGATGAGAGCGAAAGAGATGGAACTGGTGACAATCGTTCCTATTAGTGAACCGTTCATTGGAACTAGTTCGTTCCGGAACGGCACAAGACTACTCCACACTGAAAAATAGCTTACCCGGTTCCAAAGATTTTGTTTTTACACTAATGATTTCGGTATTGATTCCGAGTCAAAGAAGAGGAGAATTATAGTAAGGACACCATTAAGACACAATTCTCTTTTACATTTGAGTACTTGATACTATGAAACAAATTTGAATTTATTTAGTTTTTCTGCTTTTTTCTTCATGTGCTATCGAAGTCCTTCATTCATATTAATGATTTTTTCAGGTTTATTAAAGCCAATTTGACATTAGTCAAACGAAATTTTTTCTCATATAAAGATACCCATTTTTAAGCCGAATCACTTATTACATAGACAAGACGACTTCATTGAAAAGTTTATCGACGTTTGGACAACGACAAAAGCTTTATATTTTCTATGCTAAGCAAAAAAGCGCATCGTATTTTAAGATCCAAAAATCTTTGGCCTCACGACAATATTTTTTTCAGTGCATGAACATCCCACAAAGGACAAATGTTTAGTTTAGGCTTAGTGAAATCCCATTTTTGTGTTAGGCTAAATAGACTATTGAGTCCGTAGTAATACCTCTCATATCTCATATCATAATTGGAACAATTAATTTTTTAATTGACTTCGGGGATTGATGCTGTCATTTCTGTGATTGAAGACAATTCAATTAAAAATGAATTGGATCAATTAATTTCGTGATTGAAGACAAAAGATATTGTATTGGAATGACACAGATATGCTTTTGCGGGGATGGAGGCTGTACACAAAGAAATGTTCATTAAAATTAAACCAACGAAATATTGTCCCCTACGGAACGAACGCAGTACAGGGAAAATGATCATTAATAGTATGAAATATTTATTTATTTTATAGAAAAAATATTTCGATGATGAACATATTCATTGTATTAATAAAATTGTTACGTTGGCTTAATTTTAATGATATATGAAACTTTTTCTGTTAGTTCATTGAAAATGATCCTATGATTATTCCCCTAAAATAATCTTTAACACTATTTTGTATTTCAGATTCAAGATGCGATGGGTGCAAGCTGGGAATGGATATACTTTGTATCGATGGTTATATTGGGTGCCTTTTTTGTCATGAATCTAATTCTTGGTGTGTTGTCCGGTGAGTTTTCCAAAGAAAGAAACAAGGCGAAAAATCGAGGCGATTTCCAAAAACTCAGGGAGAAACAACAAATCGAAGAGGACTTACGCGGCTACTTAGATTGGATAACACAAGCCGAGGATATTGAACCAGACACCGATGGTCAGATCATGACAGACTGTCAAACAAAAAGTCCCAACGAACTAGAATCAAACGAAAATTTGAAGGATCATGAACACGAAGTCCAACAAAGTGAATCATGGTTCCGACTGAAGAAAAAAGCAGCAGAGCGTGTTAATCGACGCATCCGGAGAGCGTGTAGAAGAGCCGTAAAATCCCAAGCATTCTATTGGCTTATTATTGTTTTAGTATTTCTCAATACGGGTGTATTGGCGACGGAACATTACAAACAACCGATTTGGTTGGATCAATTCCAAGGTAATGTATAATGAAATCAAAACTTTATTCCACTCGATCCAATCATTATGAGAGGAGTGAGGTTATCGAATTACTACAAAAATGAAACGATTTTAATTTAGATACAATATTATGTTCTTAATTAAAATAAACGAATATCTTTCCCATGTTAGTCATTGCACGATTCTTGTTGCAATACTCATGTCAGCATTTTCTCAATCTCATATTAATTAATTGTGCAACACGATATATAATACCACGTTGACACTGGTAAACTTCTCCCGCATCATTGGGTGCTGCCCAATCCTATGTTGCTCCTAATGACGAGGACCTTAGTTTTCTAGACAAACAAGAGAAGTTTGTCTTTGTTTAACGCGAAAAAATTGAACGCTTTTTAATTTACGTGCAATATTCTACTACAGTTGAAACTGGGAGTGATCCCATGAACCAACATTAAATCCTGCTAGTGTATAGGTTTCTAAGAATGTGGCAAATCTTGGCAATAGTCCAGACGTAATCCCTAAGGGTTTACATGCTGGCGCATAGGTAGAATATTGGCAACCCAAGATTTAACTGGTTGGCTGATAAGTCCCCGGTCTGACACATAGATGGCGTCGCTAGTATTAAATGCATATTATTTTTATGTAGTACCAACCTTCAGTTTGTGAGATAGAGCGTCTTTTGTGAAGCAACTTTTGTTATTGTGAAATAAAATGGGAAAAAAAGGAATTTCGTGTATTGATAAAATACTGTTTTCTGAAGGGAAAAAATACGGTGGAAGCAAAAACTTGGCTCGATAATGAGTTTCCGGACTCTGCCCCAGGGAAATCAACAATAATTGATTGGTATGCAAAATTCAAGCGTGGTGAAATGAGCACGGAGGACGGTGAACGCAGTGGACGCCCGAAAGAGGTGGTTACTGAAGAAAACATCAAAAAAATCCACAAAATGATTTTGAATGACCGTAAAATGATGTTGATCGAGATAGCAGAGGCCTTAAAGATATCAAAGGAACGTGTTGGTCATATCATTCATCAATATTTGGATATGCGGAAGCTCTGTGCAAAATGGGTGCCGCGCGCGCTCACATTTGACCAAAAACTACAATGTGTTGATGATTCTGAGCGGTGTTTGCAGCTGTTAACTCGTAATACACCCGAGTTTTTCGTCGATATGTGACAATGGATGAAACATGGATCCATCACTACACTCCTGAGTCCAATCGACAGTCGGCTGAGTGGACAGCGACCGGTGAACCGTCTCCGAAGTGTGGAAAGACTCAAAAGTCGGCTGGCAAAGTAATGGCCTCTGTTTTTTGGGATGCGCATGGAATAATTTTTATCGATTATCTTGAGAAGGGAAAAACCACCAACAGTGACTATTATATTGGAGCGTTTGAAGGTCGAAATCGCTGCAAAACGGCCCCATATGAAGAAGAAAAAAGTGTTGTTCCACCAAGACAACGCACCGTGCCACAAGTCATTGAGAACGATGGCAAAAATTCATGAATTGGGCTTCGAATTGCTTCCCCACCCACCGTATTCTCCAGATCTGGCCCCAGCGAATTTTTCTTGTTCTCAGACCTCAAAAGGATGCTCGCAGGCAAAAAATTTGTCTGCAATGAAGAGGTGATCGCCGAAACTGAGGCCTATTTTGAGGCAAAACCGAAGGAGTACTACCAAAATGGTATCAAAAAATTGGAAGGTCGTTATAATCGTTGTATCGCTCTTGAAGGGAACTATGTTGAATAATAAAAACGAATTTTGACAACAAAAAAATGTGTTTTTCTTTGTTAGACCGGGGACTTATCAGCCAACCTGTTACCTAGCCCACCTGGTATACAATCTTACCTTCGACAGTACACAGTAATAAGAGAGACGTTCAGTACTGTGGCATCTCAATGAAAAGAAAAGTCCAAGTGGTCAGCCGCTATGACTAGCATATCCTAACAACATCAATAAAAAACAAATGTTTCGAAGAAGAGCTGTAGGAAATGATAAACTGTTTTGTTTATCGCAATGGACTGAGCCTTGAAATAACACGAGCTGCCACTTTATCCTCAAGAAATAAGAATAAATCTACACAAGGACTTTGTGGGTTAAACTGAGCAACTCCTTAAAACAAGCGCATACACACAAAAAAAAATTTTTTGATTTCAATCACGAAAATCGCGGATTCAATCATTTTTTTAATTGAAATGTCTTCAATCACGAAAATGATAGTATCAATCACCCATCTTGATTGAAAACCAACACGATTTTTATTTAAAAATTTAATGGACTTTTGTCACGGAATCAATTAATTGTGTGATTGAATCAATTAAAAACGTGATTGATTTTTAACATAAAATTCAATCACAGTTTTAATTGAATCAATTAAAATTTTAATTAATTTCGCGACAAAAATCAATCAACTATTTGATTCATTCAATTAAATAATTAATTGAAATTGGCTATAAATTTCGATCAAAAAATTTATATATTGCGACCCCAAAATCGTATTTAGTTTTTTTTTTTTTAAATAAAAGAAAATATGTGTTTCTTATAAAACATATTTAATATTTTATTATTTTTTGAATTACATAACTTACAAATACAACTACTATCAATAACAACTATAGGGTGAAAAAATAAATTATATAAATCATTATCTTCCTTTTAATAATAACCATGTTAGCATGTTCCTTCTAATATGTAGATGCGCCTAGATTTCCAATAAATCAAATTAGTTTTTCTGAAAGTAAACAGAATAATTCGAATTTAATTTTGTTCAATTAAAAGTTAATTTTGTTAAACATTACCTGCATAGAATATCAAGTTCAATTCTTAGTTCCAGGTTGCAGATTTATAATCTTCTTTTGCAGTTGTAGTCTTTTAGCATAAAAAGGTGTATTAAGGAGCTCGGTAATTTAATTTTAGTAACAATTCCTTTCCAAAATTTCCACACATTAAAATCGTCTATTAAAATTTGAACCAATCAAAGACAAAAATAATGGGAAAGCAATGTAATATTTGGTATTATATTGATGATACTTTGCAAATTCTCGAAATAGAAAAAAATATAAATGGAAAATACATATTTTTATTATTTTCGGATATTTTTCATATTTTTAAATCCAAAAGAATGAACTTTTTTACCATTACATAATTCAGCTCATTAGTTTATATACCAGATATACTGCTCTCTACTTGGGTTCAAACTGAAAAAGGCAGGCAAAACAAAATGCAATTTAATGCCAACGCTACTTCGCAACTTCAAGGTAAATCTTCCAACAAACCCATACCGCTCTTGGTTTTAAGAAAACTAGGAGTGAAAAAAATTTATAATTTTAAAAGATCAATACGGTGCCCACTTTTTTATTGCAAACATATTATTATACATTTGATAAAATGATGGAGTTGATGGGATTGATTGGTAAATTTCACGAAATAAAATTGGTCACTAAAATAAATTAGTAAAAAATATATTATTTTAGTCCGTTTAATATAAACAGGCTTCACTGGAAAACGTTATTCACATTTCACAATTTCTTACCTTCAATAAATGTAGATTATTTTCCATTTTTACAATACCACAGGTAATTTCAAATGCGTTCTGTCATATATTTTTTCAAACCTTTACCACGTGGCCATTTGATGTTGCACACTTTATTTATTTCAACCCTTTGCTATGATTTGTTGCGTTTAAAATATGTATGCACACATTTTGAATGCAGCAGACAGAATGTCGCCAATCGTGTTTTTCAATTTATGCGAAAAGCAAAAACCCAACCGTTCGTTACGAGTTACTTCCACATACTGATCTCTCCATCATACATTGTTTAACAAATACCCATTCTCTTGTTCTCTTTTCGCTCTTTCCATTGCTCAAAATTATTCAATTTCAATCACAAAGGTGATTGGATCAATCACATGTGTAATTGGAAACGGAAAAAATTTCACTCACGTTTGTAATTGAAAATTATTTCCGAATTGATTAACAAATTGATTGAATCAATTAATATTTTAATTGGAAACGTAACAAATATCAATCAATTTTTTAATTGGTTTTTATTCGGTTTTGATTAAATAATTAATTGAATCAATTAACATATTAATTGAATCCGTTTCCAAATTCAATTAAGTGTTTAATTGAAAAAATGTTGGTGATATTTTTTTGTGTGTAGTTTTTTCAAGGCAATACGTAATAGTGTCGGTATTGTTTCAAAATAGAATTGAGACCTCAATGGCTGGCTTCTTTACTCAGGTTGTATTGGAAGATTAGATAATCGCTTTGTCGGCTAGAGGTCAGTGGAGTGAAGTTCGGGAAGGAAAATTTGAACTTAGTCGAAATGTGATCTCTACTGGCTAGACCAAAAGGAAGTTCAAAGATCGATACACACCCTCCACACCCTGAAACTACAATAGACAGACTAAAGGAATGCAACCCAGACCTTTCGATACTTCAATTGTGTGGGAAAAGAAGCGGTTGAGATACCTCGGAATCATAAGAAGGGACTGAACCTCTTCCACTTTGACTGAGAGTAAAAAATTGTTATCCAATTTATATACAGACGTACGACATCCTTCACGTAATCACAGCGACTGGTGCTACAGTGCTTGATATTTATCTCAAGGAGCCTCCTGTATCTGTAGCCAGGACCGGAAGGCGTTCCACACTTTGATATGCTTTAACACATTCACGATATCATCAATAATACTGAAAAAATATTCCACAGTGACAGAATCCACCATCATTTGTATACCTGGCTCGAATTCTTATCATTCCAAAACCATGACTATTTCTATCATCGATTCTCTAGTAACCATATAAAAATTGGTCTACAATAAGTAACGGACATCTTATAAAGGGTGATTCTTTTGAGGTTAGGATTTTCATGCATTAGTATTTGACAGATCACGTGGGATTTCAGACATGGTGTCAAAGAGAAAGATGCTCAGTATGCTTTGACATTTCATCATGAATAGACTTACTAACGAGCAACGCTTGCAAATCATTGAATTTTATTACCAAAATCAGTGGCAGAAAATCCGCTTTTTTATCGACAAATTTTGTTCAGCGATGAGGCTCATTTCTGGTTGAATGGCTACGTAAATAAGCAAAATTGCCGCATTTGGAGTGAAGAGCAACCAGAAGCCGTTCAAGAACTGCCCATGCATCCCGAAAAATGCACTGTTTGGTGTGGTTTGTACGCTGGTGGAATCATTGGACCGTATTTTTTCAAAGATGCTGTTGGACGCAACGTTACGGTGAATGGCGATCGCTATCGTTCGATGCTAACAAACTTTTTGTTGCCAAAAATGGAAGAACTGAACTTGGTTGACATGTGGTTTCAACAAGATGGCGCTACATGCCACACAGCTCGCGATTCTATGGCCATTTTGAGGGAAAACTTCGGAGAACAATTCATCTCAAGAAATGGACCGGTAAGTTGGTCACCAAGATCGTGCGATTTGACGCCTTTAGACTATTTTTTGTGGGGCTACGTCAAGTCTAAAGTCTACAGAAATAAGCCAGCAACTATTCCAGCTTTGGAAGACAACATTTCCGAAGAAATTCGGGCTATTCCGGCCGAAATGCTCGAAAAAGTTGCCCAAAATTGGACTTTCCGAATGGACCACCTAAGACGCAGCCGCGGTCAACATTTAAATGAAATTATCTTCAAAAAGTAAATGTCATGGACCAATCTAACGTTTCAAATAAAGAACCGATGAGATTTTGCAAATTTTACGCGTTTTTTTTTAAAAAAAAGTTATCAAGCTCTTAACAAATCACCCTTTATAACAAATAAAAATGTAACCGAAACACCATGTCTTTTTGTTGGTTTTGTTTTTTGATACTAATAATGTTTCGTATAAAAAAAAAGTTCAAAAGAAAAACGCTAAATCGAAAGAATTTTCTTCGTAAAAAGAACGAAAAATTTCGTTAAAAGTGCGAAATTTGTCATTGTTTTACTTTTCATTAAAAGAACGAAATGTTACGTTCTTTTAACGAAATTTGTTCTTCATAGTTGTACATAAAACTTTCGTACTTCTTATGAAACAGTTTCGTACTTTTTGTGGAAAACTTTCGTACTTTTTGTGAAAATTTGTATGGTCCAAAGTGCATTTAGTTGTAGTAACAAGTTTGAAAAATGTCATCACTACTTTACATCTTAAGTTTTTAGTTTGGTTGCTTTACTTTTATTCATAGCATGCTGTCACCCAAATGAGAAGTAGCACAGACAAGCATTCAAAAATTTGAAAAAAGGAATAAACTCAAGCACATTAAAACTGTCTTCACAGAAATCATGAAATTTGAAGAAAGTTTCGTTAAAAGTACGAACTTTTACGAAAGAAAGTTAATGTAGAATATTTCGTATATTCGTAAAATGTTCGTCGTAAAATGTATGAAAATAAATGAAAATGTCGTTGTTTTAATGAAGAATTCACGAAAAATAGTTAATGTGGAAACAGACTTCCATATTTTGATATATGTATTTCTAATGATGATGGATGAGCTTTTTATATATTCGAAACTTTTTCTTTACAGAATACACGAATATATTTTTCATTGCCTTGTTCACCTGTGAAATGATATTGAAAATGTACAGCTTGGGATTCGAAGGCTATTTTGTTTCGCTGTTCAATCGTTTTGACTGCTTCGTTGTCATTGGCAGTATAACGGAAATGGTTCTCACCGGCAGTGAATTGATGGCTCCCTTAGGTGTATCAGTCTTGCGTTGTGTACGCTTGCTTCGAGTTTTCAAAGTAACAAAGTAAGTGAAGATTTCTATTGTTTATTTAGCATGCATAACATTTGAATTAAAACATGGTTGTAACCAAAAACAATGGAAGATGAAGACGGGAAAATGGGCGACGTCATACCAAAAGTTGCATTTACGGTGTTCGATACATACACGTTCGTTCATTTTTAATTTGCAATATTTTTTGTAAAAACTCACAAATGATGTTAAATTTTGTGTAAATAATAATGAGAAACTTTTGACCGATTGTTCTACGTCATTCCCTGATATAAATTTCTTTTTATTCTTAGTTTAATTTGTGGAACAAAAAATCATAAACGACACGTTTGCATCGAGCCTTGCGAAATTATGAATGGAAAAGATCCAAGGCATTGATTGCGAAACATTTTATATTTCTAAATTAATTGATTCAAAAAAAGTAACCGTGAAAATATCTAGTTTTAAGCTTGAAAACTAAACGAATTTTAACGTAGTAAAGAACGCTTATGGTATATTAAGTAGCGTGGAAATTGATGATTATATCAAATATTCACAAGGTTAAGAGGAAGCGTTATTATTTTGCTACGGATTTTTGAAACACTTCGCAAACTCTTATTACCTATCAAATTTGCAATACAAAATCGTTTTCGTTTATATCAATGCCGAATATCCTCTCGAAATCATGGAATATTTTTTTTGGAAAAATTTGATTATTTCCAAAAGTTGTACTTGGTATTTTGCTTGTCATGAAGAGAAGAGAGAGATGGTTTCTTTTCTTTAAATTAAGTTTCTTTAGGTCACGTAACGTTAGCTCACGAGATTTTAAACCGTTAAATATCACATATACTGCGATTTAAAATTGTTATGGATATTCTGTGCCACAGTAAGTCTAAGCTAAATTAAAAACTTAATTTTAATGAATTAGTTGATTGAATTGCCCAGCACAATAGTGTCATAAAAAAGTGAAAATGTTCTTTTTGTATCCGGAAGTTGTGCAAAATTGGCTCAGAATCGACGAATTCGACATGGGCTTATCATAGGACGTATATGCACCGTTTCACTGAATTTGCACCACTTCTTAAGGTGTAATCCGAATTCAGTGTTTTGGATGCAAATTAAAAAAAATCATATTTTGCCAAATAAATAATTTTTATGATTTTTTATGATATTTAATACATTCTAACGCTTGTCTGAAACGTCTGACCTCAAATATTTTCAAAAAGTTGCAATGTTTCTACACCGAAAGAATTTTCTTCGTAAAAAGAACGAAAAATTTCGTTAAAAGTACGAAATTTGTCATTGTTTTACAACCAAAGAAACTTTTCATTAAAAGTACGAAATATTTCGTACTTTTTACGAAGAAAAGTTCTTCCAAAATTTTCGTACTTTGTAAGAAAAAAATTCGTACTTTTTATGAAGAATCTTCGTACTTTTTATGAAACAATTTCGTTTTTTTTTATGAAAATGTTTCGTACTTTTTATGAAAAATTTTCGTAGTTTTTATGAAAAATGTTCGTACTTTTTATGAAAAACTTTCGTACTTTTTTCTGAAAAATATTCGAACTTTTAGAAAAAAAATTAATAGTCGAAAGTGCATTTGGTTGTAGTTGCAAGTGTGAAAAATGACATCACTACTTTACATCTTAAGTTTTTGAATAATTTTTAGTTTTATTGCTTCACTTTTATTCATAGCGCGCTATCACCCAAATGAGAAGTAGCATAGACTTGCATAAAAAATAGAATAAAGGAATACACTCAAGCACATTATAAAAGACAATTTAATGCCGCGAACGGAAATTTTACAACTTCAATGAAACTTCTTCGTTATTTCAAAGAAAATGTTTCGTACTTTTTATGAAGAAATTTTAACGCAGAATGTTTCGTAAAATATTCGTAAAAACTTCTTCACAAAATTCATGAAATATGAAGAAAGTTTCGTTAAAAGTACGAACTTTTTACGAAGAAAAGTTAATGTAGAATGTTTCGTAGAAGTTTCGTATATTCGTAAAATGTTCTTCGTAAAATTTAAGAAAATGAATGAAAATTTCGTTATTTTAATGAAGAATTCAGGAAGAATAGTTAATGAAGAATTCTTCGTAAAATTAACGGAGAGAATTCTTTCGGTGTAGAATGAATTTAGCAATTGTTAGACAAAGTTTTAATAATTTATACCATTTTATGATTTCTTACTCTGTTTTTAACCTATGTGAAACAAAAAAAGTGAGTTATAAAAATTGATTTAAAAGAACTTCCTGTGTAGTTAAAATAAAGATCATCTGTGGGAGGACATTTTTAGAAGTGCTTTTAAAGTTGTGCCTTTATTTCAGGAGGAGTATATTTGCAGGAGGCTTCAATTTGTTGATTTGGGGTCACATAAACAAATTTCATGTAAATGGGTTTTGAGAAGAATAAATATAAGTTAATATCTTCAAAAACAAAGTTTTTATCTCAGTTACGGTTAAACACAAAATTTTTCTTGGAGAACCGGTTTATCTATCGTCAGTGCATGTGACTTTTCCAACCTTCTTAAAGTCGATTACAACATTGTCACTGTCGGTGGTGGTAAATTTTAATATATAAATCAAGCAAATGAGTTAGGTTGGATTGATTTAAAATAAAAACATGATTTTGGCATAGAAACGCTACCCATGCTCCCGGTTCAAATCGAAAGTAAAAAATAAAGAGATTATCCTCCCAATATTAACAAAATGCGAATTCCCTTTACCTTTACAGGAACTTTAAGACAAAATTGTTCAGCCAATGGGTTACGCAGATGTCTATTTAATTTAGTTTTTTTCCCGCTACACGCTCACAAAAAATCGCTTCTGTAACATATACTCCCAAACATATTTTGCTTCAAGCATATACATTTTTGGCTATTGCCCAAACATTTATATGTTTGATCTCTTCCAATATATAATATGTTTGAAAGCATATTGGTCTAAACAATATATGTTTGGGTAGTCAATTTCCAAACATTTTGTATTTTTGCATACAAATTCAATAATGTTGTCTTCCAAAAAACAATATGTTTTTATGTGAACATATAATATGTTTGGAAGCATTTTGCACCCAAAAATATTATATGCTTAAAAAAAATCTCTCACACAATATTGTGCTCAAAATTTTATTTATTTATTTATATATTTACAATCATAATGAATTATGAAAATAAACAGGTAACATAGGTGCTAACAACATAGGTTTTCGACCTGAATGCTCAAAATTTTGTTTCTGCCCAATTGTATATTCCCCCACATCTTTCTCACTTCCACGAGATTTTTTAGTTCTTAGCACCTTTTTCTGTAATACAAACATTGTAGAAGAAATTATTCAATTGTATGATTTTTTTTTATTTTAATTTTACCTTTTGCCGGACGGGGATTCGAACAGCGGACCACACAGTTTTTAAGGATCAAAGAAGTAGCTGATCAATTGCCCAAGGAAAAATAAAATGTTAATTTTGTAATAACAAGCAACAACCACCAACTTAATTCAATATCGCTCCCTGTTAAATAGCGCTCCAAGCTACTAGACACATATATGTTTATAGGCTATTTCTAAATTAATATATGTTTGCATCCAAGCATATTATATTTAAAAACATTTTATGTCCCAAACATAATATGTTCTAACATATTAACATATATGTCCCAAACATGTTATGCTAGTTTATGAACATTATATGCTTGCACTCAAAAATATTGTGTTTACAAATTTGTGTTCCACACATATAATGTTTATAGCCAAACATATGAAAAACAGTCTTTTTCATCCGTGTAGACTTGGCTTTTTTGAAGACGTTTAGCGGGAAAAAATGCATTTAGCTTTTTTCTGGCTTTTTTTTCATGACCCTTTTAGCTATTTTTGGCTTTTTTTATTTTCGACATGTTTCTATTGAAATATGGATAAAACGGCATTTTTATCTAAGCCTTGCTGCAAGAATAAGGTTTTCCACTCAAAGCTCAGTTGAAACATTGATAATGATTCCAGCCATTATGCGGGCATTTTTGCAGCAAATACACCTTGTTGTAAAGTTTTTTCCTCATATTCATAAAATTTATCGTAAACTTTAAATCTACTATTACCATACAAATTTGGTAGATAAACTGTCAGTAAATTATTGGGAATATTAGCATTTGACTCGTTTATCCGTTTTATGTTATTATAATATTCTAAAGTTATTACGATATTACTAAATTAAAATAGTAGATGTGAATTGCTTTGTGGACTGAAAAAATATTGTCGTGAGGCCAAAGATTTCATCTCCTTAAAATACGAACGCGAATTTTGGTTATAATAGCATTTGTGAATTTCTCTTATATAAACTGTTTTCCTTATTCAAAAGCCGATAAAGTCGTTTTGTCCTTATAGTTAAGTGATTCAACTTAATAATGGGTATCTTTTCATAAAAGAAGGCTAGGGTCAATTCTAAAAAATTCTAAAATTAATGAAATAGTCTTTAAATGTGAGGAGTTTTTGTATCTTGACCACAAACCAAAATAGCGTTAAAAAATAAAAGATGTTTTTCAACACTTTATTTTAAAAACGTAGACATGCAATAATTTCTGCTTCTGAATCTGAATTTGGAAATTAAAGTTGTCGTTAGCACGTTTTTTTTAAGCACTTTGATAGCTCATGAAGAAAAGGAAAATGTTTTTACTGGGAAATGTAAACTGTAGAACGCACAGAAAAAACATGTTTGGACATGGTTGCCGCATCCATTTAATGCTTATCTAGAGCATGTAATGCCGCGAAAACCATGTATTTTGTGTTTGTAAAAATAGTTTTCGAGCGGAGAAAAATGTATGGTGGCAATAAGCATTTGAATGGATTTCACATACCGCAAACATGATCTATCATTTAAATGATAGAATTTGAGACCATTACATGGTCGGGAAAATCATGTACCTGACCATTCAATTTTTTTACTTTTTTGCATGGAAAAAAGTATTTTTATAGGTTACGTATAGACATGTCTAGAACCATTACATGGCCATAAAGATCATGTACATAGTTTTCGTGACCATTTACTTTTTTCTTTTTTTCAGCAAAAAGAGTTTTATAAAAACATTGAGCAGGTACACTGTAATGTACAAGGGTGATACAATGGTATCATGGCTCTTACAGGTTGGGAATCACTGAAGATCTTCATACAGTGTAAAACTATTTTCACCAACTTGGTATGACCTACAAGGTTTTTATTGATAGAAACAAGGACTGCGGGAGCCATTCATCCTAGCTACAGTCGGGAGGGGGGTTCTCGTCCTTTTCCTAATCAAAACGATTACACAAAAAAATTTTATAGACTCCCTTTTTAGTTCGACAGTGGATGTAAAATTATATGGAAATTATAGACAGACTACCAAAACGAAATAACCCCCATGACAGTCTATTTGCCTGAGTAACAATCCATTCCATAATCTCAAGTTGGTCTGAGATTCTTAGCGCATTTCTTACCCTTACCCTACCATTATCCTATTCGCGCCATACTATAATAGGATCCCTTAAAAACTCTGCCCTAACGATCCATTACCACATACTGGTATGTAACACAGAAATTCAGGAATTAGTAATTCATTTCAATAAAATGTATTTATTCAAGACATTAGAAAAAATAGCTTAAATTATAAAAATAGTATGATATTAAGAAATGTTCATAGGGATATGTTGTTCGAAATATTATTTTATATTTCCATGGACAAAATGTAAACTTGATTTGAGAAAGAAGAAATAAAATATTATGTATTTCAAATTCAGGATTCGGAAATATGTGAATAAGTACTTAAAATTTTTAATTTATAAATGTATGGTACTTAGTTTATTGTTTGTTAAAGATTTCTCTTACATTTAACATATTCATTATTCAAAAAAAAAACAAAAAAAATTGGGGTATCCTTCCCAACTAATTATGCAGACCACTCATAGCTAGTGTATGAATCGAAAGACAATGACCAAATAAATGCAAAAAAATAAGTACCACGCATTTTCCTACTTTACTTTTGACACGATCATTCATAACAGTTATTAGTATTTTATAGTATTTCTAGCATTCGTTAATATTTTGTATTTGTAATTATATTTTTTTCTTTTGCATGTCTCAATGGTACTATTATGCTGCAATGATCATTATCTTTATAGAACATCATTAAATGTTGCACTAGGGCTTGTGACTACAAAGTAAATAATCATTGCACTAGGTCGTATCAAAAAATAGGCTTTTAGCGTTCTAATATTTTTGTAATAATTTTTTGTTAAAAATTTTAAGTGATATTAAGTGATGATAATAAGTGATTGTTTTTTTCTGAAGTTGAAGGAATTTTTCCTAGATTTCTGCGCACATGATGGATTTATAAAACTGCAAAATTTAACCACTGCTAATAGTTATATCTGCCTCTGATTTCTTCAATAATGGTAGCACGTTGAGGTGAAACTTATATGCCGACTAATAAAATGATGTTGGAGGCAGAGCTTTTAGAACGCCTGTTTAGTTGCCTTCTATGATAAAATGATGATTGCCTAAAACGTGGGCAAGTTGACCGGGACCTCGTATCTAAAGGCCAAGCCACGTGTGCCAGATAGATAGTGGGCGTGACAGGTTTGCACCGGTCTAAGAAAAAAACAATTTTTTTATCACTTTCACATCTTGGACTTAAGTTAGAAAAATAAATTTTACCTTTTTATTTAAAAAAAAAAAATAAATGCATACACTTTAATTTTTAATTTTCAGCCTCTTCAGAAAATCAAATGAGTTTCGCCGAGCACGACAAAAATTGGTTTAATTTACAATTGTCTTATTATTTCCAATTTCTTAAAACCGTCGTAAAAATTCGTCACGACAGAAATTCTTTTATGGAAAATTATTAGTAGCTCGGAAAATTTATTTAAAATTTTTAAGATTACTTTAGATTTTTTTTCAATGCTTCTACACCTTAAGCGAACGATTGACTTGGAAGAAAGGAAATAATTCAGATCAGCGACTATGAATGAGAGAGAGAAGTTATTGATGAGCTTCGATCATTAACAAATCAAAATCACTGTCCAGCATTACGTTAATCGATTTTGCTATCGACTATAGTAAAACACTGCAATTCATTCAAATCGTTTGAAATTTCTTTGAAATATAGCAACTAGAAAAACCTCCGAGGCAAACATTTTGAAAGCAATCGTAATTAAAAAAAAAAAAAAAAAGATAAAGGATATTATATTCAAATTGTGTATTATTGAAAACTTTTTCCTTCTTCTAATACTTGAGCTATCCACATTAAACTAAATTTTGTTTTAATTACCAGTTAAATTTTATGAATTAGATTAAACAATTGCATGATTTAATCAATCTGGTGATTGATTTGTATCTTAATTGCAAAAAGGAATATATAATGATTTTTAATTGGAATTTTAAATTTTCAAATTTTAAAAATGGTGCCAAAATTCCTTTCTCTTTGTGTCATGGACATTACAAACCAAGTAATATTGGTATACATACTACAATATTAATTGGAAGGATATAGTCTATTTGCGAATATCCTTTCCGTGGAAAGTCCCTATTGTTTTGCCATCAGTATCTTCTAGGATATAATAATTATTCCCGACTTTTTCCTTAATCCTAGCTTTTAGGAATAGATGAGAAAGTTTGGAGTTAAATTTTTTCTCGGCGCTACTTTGCGCAAAATTCCTTCTATATACTTCTTGTCCTACATCGAAGGATACTGGACGAGCCCTCAAATTATATTGTATTCGGTTGCGGTCGTGAGCACTCTTTATATTCTTCCGTATATCTTCTCGCAAAAGTCCAAGTCGGTCGTCTCTAGATATAGTAAAAGATGGTTCATCTAGTAATTTGATATTGCGCAAAAGTTTGTATGAGGTCCCATGGGTAATCATGTCGAACCCATAAAGGGCATGGTATGGTGAGTAATGGAGAGACTGATGAATGGAATTCCTTAATGCACAACATATATGACTCAACTTCTCGTCCCACAAGCTTTGATCGCTTTTCAAAAAGGTGCGTATTCCAGAGATTATGGAGCGATTAACTCGCTCTGAAGCGTTAGCCTGTGGGGAGTAGAGTGCAGTATATGTGTGATTGATTCCCAGAGACGTCAAGAAGGCATTGAACTCATTGGCGCGAAATTGTGATCCATTGTCGCTCACTAGAGTTTCAGGGACTCCGTACACATGGAAAATTTGTTTCTGTAAATATTCCTGAATTGCTGCTGATGAAAATTTTTTTAGTGGACAAACCCAGGGAAATTTCGAAAAATGGTCTAGAACTATGAGTAGTCCTATGTGACCTTTCCTGCTCCGAGGATAAGGACCTAGAATGTCCACAAACAATCTCTGGAAAGGGCGATCAGAAACAAAATGGTGAGTCATTTCAGGCCTCATTATCTGATTTGGGGCCTTCGTCATTTTACATGTTTCGCATGAACGAACATATGCCCGAACATCCCCAACTAGGCCTGGCCAAAAGAAATTTCTTTTGATCAAGTCTATGGTCTTCCCCATTCCTCCATGGCATGCAAGGTCTGATTTATGGAATCGCCTAATAATATCGTTACGGAGATCTAAGGGAATCCATAGCTTCCAAGTTCTCTCCTCTTGGTCCAAATCCCCACTATAATGATCCGTCCTTATATACACATATTGATCAACTGTCTTAATATCAGGGTATTTTGAAGGTTCATTTTGTATTTTCTCCCAAAGGTTCCTATATTCAGAATCAAAAAAGTGGGAGGAATTGAGATCAATTTCTGGTCCCAATTCTTCGTTTGCCAAAACCTCATCGCAATACATCCTTGAGAGAGCGTCGGGAACCACATTCTCCTTGCCCTTCCGATGGCTCACTGTAAACTTATACCCCTGTAATTTAAATGCCCATCTAGCTAGTCTGCCTGATAAATCAGGTTGTTTCATCAACCAGACTAGACTCGAATGGTCTGTAATAACCTCAAACTCATGAAGCTCGATGTAACAGCGAAAACGTTTAATTGCCTCGATGGCAGCTAAACATTCCCTCTCTGTTACAGAGTAGTTTCTTTGAGCTGAGTTGAGCTTTTTGGACATGAACGCTATAGGGCGTTCATCTCCGTTTTCATCCAACTGTACCAATACGGCCCCGATGCCAAAATCACTGGCATCGCAGTGCACGTAAAACTTTTTGGTAAAGTCGGGGTTCGTCAGAATAGGAGCAGTCGTAAGAAGATCCTGAATTTTCCTGAACGCTTCGTCGGCCGCTGGAGTCCAGTGGAATTTCCTTTTGGTCGACAGGACTTCCGTTATAGGAAATACGATAGACGAAAAGTTTTCTATAAATCGTCTATACCATCCACATAGACCCAAAAATCCGCGGACTTGTTTTAAGTTTTTCGGAACGGGCCAGGCCAGGATGGATCTTATCTTTTCGGGATCTGTTGTTAAGCCATTTGGTCCAATGATGTACCCAAGATATTTCGCTTCGGTAACGCAAAATTGGCTTTTTGCAACATTTAAAGTCAAATTTGCTTTCCGAAACTCATGGGCAACCCTAACTAAAACCGACAGATGCGATGTAAAACTCTCTGACACTATAATCAGGTCATCTAAATACCCAAAAACACAATTCTTCAAATCCGCAGGAATTAATTCGTCCACGAGACGACACATCGTTTGTGGGGCGTTGCACAGTCCGAATGGCATGACCACGAACTGGTAAAGTGGTCTGCCAGGGACTGTGAACGCCGTAAGTTGCTTCGCCTCATCGGCCAGGCCGATCTGCCAGAAGGCATCCTTTAAGTCAAGTTTCGTTATTATGTTTGCTTTTGGAAGGCGTGAGAAAATACCCTCAATACTTGGCAACGGATAAGCGTCTTTTTTGGTGACGGAGTTAAGTTTTCTGGCATCTAAGCACAGACGGACTTTATTTGGTTTAATAACCAATCTCATGGGAGAACTCCATGAAGAGGTAGAAGGTTCTATAACTCCCAGTGCCAACATGCGATCGATCTCTTTGTACATCAGCTCCTCCACGGCTGGAGAAACCGGATAGAACCTCTGTTTTATTGGCTTAGCATTGCCAATATCAATTTCATGCTTAATTAAGCTGGTTCTGCCCAACCCTTGTATTTCGAAATTTGGGAACAGAGCCTTTACAGCTTCTAACTGTTGCAGCTGGCAAGGAGTTAGCGGATATTTATGATGATTTGAATCATTTGATTCTTTATTATTTTCTTTATCGGACGACGAAACGGACTTTTCAAAAGCGGACAATTCGGACAGGACTTTTGACGATTTACTATTTCCGGACGGACAAGATACAAGTACTGACTCAAAAACGTCAGGCGCTAAATTGAATTTCTTCCAAAAGTCAAGACCTAATATCAGATTTTGACTTAAAGTTGGGACGATTAATAACCTCAACCGATGCGTTTGATCCCTAAATGATACCCTGACCTCTAAATAACCTTTAACCTTTTGTCGGCTACCATCAGCGGTTCTAACTGATGCCTTACAATCACGATATTCGTCATAAGCGGAAAAATCTGTCAAAGCTAACTGTGCACCTATGCAGCTAACATTAGCTCCGGTGTCGAGGAGTCCATGTTCCACAAAATTCAGAAACGATATCTTCGCATAATATCTCTGGTCCATTGAG